>NC_138307.1:55171618-55519118 GCF_965601325.2 Salmo salar
ACTCCAGCCACCCAAGCCATAGACTGTTTACTCTCTTACCGCCCGTCAAACGGTAGTGAAGCATCGGCTCTCGGATCAACGGGCTCCGAGACAGCTTCTTCCCCCAAGCCATAAGACTGTTAAATACCCAGACTGCTAAATAGTCAATTGATGGTACCCAAACTATCTGCACAGACTCTGTCTTTCCCTGACCCTACGCAAACTCACTAGACTTTATGTACACACCATATACACACTCACTCAAACACACGAGATCAAAACTCTCCCACACAAAACCCACACATATTCACATAAACTACCGTACACACACACACACACACACACACACACACACACACACACACACACACACACACACACACACACACACACACACACACACACACACACACACACACACACACACACACACACACTCACACACACACACTTTTACATCATCGTTTGCTGCTGCTACTCTGTTCTTTATTTTACTCTTATTATTATCTATCCTGATGACTAGTCACTTTACCCTGCCTTCATGTACATATCTACCTCAAATACCTTATTATTATCTATCCTGATGCCTAGTCACTTTACCCTGCCTTCATGTACATATCTACCTCAAATACCTTATTATTATCTATCCTGATACCTAGTCACTACACCCTGCCTTCATGTACATATCTACCTCAAATACCTTATTATTATCTATCCTGATGCCTAGTTACTTTACCCTGCCTTCATGTACATATCTACCTCAAATACCTTATTATTATCTATCCTGATGACCTAGTCACTTTACCCTGCCTTCATGTACATATCTACCTCAAATACCTTATTATTATCTATCCTGATACCTAGTCACTTTACCCTGCCTTCATGTACATATCTACCTCAAATACCTTATTATTATCTATCCTGATACCTAGTCACTTCACCCTGCCTTCATGTACATATCTACCTCAAATACCTTATTATTATCTATCCTGATGCCTAGTCACTTTACCCTGCCTTCATGTACATATCTACCTCAAATACCTTATTATTATCTATCCTGATGCCTAGTCACTTTACCCTGCCTTCATGTACACATCTACCTCAAATACCTTATTATTATCTATCCTGATACCTAGTCACTTTACCCTGCCTTCATGTACATATCTACCTCAAATACCTTATTATTATCTATCCTGATGACTAGTCACTTTACCCTGCCTTCATGTACATATCTACCTCAAATACCTTATTATTATCTATCCTGATGACTAGTCACTTTACCCTGCCTTCATGTACATATCTACCTCAACTACCTTATTATTATCTATCCTGATGACTAGTCACTTTACCCTACCTTCATGTACATATCTACCTCAAATACCTTATTATTATCTATCCTGATGACTAGTCACTTTACCCTGCCTTCATCTACATATCTACCTCAAATACCTTATTATTATCTATCCTGATACCTTGTCACTTTACCCTGCCTTCATGTACATATCTACCTCAAATACCTTATTATTATCTATCCTGATACCTAGTCACTACACCCTGCCTTCATGTACATATCTACCTCAAATACCTTATTATTATCTATCCTGATACCTAGTCACTTTACCCTGCCTTCATGTACATATCTACCTCAAATACCTTATTATTATCTATCCTGATACCTAGTCACTTTACCCTGCCTTCATGTACATATCTACCTCAAATACCTTATTATTATCTATCCTGATGACTAGTCACTTTACCCTGCCTTCATGTACATATCTACCTCAAATACCTTATTATTATCTATCCTGATGCCTAGTCACTTTACCCTACCTTCATGTACATATCTACCTCAAATACCTTATTATTATCTATCCTGATACCTAGTCACTTTACCCTGCCTTCATGTACATATCTACCTCAAATACCTTATTATTATCTATCCTGATACCTAGTCACTTTACCCTGCCTTCATGTACATATCTACCTCAAATACCTTATTATTATCTATCCTGATACCTAGTCACTTTACCCTGCCTTCATGTACATATCTACCTCAAATACCTTATTATTATCTATCCTGATACCTAGTCACTTTACCCTGCCTTCATGTACATATCTACCTCAAATACCTTATTATTATCTATCCTGATGCCTAGTCACTTTACCCTGCCTTCATGTACACATCTACCTCAAATACCTTATTATTATCTATCCTGATACCTAGTCACTTTACCCTGCCTTCATGTACATATCTACCTCAAATACCTTATTATTATCTATCCTGATGACTAGTCACTTTACCCTGCCTTCATGTACATATCTACCTCAAATACCTTATTATTATCTATCCTGATGACTAGTCACTTTACCCTGCCTTCATGTACATATCTACCTCAACTACCTTATTATTATCTATCCTGATGACTAGTCACTTTACCCTACCTTCATGTACATATCTACCTCAAATACCTTATTATTATCTATCCTGATGACTAGTCACTTTACCCTGCCTTCATCTACATATCTACCTCAAATACCTTATTATTATCTATCCTGATACCTAGTCACTTTACCCTGCCTTCATGTACATATCTACCTCAAATACCTTATTATTATCTGTCCTGATACCTAGTCACTTTACCCTGCCTTCATGTACATATCTACCTCAAATACCTTATTATTATCTATCCTGATGCCTAGTCACTTTACCCTGCCTTCATGTACATATCTACCTCAAATACCTTATTATTATCTGTCCTGATACCTAGTCACTTTACCCTGCCTTCATGTACATATCTACCTCAAATACCTTATTATTATCTATCCTGATGCCTAGTCACTTTACCCTGCCTTCATGTACATATCTACCTCAAATACCTTATTATTATCTATCCTGATACCTAGTCACTTTACCCTGCCTTCATGTACATATCTACCTCAAACACCTCGTATCTCTGCACATTGATCTAGTACTGGTACTCCCTGTATGTAGCACTGCACATTGATCTGGTACTGGTGCTCCCTGTATGTAGCCCTGCACATTGATCTGGTACTGGTACTCCCTGTATGTAGCCCTGCACATTGATCTGGTACTGGTACTCCCTGTATGTAGCACTGCACATTGATCTGCTACTGGTACTCCCTGTATGTAGCACTGCACATTGATCTGGTACTGGTACTCCCTGTATGTAGCACTGCACATTGATCTGCTACTGGTACTCCCTGTATGTAGCCCTGCACATTGATCTGGTACTGGTGCTCCCTGTATGTAGCACTGCACATTGATCTGGTACTGGTGCTCCCTGTATGTAGCACTGCACATTGATCTGGTACTGGTACTCCCTGTATGTAGCCCTGCACATTGATCTGGTACTGGTACTCCCTGTATGTAGCACTGCACATTGATCTGGTACTGGTACTCCCTGTATGTAGCCCTGCACATTGATCTGGTACTGGTACTCCCTGTATGTAGCCCTGCACATTGATCTGGTACTGGTACTCCCTGTATGTAGCACTGCACATTGATCTGGTACTGGTACTCCCTGTATGTAGCCCTGCACATTGATCTGGTACTGGTGCTCCCTGTACTTATCTCCATTCTTGTGTATTTTATCATATTCTTCTTGTGTGTTACTATTTTATTTGTGTTAATATTTTTAACTCTGCAATGTTGGGAAGGGCCTGTAAGCAAGCATTTCATGGTAAAGTCTACATCAGTTGTATTCGGCGCATGTGACGAATACAATTAGATATGATTTGATAATCAATGGACATATCGTCGCCATTTGTTACACTGATTAACATCTACGCATCTCACCCCCTTTGGGAAAATCCCATTCTATTACAGTGTATGATTTTGATGCATAGGTGTGGATTATGGTCGTCGCTGTAAAGACTGCCATGTGCATAGAAGGGGGGCATGTCGGCGTGCATAATGAACTGCAGAGAGATCACCAGTCCTTCTTACATCCCTCCCATGACAGGTACAAGCGTTTCGCTGCACCTGCGATAACATCTGCAAATCTGTGTACGCGACCGATAGATATTTGTTTTGCGCAATCTATCTGCGTATGTCTCTTTCGTAATGGATATGATATGGATGCCTGCAATCGTATGCAGTGTAACATCCAGCTCATATTACCAACGGTAAGATTAAGTGAAAGCGTGAACCACTGCTTATGTCCAGATAAGGGAATGGACCTGCACAAGACAACAACCACGCACAACCATCTATCATGTCCCGTTGAAACATGATGGGCTGCAGCCAAAGGTCAAATAGAGCACAATGATCGCACACAGCAAGTAATCGTCCAGTATTCAAACCTGTTCTCAATACAACACCCACGGTGGAGGATGGTGTCACTAGAAATCAGAGGCTGTGTCCTTCCACCAGCCTCCACTGCTACACCACTACTGCAGAGCTCCTACACTACAAACATGGGATGTTTAGAGAGAGAGATATACCATTGGTGTGAGCCAGGCCCCAGACTAATGACCACTAACACAACATAGGAGGAACAGAGAGGCAGGCGAATGACAACAACCAGAAACACCCTGACCCACAGTAAAAGTGTGTGTGAGCGCGTGTGTGTGTGATATGGGTGCCAATGCAAGTAGTGTGTGTCGGGGGGTGGGGGTGGGGGTGGGGGTGGGGGGGGGGGGGCAGTCAGGATTTAAGTGGAGAAAAACAAAGCAGTGAAGCAGAAAAATAGAGTGTTTCTGGTTCAACAGCTGAGTCACAGAAATACAATTTCACAGTAAGGAGACAGTGGGAATGATTCTAAATGGGTGACAGAAGTCACCGCTACACATGGCAGATAATGACAATGAGAGAGAGAGAGAGAGAGAGAGAGAGAGAGAGAGAGAGAGAGAGAGAGAGAGAGAGAGAGAGAGAGAGATGATTAGGTGAATGTTCCACACCCTTTGATCACTCCTTCTTCCTGCCGCATCGTCCCCATTGCTGCGGCAACAAAGTCCTGTCAGGAACGATAAGGAACTCATCCTGAGCTTGTGTCAGAAACCTGGGCTCAGTCTGCTGGGAGTTGTCTCTCTCTCTCTGTCTTCCTGAGAGCTATGGTGACATGATTCAACCTGTTATCCAGCCTTCAACAAGGCCTAACAACTCATCAAACTCACCCATAACATCAACCATGACGTTAACACAAGACCGTCAAAACTTTGGTTCTGGTAATGCATATTGATCTGTAAGCAATGTAGCAGTGAGTCTTGGAGCAATTCCCTCCCCTTAGATTCACTGTTGCTTCATTTGGCCTGATGTATTACATAGCCTCTCCTCACGTAACTCAGACTAGCCTCATGTAACACCGCATCAATGCCAGGGATCAAGAGAACCCAAACTAAGATTCCCAGAAATGTGTTGCATCACCACACAACGAGGGCAGAAACTCAATCGCAACAACACACGCCAACCTTGTGAGAGGGGTGATTAAACCATAGATCGTAGGATTAAGCTAGGGGGAATTTCAGGTATTTAAATGAGGAAACCCCCCCCCTCCCTCCCCTCCTCATCCCTCTCTCTGGACCAGACAGTTAGTGATGATCAGGGTTGCCGACATGGCGGTTCGTCGGAGCCGGTGAAGTATCAGACAGTTACGTAAAAGATAAGACCTTGGCTTAAGGAGAGGTCTTACTCTAAGCAGCTATGAGATAAAACACACAGCCAGAGCCGTGAGGCCAGACACGAGGACGTGAGACCCAATGACCCCAGTTGCAGTTATCTCTGTCCGTTTAGAATGGCCCTGTTTGTCACAGGACCTTCATTACGTGTCTGCAGAGACAACAGTTTCCCCAGGCCCCTTGTTCCACTACAGATAGGTCCATTACGTATAAAGTAGCTAGTCTTGTGGTCTGATTTAAATGGGCAAAGTGTGTATGTGTGTGTGTGTGAGTGTGTCAATATGCAATATGTATGTATTTGCCTGCCCTGAAGAAGCCCAGACAGATAGCGAGGGTACTTTAAAGCGAACAGCGATAAACACCTAGAACTGCAGCGTTTCATTGGCCGACGGAGACTTGGAGAGCTGCAATATCATTTGTCATTACTGTGTGACACTAAGGATGTGGCCCTTCTGCTCAGGGGATGCCTACATTTGAATAATGTGGAGCTATTTATGTTTTCGATTTATGTGCGCCAATAGAGTCCTCAACACACACACTCACACACTCACACACACACACAAACTCACACACACACACACACACACGCATGTACACGCACACAACATACAACATTGCATGGATGTACTAAAGGCAGCATCAGCATCGGACCTGCCATATATCTCCAGCCGTAGAGATAAAGGCCAGGTATAGGGGAAACTAATTATATTTTAGCTCAGGAAGAGCTGAAGTAAGATAAGAGATAGGCCATTACACAGTGGTTTGTCCCCTTCACTTCTTTCCATCTGAAACAGCAGAAAAGGAGGCTGGTGTGCATCCCAAATGGCACCCTATTCCCTATATAATGCACTACTTTTGAGCAGGGCCCATAGGGATCTGGGATATAAGAACCCATAAGCAGACATTATTCCAACATTTATGGGCCGGCTTATGAGAAGCAAACTTCAGCTCTGCCTCTCCCCACTACTTGGCGACAGTATGTTATGTCAACTGCGGCGCTTTAATGTCATTTCCAAGCTATAAATCTGTAAGCGATCCACCTCGGGAAAAACTAGGAAAATCCATAAAACCCATCAGTATGTTGTGCAATCTACATCCTCACTCCATACTCTGTATCATCCCTCCCTCTGTCTCCCTGTTCGCTTCCTCTCCTCTCTCTGCCCCTTAGTCCTTTCTCATCTCTCTGTTTCCTCTCTTTATCTCTTTTCCCTCTCACTCTGTCTCCTTATCTCTCACTCTCATTTTCTCTTCCTCATTATAACCTATTTTCTCCATTTCACCCTCTCTCCCTATCACCCCCCCACCTCGCTCTCCTCCCCCTTCTGTTTCTCCCCATCCCTCTCTCGCTCAGTCTCAGTGGGGTGTGAGTGGATGATGAGAGAGCAGTAATGTAGGGGCTTGGTGTGATGAATGAACGATCTAAACATGGCAGATACAATCACCTTGGATACCACCACTATATATAGCAACACACATGATGCCTAACATATCTATAATAAGTAACTTATCTGTCTCTCTGTCTCCCCTTCTGTCTGCCCCCTGTGTCTACTCACACATCCCCACTGATCTAGAAAGAAAGGTGACATATGGGTGGCTGAGACCCGGTGTGTGTGTGTGTGTGTGTGTGTGTGTGTCCATGTGTGTATGTGTTCATGTATGTGTGTGTGTGTGTTTAGTGTACTGCACGTAATTCTATGTGGGCATTGATGCATTATTAACTTGTTAACGGGTGTGTGTGTGTGTGTGTGTGTGTGTGTGTGTGTGTGTGTGTGTGTGTGTGTGTGTGTGTGTGTGTGTGTGTGTGTGTGTGTGTGTGTGTGTGTGTGTGTGTGTGTGTGTGTGTGTGTGTGTGTGTGGGTCAGTGCCCCCGGCGCAACGGTCACCTTGGAAACGGTCTCCAGACTACACCATAGTCTCCATGGTGATTCTGTAGAGAAGGCAACACACTGTGGCTCATACTACCTGTATACCTCTACTATAGACCCCTACTATATACTGCAGACCCCTTACATATACTGCAGGCCACTGCATACCATATCCTCAGATTACCACACACAGTAACACCAGGATCTGACTGAGCCAGTCACTGGTCACTAAGGGCCACCTGAGTAGCACAGATGACACAGTTAGACACTAGCTAAGCGGACAGAGAGACAAGGTTCAAAGAGGAGGAGACAGGCCACACACAGGGCAGAGAGACAGCAGTGGGATCTCTCTCTTTCTCATACACCATTCACAGATCACCAAAGGCCAGGATACACAGAGATTAGAGCAGAATGTTCTGTGTCTGTGTGTGTCTTCTTCTCTGTCTCTTGTCAGTCTGAGTGTGTGTCTTCTTCTCTGTCTCTTGTCAGTCTGAGTGTGTGTCTTCTTCTCTGTCTCTTGTCAGTCTGAGTGTGTGTCTTCTTCTCTGTCTCTTGTCAGTCTGAGTGTGTGTCTTCTTCTCTGTCTCTTGTCAGTCTGAGTGTGTGTCTTCTTCTCTGTCTCTTGTCAGTCTGAGTGTGTGTCTTCTTCTCTGTCTCTTGTCAGTCTGAGTGTGTGTCTTCTTCTCTGTCTCTTGTCAGTCTGAGTGTGTGTCAGGCCAAGGGTTGCAAAGGGAGGGTACGTTCCTGGAAACCTTCGAAGTTTACCAGTAAACTACCAACATTTTGATATCTTTTAAGGATTTTATGTAATCTATAACAAGACGTCTAGTAGCCCTTTTGGGTACTTCAGATTATCACAGCTGTCTATAATTATCTCTGGCCCTCTGTGTGGCCTTAGCACATGAAATTAAATAAGATGCTAAAAAATAAATGTCATCACAAAGATGTAAACATTATCTTAAATATAAACCATGAACTTAGTGAATACCATTGGTGTTTAATATGAGGGTTTCAAGATGAAATATCTGTTACTGTCTCACCCTGATCTGTTTCACCTGTCTTTGTGATTGTCTCCACCCCCCTCCAGGTGTCACCCATCTTCCCAATTATCCCCTGTGTATTTATACCTGTGTTCTCTGTCTGTTGCCAGTTCATTTTGTTTCGTCAAGCTTACCAGTGGTTTCCCCTCTGTTCCTGTCTCTCGATTGTTCCTGTTTTCAACCTTTTCTGCCTGCCCTGACCCTGAGCCTGCCTGCCGTTCTGTACCTTTGTCCCACCTATCTGGATTATGGACCCCTGCCTGCCCTTGACCTGTCTTTTGCTTGACCCGGTTGGATTAATAAACTGTTATTAGATGTCTGCATCTGGGTCTTACCTTGAAACATGATGGTTATATATATATTTTTACACACATGTTTTTTACTGTTTATGTATTTAATGTTTTTCCACCAAACCGGTGGAGGCTGTGAAAAAGTCCAAAGTTGGAAGAGTTGCAGAGTTCATTGAAAATAACGTCATTGTTGATTAGATGCTTTTATTATTAATTAGGCTATTTTCTCTTGTACCATATGGTCTATCTACTAGAAACTCATGGATAATATAGACACAGATATAATAAATGAATATTACTGTCACGGCTGTCAAAAGGAGAGGACCAAGGTGCAGCGTGTGTGTAGTTCCACATTTTTATTTTCTCTGTGAAACTATGCAATACATCAAATAACTGAATAGACAAAACAACAAACCGTGATGCAGCGGAGAAACAAACACTACTCAAAATGAATCACCCACAGAACCCAGGAAGAAAAACCCCTACTTAAGTATGATCTCCAATTAGAGACAACGAGGACCAGCTGCCTCTAATTGGAGATCAACCCAAACAAACCAACATAGAAATACAAAAACTAGAACCTAAGAACATAGAAATAGAACACATAGAATAAACCCCCCTGTCACGCCCTGGCCTACTCTACCATAGAAAATAACAGCATACCATGGTCAGGACATGACAATTACGGTATATATGAACACATTTTTTAAGTATAGATTACCAAAGTTATAATAGATTGCCATAGATTTTCTGTTTATTACCAAAATGATTTAAGATTACGTTAACTTTAGTAAATTACCAGTATCTTTGCAACCCTAGTCGGGTCAGACAGGTAGATTGGACTACAGCAGTCCAATAGCAAGCCATCTGGTTGATGACATACCATTAGTCTAATCCCCTCTACAGCTCTCCTTTCTATTGACCAACAACACTGGAGGACCTCAGGCTTTCAAAATGAGCTCATTTAAATGGAGACAACATCCAGCACTCTGCAAGACTTCTGCATGTTAAACGAACAGGTCGTGTAGGGCATACTGATGTGGCTCTAATGGCCAGGCTTTGGCAGGTGCAAAGACAAAGAGAGGTGTGAGCGAGGGTTCTAGTCAGGTCTGTGAGTCGGTGCGGATGAGGATAGGTGGTGCGGTGATTGATTTGCTATGACATCTTCCAGCTCAGCGGATGGGCAAAGGCCCTGTTTTCTGCCAACTACCTAGGTGTGAATGTCAACAGCTAAATGACAAGGTGAGGACAATGGAGAGAGAGAGGGACAAGGGAGTGGAGAGAGAGAGAGAGAGAGAGAGAGAGAGAGAGGGGAGAAGAGAGGACTTCAGTTCCCTGATTCAATCTATTACTTTTTGTTCTAGAATAATTTTGTAGGACATAAGTTCTGACATTATTGAAAGTCTAAGTCACCATTCCAGATATCTCCTAACCTACTAATGAGGCTGCTGGTAGATCTCTAATCATAGTGGTTAATGTGATTTTAATGTAACCCACAGACTGTGATTGATGAGGGGGCATGGGACTGAAGGAGAGGAAAGGAAAAACTTTTAGATGTAGTAGCCTGTTGAATAATCCTTTTGTTCAGAGAAGATGGGGGAAGGAGAGAGAGCGAGAGAGAGAGAGAGAGAGAGAGAGAGAGAGAGAGAGAGAGAGAGAGTGAGAGAGAGAGAGAAGGGTAGACAAACACAGAGAGAGAGCGAGAGAGAGACATACTCATAGAAACAGAAAGAGAGCGAGATACAGAAAAGAATTGCAAAAAAGAAGAGAGACGGCTCCTCAACTCTTCCTCCCATCCCTCCAGTGACATTTTCATATTTGTTGACATGGCCCTTTGTGAGCAGGGTGGCAGGCTTTTTAAATTCCACTCCTCTCCAAGTGACGTCCCTCCCACAGAATAAATAGAGAAAAAACAACAGAGCACAGGCATCATGCCAACTCTACCACTGTCACGCCCTGACCTTACAGAGCCGTGTTTTTTCTCTATTTGGTTAGGTCAGGGTTTGGGGTGGGCATTCTATGCATTCTATTTCTTTGTTTTGGCTGAGTATGGTTTCCAATCAGAGGCAGCTGTCTATCGTTGTCTCTGATTAGGAATCATACTTAGGCAGCCTTTTTCCCACCTGTGTTTGTGGGTAGTACCTGATGGAACTGTTGGCTTTTCATTTTGTTATTTTTGTTTGAGTGTTTTTGATAATAAAAATCATGAACACGTACCCCGCTGCGCTTTGGTCCACTCCTTCCGATGAATGCCATTACAACCACAGTGATAGCTCTCTTTTCCCCTCACCCCCCGCCACTCACGATCCCTCAACATCAGTCTACACACATGCACTTACACTCTTTTCAAATGAGTTTACTGAGTGTATCTTTTACCATCTTCCATAAATAGGACCAGGGGATAATGGCAGCCTCTGGACAATGATGAATGGTGTGCTGCTGTTATGTCTGCAGAAAGGAGTTCACTGATAAACAGCACAAAAGTGCTGAATCATGGATCTGACCATTTTCCCCTCAGGCTGTAGGGACAGAAGTAAAAAAAATGGCAGCCGTCTCTCTCCCAGGGGCCACTGGGGCTGAATGTACAGTCAGCTGTGCTACAGTAGAGGGTCTAAAATAAAAACATCACAGTTTTTGGACAAAGAGACGATACCTGGCTGACAGCCAGAGGCAGAGTCTAGACACAGACATTAAAATACTTACATAACCACCCGAGAGAGAGAGCGAGAGAGAGAGAGCGCGAGAGAGAGAGCGAGAGAGAGAGAGAGAAAGAGACTGTTTGGGACTGTTTCAACTCAGATTTCTTTATAATATTTTTATTTAAAATAGACAGAACAATTTGCTTCTTTGGGGGGGGGGGGCTTCAAGTATATTGTTTGTTAACAGATTTTGTGATACCTGATTCAACTTGAATAGATAAATTAATAGTGCTTTGGTTTTCTGGCCCACATGCGATATCTTACCTGTGAAGACAGCTAATATAAAGGCAGGATATATAATGGTACCATCATTTGATATAGTGTACTAATTTTGACCCCTATAGGCCATGGTCAAAAGTAGTGCACTATATAGGGAACAGCATGCCATTTGGACGCAACCTTACAATAACTTTGATCCCTGCTACTTCAAAGACCTGATGGGCTATGGATTTGACTGGATACGAAGAAGAAAGGAAAAGCTTTCCACTCCTTTTACCTCTGCAATCCCTCTATCCCTTGACCCTCTTTTTTCACATTCACTTCATCCCTACTTTCCCCTCTGTTTTATCTGTCTCTCTCTGTCTTTTTTTCTCCTTCTCTAACACACTCCATTGTTCTTCTTATCTCACGTCCTCTATTCCCAACTCTCCCTTCGTCACAATGCCTCTATCCTCCTTTTGTCCTCTCATCTCTTACCTCCTCCTCTCCTCCATTTAAATCACCCCATTCCTTTCTCCTCTTTACTATCACCTTCTCTCCCTCCATGCCTCTCTCCTCGTCCTCCTCCTCCTCCTCCTTCTCCTACTCTCCTCTTGGCCGTGGTACATAACCAATGGGAGGATATGCTGCGGACAGGCTCTGTCTGGCCAGTGCAGGCCCCCACTGATGCTATCTTCCTAATTAAGACTTAAGGACAGGACAGGGCAGGAGGGGTAATGCTGGGGAGAGAGGGACTGCTCTGTTGCACAGGGACACGGTAGAGGACACTCTAGAGAACACTGTAGAGGATACTGTAGGTGTGTCTGTAGAGGACACATCTCCCAGCGCACCGTGGCCCGTGTCTCTAGCGTAGTGCTAGAGATGCTATCAGCGCTGATGGGATCTAGACTGCATCTTAAATTACACCCTATTCCTTTTATAGTGCACTACTTTTGACCAGTGCTGGTCAAAAGTAGTGCTCGCTATAGGGAAAAGGGTGTAATTTGGAACGCAGTCTAGATCCTATCAGGGCTGATAGCATCTCTAGCACTACGCTAGAGACACGGGCCACGGTGCGCTGGGAGATGTGTCCTCTACAGACACACCTACAGTGTCCTCTACAGTGTTCTCTAGAGTGTCCTCTACCGTGTCCCTGTGCAACAGAGCAGTCCCTCTCTCCCCAGCATTACCCCTCCTGCCCTGTCCTGTCCTTAAGTCTTAATTAGGAAGATAGCATCAGTGGGGGCTTTAAGTGTTTTTAGTGTGTATTTGCCCCACCCCCAAAAAGTGAATGTTCTGTTGATTTTCATCAACCTACTCCACATTTTCTCTACTTTTCTCAGACAGGTTTGGTCCGTCAACCCCGCAGGTAATATGACATGTTCTGGTCCGGGTGATATCGGTGAGTCATCAGACAGGAAGAAGGAGTCACACGGCCAGCCAGCGGAACATTCAGACAGGAAACAGCCTGCTGAAATGCTGATGTAATCATGTGATGTAATCATCACCGTGTCTGGAGCTCCTCACAGGAACCAGGAAATAGGCCAAAACAGTCCAAGCAGAGAGATCAGCCAGCAGACAGTCTTCACACACCTTACTGCACAAGTAGAATCTGCCAGGCTATATATACACACTACATGACCAAAAGTATGTGGACACCTGCTTGTTGAACAGCTCTATCCAAAAGCATGGGCATTAATATGGAGTTGGTCCCCCCTTTGCTGCTATAACAGCATCCACTCTTCTGGGAAGGCTTTGCAATAGATGTTGGAACATTGCTGCAGGGACTTGTTTCCATTTAGCCACAAGAGCATTAGTGAGGTTGGGCATTGATGTTGGGCGATTAGGCTCTCAGTCGGCGTTCCAAATCATCTCAAAGGTGTTCGGTGGGGTTAAGGTCCGGGCTCTGAGCATGCCAGTCAAGTTCTTCCACACCGATCATGACAAACCATTTCTGTATGGACCTCGCTTTGTGCACGGGGCATTGTCATGCTGAAACAGGAAAGGGCCTTCCCCAAACGGTTGCCACAAAGTTGGAAACAGAATTGTCTTGAATGTCATTGCATGCCGTAGCGTTAACATTTCCCTTCACTGGGGCCTAGCCTAAACCAGGAAAACAGCCCCTCACCATTATCCCTCCTCCCCAAACTGTACAGTATGGCACTATGCATTCGTGCAGGTAGTGTTCTCCTGGCATCCAACATACCCAAATTCATCCGTTGGACTGCCAGATGGTGAAGTCACTCCAGAGAATGCGTTTCCACCGAGCCGTTGTTGCTCCTAGACATTTCCACTTCACAATAACAGCACTTACAGTTGACCGGGGCAGCTCTAGCAGGGCAGAAAATTGACGAACTAACTTGTAGGAAAGGTGGCATCCTATGACGGTGCCACATTGAAAGTCACTGAGCTCTTCAGTAAAGCCATTCTACTGCTAATGTTTGTCTATGGAGATTGCATGGCGGTGTATTCGATTTTATACACCTGTCAGCAACAGGTGTGGCTGAAATAGCCGAAACCACATACTTTTTTATATATATAGTGTGTATATATATATATATATATATATAGGCTATTGTCAATATCTAAGCACCTCAAGCATGAACCGATGCACTGACCCACCGAGGACCTAAAATGCTTTGTTAAAACCAATGATCATATAACACTAACACAGACACCCAATACTAAGTAGAACTAATCAACCAACTATTGACAACACATAGCCTGGATCTTATATCATTGCCTCACCCTTAATACCATCCAGCCTTCCCCTTCACATTGCCTGGAGCAAATGAGAGATTACCAAATCTGGCAACAAGATTACCTCACCTATTCTATCACCTGACTAAACACTACAGTCACCTGAAATAAAAATGACAATGCACACATTTCACTGTCTGATGACTCCAGAAATCCCTGCAGATACTCCTGCATTCTGAAATCAATAATAATGCTATTACCTCTCCACCACAAAGCATTGGTATAATACTCTCCTGCATGATGTCATAATCTCCTTGACTCATCTGCAGTATTGTAGAAGATAAACAGCATAGCCTGTTTTGGTCTGTATCCAGGACAATGGGATTATTTAGTCTGTTCCTGTGTGTGGTTGTGTGTGTGTGTGCGCGTGCACGTTTGTGTACGTGTGTGTGCTTGTGCCTGTATACACGTTTGTGTGTGTGTGTGTGTGTGTGTGTGTGTGTGTGTGTGTGTGTGTGTGTGTGTGTGTGTGTGTGTGTGCCTGTACCTGTGCATGCACGTGTGTGTGTGTGTGTGCCACAGTGATAAGGCTGGATTTATTGAATGGGCTTATTGCGGCTGCAGGGGCAGAAATAGGCATGCTATTGAGATACAGAGCTAAGCTAGAGGGGGTGGGCTGGGTTTAATACAAGCTTATCTCAGAGCAGGTTTTCTAAAGATCACTATTACCATTATGCTAATAAGAATAATATGAAAAGTGTGTCAAAAGAGTGCAGTATTTGTGGATGTAAGGTGTCTAAATGTTTCATGAATGTATCTCTCACTTCTTTGCTTTGTACTCATGTGTTCTGTAATATACTGTCATTTGTTCTGTTGATAGCTGTATTGTCTCATGATGAATGATTATTTTTGTATGCCACTATATTATTCAGTGTTTTCCAGATGCTATGTTCTGCTCCCTTTGTGTAACTGTACTAGAAGTGTTTAGAACCGTTTGGTTTTGCTGCTGAGCTCTGTTTGCTGATGCTCTCTTTATGCTGTCTCAAGCTACCTTGTATGCCATCTGTCATTTTTGCAGGCTATTATGTAATGTAGTGTGTGTTATTGAATAAGAATAGTTGTGCAGGGACATGTATATTTTGTAGTGCACAATGTATTTTTGGTTTAGGTGCTTGTATGCTGTGTGTTTTACTGTGTTATGTTTTTTGTGTGTGTGTTGCGTGTAATCTCTTGTGGTGTTTCATATTGTTTAGTGTTGTTGTGGTGTTCAGTAATGTGCTGTTGTGTTGAAAGGACACCTCCCTCTGCAACTGGATCCTGGACTTCCTGACGGGCCGCCCCCAGGTGGTGAGGGTAGGTAGCAACACATCTGCCACGCTGATCCTCAACACTGGAGCTCCCCAGGGGTGCGTGCTCAGTCCCCTCCTGTACTCCCTGTTCACCCACGACTGCATTGCCAGGCACAACTCCAACACCATCATTAAGTTTGCAGACGACACAACAGTTGTAGGCCCAATCACCGACAACGACGAGACAGCCTATTGGGAGGAGGTCAGAGACCTGGCCGGGTGGTGCAAGAATAACAACCTATCCCTCAACGTAACCAAG
Source organism: Salmo salar (assembly GCF_965601325.2). Taxonomy (NCBI): domain Eukaryota; kingdom Metazoa; phylum Chordata; class Actinopteri; order Salmoniformes; family Salmonidae; genus Salmo; species Salmo salar. The sequence continues at coordinate 55,187,635 of NC_138307.1, forward strand.
ACTAAGGAGATGATTGTGGACTACAGGAAAAGGAGGACCGTGCATGCCCCCATTCTCATCGACGGGGCTGTAGTGGAGCAGGTTGAGAGCTTCAAGTTCCTTGGTGTCCACATCAACAACAAACTAGAATGGTCCAAACACACCAAGACAGTCGTGAAGAGGGCACGACAAAGCCTATTCCCCCTCAGGAAACGAAAAAGATTTGGCATGGGTCCTGAGATCCTCAAAAGGTTCTACAGCTGCAACATCGAGAGCATCCTGACTGGTTGCATCACTGCCTGGTACGGCAATTGCTCGGCCTCTGACCGCAAGGCACTACAGAGGGTAGTGCATACGGCCCAGTACATCACTGGGGCTAAGCTGCCTGCCATCCAGGACCGCTACACCAGGCGATGTCAGAGGAAGGCCCTAAAAATTGTCAAAGACCCCAGCCACCCCAGTCATAGACTGTTCTCTCTACTATCGTATGGCAAGCGGTACCGGAGTGCCAAGTCTAGAACAAAAAGGCTTCTCAACAGTTTTTACCCCCAAACCATAAGACTCCTGAACAAGTAATCAAATGGCTACCCAGACTATTTGCATTGTGTGCCCCCCAACCCCTCTTTTTACGCTGCTGCTACTCTCTGTTTATCATATATGCATAGTCACTTTAACTATACATATATATATTAACTATATGTACATAGTACCTCAATTGGGCCGACCAACCAGTGCTTCCGCACATTGGCTAACCGGGCTATCTGCATTGTGTCCCACCCACCACCCGCCAACCCCTCTTTTACGCTACTGCTACTCTCTGTTCATCATATATGCATAGTCATTTTAACCATATCTACATGTACATACTACCTCAATCAGCCTGACTAACCGGTGTCTGTATGTAGCCTCGCTACTTTTATAGCCTCGCTACTGTATATAGCCTGTCTTTTTACTGTTGTTTTATTTCTTTACCTACCTATTGTTCACCTAATACCTTTTTGCACTATTGGTTAGAGCATGTAAGTAAGCATTTCACTGTAAGGTTGTATTCGGCGCACGTGACAAATAAACTTTGATTTAATTTGATCCCCCCAGGAGCTCCTCTCCCTCTCCCTCCCTCTCCCTCGCTTTCTCCTCCCCGCCCCTCCTCTCTCCTCTCATTGATGGTTTCACTCTTTTTGATCTAAAACCAGGAGCCCAGAGACTGGGAATATTAATCATGTGTATGTGTATCACATATGCCAAAGCCTAGTTTTCTAATTTCCCTCATGTGTTTTATTTTATTCATCTGTTAGTAGTACCATATTTATTACTCATGTGTGTTTTCTTCGACATTTTAATCACTATTGGCATGAACTTATTTGCTTTTCATTCAACCTTTCTATCTGAGCGTTTGTCTTTCGTGGAGTGAATGAGGGAATTCAATTGCAATTAGCACCCTGTTGGGACCAAGCCCGACACACCTGACCAGCATTGGCTTAACGAGCTGCTACTTGAATAAAGGTAGCTCATCCTACCAGCTCTCACAGTCGGTGACCTCTCATGACAGTTCCCAGCCACGGTAGCAATGGAGGAAGCGGATCTGTTGTGCGATTCTGTTGGCACGAGAATGGTTGTTGAGAATGAGTGGATGATGGTGAAGAACAGTGGAGTGAAAAGGGCTAAAGTTGGAAATGAACAGCAGTTTATGGTTGGAGTGCGATTCACGAGCAAGGATGCTTTTGGCTGACCCGTTTGCGGTCTTGAAGATGGTGAAGGACTAATTGGGAAAAGTGGAATTGGTCAGAGTGAACAGAAGTGGTATGATGTTGACTTCATGTGTGTCAAAAGCGCAGAAGGAGAAGGCTCTGTGGCTCTACAAGATATCGATGTATGATGTGGAAAGCTGGGATTTTCAGAGCACCGGTTAAAGGTGTCATCTCTGGTGTCTCATTGGACCTAGGTCATCTATATGTCTTCGCTAGGTAACGCTCCGCCTTAACTCAGCTCACTGATCACGATAACAACACCCGCCCGTAGCACGCGCTCCAGCAGGTATCTCTCACCGGTCATCCCCAAAACCAACACCTCCTTTGGCCGCCTTTCCTTCCAGTTCTCTGCTGCCAATGACTGGAACGAATTGCAAAAATCGCTGAAGTTGGAGACATATCGCCCTCACTAACTTTAAACATCAGCTAACTGATCACTGCAGCTGTACACAGCCTATCTGTAAATTGCCCATCCAATCTACCTACCTCATCCCCATAGTTTTTATTTTCTTTTTTGCTCTTTTGCACAACAGTATTTCTACTTGCCATCATCATCTGCACATCTATCACTCCAGTGTTAATTTGCTAAATTGTAATTACTTTGCTACTATGGCCTATTTATTGCTTTACCTCCTCACGCCATTTGCACACACTGTATATAGACTTAATTTTTTTTCCTATTGTGTTATTGACTGTACGTTTGTTTATTCCATGTGTAACTCTGTGTTGTTTGTGTCGCACTGCTTTGCTTTATCTTGGCCAGGTCGCAGTTGTAAATGAGAACTTGTTCTCAACTAGCCTACCTGGTTAAATAAAGGTGAAATTTAAAAAATAGTAAAAAAAACATGGAGGATGTGTGGTTTAGGGACAACATGCCAGGAGTGGTAGATGGACGTTGCTTGACTTGAATGACAGACAGAAAGAAGGAGCAAAGCCTTTTACTGTCGCTTGATTGAGTGGTTCTCCCGTCTTATGTAAACTTGGATATGTGAGAGATGCAGTGAGACCATATGGACAGAAGCCCTTACATGTGGCAAGTTTTTGTCGAAGGAATAAATATGTCATAGTTGAAGAGTCAGATGAAGCATGTTGCTGTAATTGTGATGGGAATCGAGTTCCTGGAGTGCCCTGTAAGGATGAGGGAGGTCGCAGTAGCTAGGATCAAGACTATCCAGCAAGTCTCCAATGTGGAGGCAGTGAAAATAGCTGAAGGAGTGAGTAGAGATGAGATGGTTGTGGATGTCCCACAGTCTATAGTGAATGCCATGCAGGAGAAGATCACGACAGTGAACAGTGAAGAAGGTGGACTTTGTTGCGTTTATAACGCAAGTGATAAATTGCACTAGTCAAACTAACAACAAATCTAAAGTTAGACATCATTGTGAAGGGGAAAAATAGATTTCTGGATCTCCAGGACTTTACAGCAGAAATGTCATAGGGAATACTGAATGAAGAGGTCACTCCCTCCCGTGTTCCTGAGCCTGTGTAGCGATCTGAATAGACATTTAAATCCGACTGAAAGAGTTTTGTTAGAAATTCAGAGTTAGTTATAAAAAATTCAGGGTTAGTTATTAAGAGAATATAGTGGTATAGACAGGTCGTGACGGGCCGCACACTCCAGTACAGTAGGTGGCGGTGTATGCACCTGTTTGCTGGTTGCGATCTGCCAATCAGAATTAGACGTTCATCCATGTTTCCCAAAAGTCAAATTTCAAAGTTATTCCAAATGTTGAGTGTTTCTAAGGTTAAGTTTATCCATGAACTCTGAATTTTTAAGGTTAGGGTTAATTTCAGGTATTAACTCGAAATTCTTAAGGTTAGGCATTAACTCTGAATGGTTAAGGTTTAGGATAGACTTATAACAAAAACATAAAAAACAACTTTCTATCGCTGAATTCAAAATTGCTACCTTTGGAATCAGAGGCAGATGCTTACGCCCATCCGCCATCCCATCCACAACGCCCCAGCAAAACCCAAACCTACTTGAAGGTTTCCAACGTCATCTCCCAACGACCTTAAACACGGATGGATGTCGAATACTGTGTCCCTGGTGACCTGGCTGAGCTCATCAGCCAGTTCTGGGGAAATTGAAACCAGGACTGACACAAGAAATCACACCACGGGACAGGACAGACCTCACTCAAGCCCCTGCTACTACCGCCGCCGCTGGATATCGCTGCAGCTGACCCTGAAGAGAGAGGAGCTGCTACCAGCAGAGACTGTGCACCCTGCTCAGAAAGAGCTGAACTAACCCTGCTCGAGAAAAACCAAACGAACCCTCCTCGGGAAGAGCCGAACAAACGTCACCCACCACTCTGTGTGAGTGAAGTACTACTGCATTTTGAATGATTGGAACTGATCCAGCTCCTCCTCTCTCTCCAGTGGAACCGAGCCTCGGACCGGACCGCAACGACTACCGCTCTTGGACCAGGCTGTCATCCAACCAAAGATGAACTCTGGCGTGAATATGGCGTAAGTTTGCCTGGGCCTGTTCCTGTGTTTTGGATTGTATTGTTTTTTTTATATCTTATGACCTCCTTTTAAAACTAAAGAAATTTAAGAACCGTTAAATACACTACTTGGCCAAAGGTATGTGGACACACCTTCAGATTAGTGGATTCAGCTATTTCAGTTACACCCGTTGCTGATAGGTGTATAAAATCGAGCACACCGCCATGCAATCTCCATAGACAAACATTGGCAGTAGAATGGCCTTACTGAAGAGATCAGTGACTTTCAACGTGACAGCGTCATAGGATGCCACCTTTCCAACAAGTCAGTTCGTCAAATGTCTGCCCTGCTAGAGCTGTCCCGGTCAACTGTAAGTGCTGTTTTTGTGAAGTGAAAATGACTAGGAGCAGCAATGGCCGTGAAGTGGTAGGCAACACAAGCTCACAGAATGGGCCCGCTAACGTGCGTAGCATGTAAAAATTGTCTGTCCTCGCTTGCAACACTCATTACCAAGTTCCAAACTGCCTCTGGAAGCAATGTTAGCACAATAACTGTTAGTCGGGAGCTTCATAAAATGGGTTTCCATGGCCGAGCAGCCGCACACAAGCCTAAGATCACCATGCTTAATGCCAAGCGTCAGCTGGAGTGGTGTAAACCTCGCCACCATTGGACTCTGGAGCAGTGGAAATGCATTCTCTGGAGTGATGAATCACGCTTCAACATCTGGCAGTCCGACTGACGAATCTTGGATTGGTGGATGCCAGGAAAACGCTACTTGCTCAAATGCATAGTGCCAACTGTAAAGTTGGCACTATGCATTTGTGTGGCAACAGTTTGGGGAAGGCCCTTTCCTGTTTCAGCATGAAATACCCCCATGCACGAATCGAGGTGCATACAGAAATGGTTTGTCAAGATCGGTGTGGAAGAACTCGACTAGCCTGCACAGAGCCTTGACCTTCACCCCCATCGAACATCTTTGGGATGAATTGGAACGCCAACTACGAGCCTGGCCTAATTGCCCGACCTCACTAATGCTCTCACTAATGGCCGAATGGAAGCAAATCCCCGCAGCAATGTTCCAAAATCTAGTGTAAAGCCTTCCTAGAAGAGTGGAGGCTGTTATAGCAGCGAAGGGGGAACCATCTCCATATTAATGCCCATGATTTTGGAATGAGATGTTCAACGAGCCATGTAGTGTACAGTATGACTGCCTCCCTGTGGTTTGGGATTTTAAAGGATATTGGTTTTTGACGTGTGTGTGAACTAGAAACAGAATGATCACTTGAAACAGACGGTGATTTCAGACGTCTGAAAAGGTCCCCCAGAATGTCCATTTATTAGCCTTCCTTGGCACTCACCAAAAAAATTCACAATTTCCCAGCACTGGGAGAAAACTTGTGATGCTCGGAGCCAGAACACACAGCTTAGACCACTGCTCCACCGCAGTGCACAGTGCTCTAGCAAGCCGTGATAATACTTCAAAAAACAGCACTCACTTACACATACCTGCATACATATATATACTGCTCAAAAAAATAAAGGGAACACTTAAACAACACATCCTAGATCTGAATGAAAGAAATAATCTTATTAAATACTTTTTTCTTTACATAGTTGAATGTGCTGACAACAAAATCACACAAAAATAATCAATGGAAATCCAATTTATCAACCCATGGAGGTCTGGATTTGGAGTCACACTCAAAATTAAAGTGGAAAACCACACTACAGGCTGATCCAACTTTGATGTAATGTCCTTAAAACAAGTCAAAATGAGGCTCAGTAGTGTGTGTGGCCTCCACGTGCCTGTATGACCTCCCTACAATGCCTGGGCATGCTCCTGATGAGGTGGCGGATGGTCTCCTGAGGGATCTCCTCCCAGACCTGGACTAAAGCATCCGCCAACTCCTGGACAGTCTGTGGTGCAACGTGGCGTTGGTGGATGGAGCGAGACATGATGTCCCAGATGTGCTCAATTGGATTCAGGTCTGGGGAACGGGCGGGCCAGTCCACAGCATCAATGCCTTCCTCTTGCAGGAACTGCTGACACACTCCAGCCACATGAGGTCTAGCATTGTCTTGCATTAGGAGGAACCCAGGGCCAACCGCACCAGCATATGGTCTCACAAGGGGTCTGAGGATCTCATCTTGGTACCTAATGGCAGTCAGGCTACCTCTGGCGAGCACATTGAGGGCTGTGCGGCCCCCCAAAGAAATGCCACCCCACACCATGACTGACCCACCGCCAAACCGGTCATGCTGGAGGATGTTGCAGGCAGCAGAACGTTCTCCACGGTGTCTCCAAACTCTGTCACGTCTGTCACATGTGCTCAGTGTGAACCTGCTTTCATCTGTGAAGAGCACAGAGCGCCAGTGGTGAATTTGCCAATCTTGGTGTTCTCTGGCAAATGCCAAACGTCCTGCACGGTGTTGGGCTGAAAGCACAAGCCCCACCTGTGGACGTCGGGCCCCCATACCACCCTCATGGAGTCTGTTTCTGACCGTTTGAGCAGACACATGCACATTTGTGGACTGCTGGAGGTCATTTTGCAGGGCTCTGGCAGTGCTTCTCCTGCTCCTCCTTGCACAAAGGCGGAGGTAGCGGTCCTGCTGCTGGGTTGTTGCCCTCCTACGGCCTCCTCCACGTCTCCTGATGTACTGGCCTGTCTCCTGGTAGCGCCTCCATGCTCTGGACACTACGCTGACAGACACAGCAAACCTTCTTGCCACAGCTCGCATTGATGTGCCATCCTGGATGAGCTGCACTACCTGAGCCACTTGTGTGGTTTGTAGACTCCGTCTCCTGCTACCACTAGAGTGAAAGCACCGCCAGAATTCAAAAGTGACCAAAACATCAGCCAGGAAGCATAGGAACTGAGAAGTGGACTGTGGTCCCCACCTGCAGAACCACTCCTTTATTGGGGGTGTCTTGCTAATTGCCTATAATTTCCACCTGTTGTCTATTCCATTTGCACAACAGCATGTGAAATGTATTGTCAATCAGTGTTGCTTCCTAAGTGGACAGTTTGATTTCACAGAAGTGTGATTGACTTGGAGTTACATTGTGTTGTTTAAGTGTTCCCTTTATTTTTTTGAGCAGTGTATATACATACATACACACACACACACACATACATATACATATATATATATATATATATATATATATATATATATATATATATATATATATATACACACACCATCTTCCTCTCCCGCAAGGCGCTTCTCTCACCCTATCCCCCATCATTGTGTTTCTCAATACATACATTTTAAACAAACATACAAACAGAAATTAAACATAAAAGCTCAGTTTAAACCAAGAAGTTAGGTTCAACACATGGAATGTACAGTGTAATTCTGAAATAAATAAATCACCACCATTCTAAGAGAAACCTTGCAGCATAATAGCTGATACTTCAGGTTCTAGATCATTTAGATAAGGTTCCCATACTTTGTAGAACTGATCTGTTTTAGAATGCAATGTACATGTCAGATATTCCAGTGGCACCCATTCAAATAGTATCTTATGCCAATCTTTAATAGAAGGAACCTCATCACTAATCCACTGTAAGAGGATGTGTTTCCTCACTGCGAAGTTAAGGATGTTGTAAAGCCTCCTCTTACCCACAGAAGTAACATGGCTTCTAGGGAGACCTAACAGTAAAGAAACTGGGTCCAATTCTAGATCAACCCCTAGGATCTTTTCAATTTCTTGCAGAACACCAGACCAATATCTATGTATTTTGGTACATGACCATAAACAATGTGTTAGGGTGCCTGTATCAGTTTTACATTTAAGACACCGACGAGAAGAGGAAGAGGGGCTAAATGCATCTGTAATTTGGGGATATAGGCAATCTGTGTATTATTCTGAACTGGGTTGCTCTAGTACGATTACATATAGATATTGTTTTTGCATATCTCCAAATGTCCTCCCACATCTCTTTGTCAATAGTAACAGACAATTCTTTCTCCCACACTTGTTTCACGCTCTGTATGTCAAGAGCAGAAAATGACCTTAAATCATCATGAAACAAATTTACAGACATTTTCCTTTGTGTGGAAAAAAAACATTCTTTCAATGACAGACACATCAGGGTTGCCAATTAAGGTGGTGCTCTTCAAAATATGTCTTACTTGTTCAAAGCGGGAAAAGTCCTGCTTTGGGAGTCGGTATTTCTCAACCATCTGCTCAAATGACAATAAAATCTTATCAGCAAATAAATAATTTAGTCTGCCTATGCCCTTATTAAGCCAGAAGTTAAAGCCAGCATCCAGCAATCCTTTACCAAAATCTGGGTTGTTAAGAATTGGGTTAAGAGCAGAGGTTAGTTTGGACCTTCCCAAAAAACGTTGAACTGACCTCCATACTTTGAGTGTGTTTAGTGTAATGGGATTATTACAGTGATCTTTTACAGACTTGAAACTTCTGAAAAATAAAAGATCCTGTAAGGGGTATTTTGAAAGAGAAGTCTCAATGTCTAACCAAATAGAGGAGTCATCATTTGTGATCCAGTCTGAAATATAACATAGGTGGGCACACCACTGATAAAAACTAATATTGGGCAGATCCAAGCCGCCCATAGAACTTGGCAGCTGCAATATTGCCATCTTAGGTCTTGGCTTGCGTTTACTCCATATAAAGGAACTTAGCCATCCATTTACATCCTTTATTACCTTATTGGAGAGTAATACTGGAATCATTTGGATTGGGTAAAGTAGTCTAGGTAAAATGTTCATTTTCAAGAGGGATATTCTACCCAACCATGAAATCAGAATAGAGTTCCAGTGCTCCAAATCCTGTCTTATTGTATCAAACAAGGGAACAAAATTGGCTTTGTACATTTGCTGGAATTTAGGAGTTACAAATATACCCAGATACGTAAAACCTGAGGGAGACCATTTAAAAGGACAGGGGGAGAAGTATTAGGTACAGAATGAAGGTTACCAAGTGGCATAGCCTCTGATTTAGTTAAGTTAATCTTGTAGCCTGAGAATTCGCTGAATAATTCAACAAAATTAACAAGAGATGTAATTGAAGTCTCGGGGCTTGAGATGAATATCAGGACATCATCAGCATACAAGCTTATTTTAAGGTGAACATCACCAATGAGCAGCCCCTGTATAGCAGGTGTTACCCTGAAGGCCTCAGCCAGTGGTTCCATAGCGAGTGCAAAAAGGAGAGGGGACAAAGGACAGCCCTGTCTGGTACCTCTGTGTATAGAGAAGTTATTTGCCCTTAGCCCATTAGTAAGGACAGCAGCCTGAGGATCATCATATAAAACTTTCACCCATTTTATAAAGTTGTCCCCTAGACCAAATTTAGTCAGAGCAAAGAATAGGTAAGACCACTCCACATGGTCAAATACTTTCTCAGCATATAGGGAGAGCACATGACCATCCATAGCACTTCGTTGGTAGGCTTGAATTACATTAAGAAGCCGCCTGACATTGACATGACTTACAGCCCTTAATGAAGCCAGTTTGGTCTCCTTTCACAATTAGCGGCAGTGAGTCCTCTAATCTTGTGGCTAGAATTTTAGAAAGTAATTTTCTATCCATATTCAGAAGGGAAATGGGTCTGTACGAGGAACAAGACTCTGGGCATTTTCCCTTTTTGAGAATAAGTGATATGTTGGCTTCTCTCAGCGTTTGAGGGAGGTGGTCATTTGAAAATGAGTGGTTAAACATATCACGCAATGGCTCAATGATCAGGCCATGGAACTCTTTATAGAACTCACTACAAAACCCGCCTGGTCCTGGGGCCCTACCATTTTGCAAATTCTTAATTGCGAACATTATCTCTTCCTCGGTAATAGGGGCATTAAGGAGAGACCTCTGTTCTTCAGAGATAGTAGGGAGCTCAATCTTAGAAAATAAGTCCCCCATTAATTTGGGTGCGTCATGTGTCAGTTCTGAGGCATAGAGATTTGCATAACAGTTCTTAAATTAGTCATTTATCAATTTATTTTCATATAAATGATTGCCATCGGAATCAGTAATAGTAGCAGTTGACTGTGAGTCAGCTCTCCTTTTAGCTACAGTTGAAGTCGGAAGTTTACATACACTTAGGTTGGAGTCAATAAAACAAATTTTTCAACCACTCCACAAATTTTGGCAAGTCGGTTAGGACATCTACTTTGTACATGACACAAGTAATTTTTCCAACAATTGTTTACAGACCGATTATTTCACTTATAATTCACTGTATCACAATCCCAGTGGGTCAGAAGTTTACATACACTAAGTTGACTGTGTCTTTAAACAGCTTGGAAAATTCCCGAAAATTATGGTATGTCTTTAGAAGCTTCTGATAGGCTAATAGACATAATTTGAGTCGATTGGAGGTGTACCTGTGGATGTATTTCAAGGCCTACCTTCAAACTCAGTGCCTCTTTGCTTGACAGCATGGGAAAATCAAAAGAAATCAGCCAAGACCTCAGAAAAAAATGGTGAACCTCCACAAGTCTGTATCATCCTTGGGAGCAATTTCCAAATGCCTGAAGGTACCACGTTCATCTGGTATGCAAGTATAAACACCATGGGACCACGCAGCCATCATACCGCTCAGGAAGGAGACGCGTTCTGTCTCCTAGAGATTAACACATTTTGGTGCGAAAAGTGCAAATCAATCCCAGAACAACATCAAAGGACCTTGTGAAGATGCTGGAGGACACAGATACAAAAGTATCTACATCCACAGTAAAATGAGTCCTACATCGAACATAACCTGAAAGGCTGCTCAGCAAGGAAGAAGCCACTGCTCCAAAACCACCATAACAAATCCAGACTATGGTTTGCAACTGCACATAGGGACAAAGATCATACTTTTTGGAGAAATGTCCTCTGGTCTGATGAAACAAAAGTAGAACTGTTTGGCCATAATGACCATCGTTATGTTTGGAGGAAAAAGAGGGATGGTTGCAAGCCAAAGACACCATCCCAACCGTGAAGCATGGGGGTGGCAGCATCATGTTGTGGGGGTGCTTTGCTGCAGGAGGGACTGGTGCACTTCACAAAATAGATGGCATCATGAGGCAGGAAAATGATGTGGATATATTGAAGCGACATCTCAAGACATCAGTCAGGAAGTTAAAGCTTGGTCGCAAATGGGTCTTCCAAATGGACAATGACCCCAAGCATACTTCCAAAGTTGTGGCAAAATGGCTTAAGGACAACAAAGTCAAGGTATTGGAGTGGCCATCACAAAGCCCTGACCTCAATCCCATAGAAAATTTGTGGGAAGAACTGAAAAGTATGTGCGAGCAAGGAGGCCTACAAACCTGACTCAGTTACACCAGCTCTGTCAGGAGGAATGGGTCAAAATTCACCCAACTTATTGTGGGAAGCTTGTGGAAAGCTACCCGAAATGTTTGACCCAAGTTAAACAATTTAAAGGCAATGCTACCAAATACTAATTGAGTGTATGTAAACTTCTGACCCACTGGGAATGTGATGAAAGAAATAAAAGCTGAAATAAATCATTCTCTCTACTATTATTCTGACATTTCACATTCTTAAAATCAAGTGGTGATCCTAACTAACCTAAGACAGGGAATTTTTATTCTGATTAAATGTCAGGAGTTGTAAACTTCCGACTTCAACTGTAGGTATGCCAAATACCTTCCTGGTTTACCTCCATGTTTGTAAAGCTTTTGCCTGACAAATCTCATTTTCTTTTCAGCTCCCTATGTTAGGAAAGAGTCCAACGTTGAGCTAAGGACTGATATTTCCTTTAACAGGGCAGGAGTGGGAGTTTTAATCTTTCTCTTTAGTTCCTAATTCCTTCTCTTTAGTTCCTAATTCACCCTCTAACGTTTTTAATTTTCACGCTTTTTCCGCCTCTTAGTGGCTGCGTATGACATAATCAGACCCCTGGCGTACGCTTTACAGGTTTCCCAAAGGAGCGAGGGGTTACACTGAGGGAAAAAAGTATTTGATCCCCTGCTGATTTTGTACGTTTACCCACTGACAAATAAATTATCAGTCTATAATTTTAATGGTAGGTTTATTTGAACAGTGAGAGACAGAAAAACAGCAAAAAATCCAGAAAAACGCATGTCAAAAATGTTATAAATTGATTTGCATTTTAATGAGGGAAATAAGTATTTGACCCCTCTGCAAAACATGACTTAGTACTTGGTGGCAAAACCCTTGTTGGCAATCACAGAGGTCAGACGTTCTTGTAGTTGGCCACCAGGTTTGCACACATCTCAGGAGGGATTTTGTCCCACTCCTCTTTGCAGATCTTCTCCAAGTCATTAAGGTTTCGAGGCTGATGGTTGGCAACTCGAAGCTTCAGCTCCCTCCACAGATTTTCTATGGGATTAAGGTCTGGAGACTGGCTAGGCCACTCCAGGACCTTAATGTGCTTCTTCTTGAGCCACTCCTTTGTTGCCTTGGCCGTGTGTTTTGGGTCATTGTCATGCTGGAATACCCATCCACGACCCATTTTCAATGCCCTGGCTGAGAGAAGGAGGTTCTCACCCAAGATTTGATGGTACATGGCCCCGTCCATTGTCCCTTTGATGCAGTGAAGTTGTCCTGTCCCCTTAGCAGAAAAACACCCCCAAAGCATAATGTTTCCACCTCCATGTTTGACGGTGGGGATAGTGTTCTTGGGGTCATAGGCAGCATTCCTCCTCCTCCAAACACGGCGAGTTGAGTTGATGCCAAAGAGCTCCATTTTGGTCTCATCTGACCACAACACTTTCACCCAGTTGTCCTCTGAATCATTCAGATGTTCTTTGGCAAACTTCAGACGGGCATGTATATGTTCTTTCTTGAGCAGGAGGACCTTGCGGGCGCTGCAGGATTTCAGTCCTTCACGGCGTAGTGTGTTACCAATTGTTTTCTTGGTGACTATGGTCCCAGCTGCCTTGAGATCATTGACAAGATCCTCCCGTGTAGTTCTGGGCTGATTCCACACCGTTCTCATGATCATTGCAACTCCACAAGGTGAGATCTTGCATGGAGCCCCAGGCCGAGGGAGATTGACAGTTCTTTTGTGTTTCTTCCATTTGCGAATAATCGCACCAACTGTTGTCACCTTCTCACCAAGCTGCTTGGCGATGGTCTTGTAGCCCATTCCAGCCTTGTGTAGGTCTACAATCTTGTCCCTGACATCCTTGGAGAGCTCTTTGGTCTTGGCCATGGTGGAGAGTTTGGAATCTGATTGATTGATTGCTTCTTTTATACAGGTAACAAGCTGAGATTAGGAGCACTCCCTTTAAGAGTGTGCTCCTAATCTCAGCTCGTTACCTGTAAAAAAGACACCTGGGAGCCAGAAATCTTTCTGATTGAGAGGGGGTCAAATACTTATTTCCCTCATTAAAATGCAAATCAATTTATAACATTTTTGACATGCGTTTTTCTGGATTTTTTTGTTGTTATTCTGTCTCTCACTGTTCAAATAAACCTACCATTAAAATTATAGACTGATAATTTCTTTGTCAGTGGGTAAACGTTAAGAATCAGCAGGAGATCAAATACTTTTTTCCCTCACTGTATCTGTTGATTGAGAGTTAGAGAAAAATGCTTTAAACTCTGTAATAAAATATGATGTAAATGTATGGTCTTTAAAAATTGTTGTATTCAACCTCCAATGTCTTGACACCTCCGCATGATCAGATATGACTATGCTTCCTATCCTAGCGGATAAAACAGACTGCAAAGACGTCCTGGGTATAAAAAAGTAATCTATTCTACTCTGACATCCATGAGGTGTAGAGAAAAAAGTGAACTCTCTGTCTGAGGGATGAAAGGTTCTCCAAACATCAGCATGCCCCAGATCATCACAAATAACTTTAAGTGACTTAGCTTGAGGAGAGAGTGAAGCTATACCGCTGGGAAACTTATCAATAAGGGGGTTCAACAAACAATTAAAATCTCCTCCTACCACTGCAGTGTCTGAGTTTAATTCTGAAAAATCTAGAAATACCTTAGTGAGGAAATCAGGGGGTTGGGCAGGGGGGGGAAGTAAATATTCATTATGGAAATGTTCTGCCCTTGTAAAGTACCATACATTTGGTCGTTTTGTTATAATTCATCTTTCACACAATTCAACACCTTACGTGGTAGGTTCTTTTTCACAAGAATTGCTACACCTCTACTTCTAGATGTAAATTATGTGAAAAAGACTTGACCAAACCCCCCAGTTGTTTTCTGTTTCTGTTTTAACCCAGTAACCATACACACTAACCCTGTAACCACATGGAATGAATACGTCAAATAGACCTTCATCCATAATATGGCGAATTTCGAAAGGAAACAGATCTTGTTGCTAGAAAAGCCATAAAATTCAAGTGAGGCCTCTTGACAGCCCTGCATATTAAAAGAGCGCACACTGATGCAATCGTCACCGCAGATGAATACAATCTCAAAGACAATGTCGTTTTTCATCTCTCTTTATGCTAACTTCTCCGTTTATCTCCACCTAAAGCTCTCTCCATCCCCATACTCTACCCTCACCCTCTTTCTCTCTATCTCCCCATGCTCTCTGCCCCCTTCTCTCCCTCTACCCCTCTCTCCCACTCTCTCTCTCTCTTCCTCTGCAGGTGTTCTGTGCCTTTTTGAGTTGAGGAGAGGGAGATGACTGGGGAGCTTTGGACAAATACAGAATTTCAATATCTGAGGATTGGCAGCTCCCAGTAGAGGTGGTTCCAATCCAAGACACAATCACACACCGCTGGCGGGATGCAACAATCGCTCCCCACGCGTGCGCGTGTGCAAGCTTCCACTGCCAAAAGACACACAAACACACACTGAGCACCTTGCCAACTCCAGATTCTCTCACACCTGCCTACACCAAGCCTGCCCAAGTCTACTGCCCCAAGGCATGGCAGGAGCTGGCATGAAGCACTGGCGCATGGATGTGAGTTTGTTCGTGTGTGTAATGTACATAAGTGACTGTCAGCCTGTGTATGCATGTGTGTTAAATGGTACATTAGACATCCAGTACCTCCCCTTTGATACTCAAGTTCAGTGGTTTTCAAAATGTTCTTGCTCAGGGACACCCCCCCAGAAAAACCGGCAACCCAGGGACCCCGATCATATGTTAGCAAAAAAAAAATCCCATCTTGCCTTATCAGGTAAATGATAATGGCAAGTAGAAGTACTCAACATTTTAAAATGAATAGATTTAGTAGACAGTTTCATTGTTTTGACCTCCCCCCAGTTCATTGGAAGAGGAAGTGTATACTCTAACATACTCTTATCTAGTAAGGTATCTTGGAAGCGTAGATAAAATGGTGCTGTTGAAAGCACATTTTATTCAATTCTACACATTTTCCCATTGAGCTGAGATAATGTTGCAGTTTTGAAGTTAATTTCCAGCAATTCTACAATTTGGCATGGAGCTGAGAGACAATTTTGCAGTTTTAAGGCTAATTTCCTGCAATTTCCTGCATTTTGTCATGGTTAATGATTTGTTCCTCTGCTCAAACATAACAAAATCAATGGGCATGTGCCTTGATTGCCCAGTATTTGGAATTTGACTGTCTAGCTTTTATTTGATTGTTATTTCTCAAAGATGGTACTATTAAACCATTTATATAGTTTAATACATTTTCTGCATGATTTCTATCTGGTTTTGGTTATTTAAGTTGACAATGAAACTGTTTTTCCATCCCTAAAATTATCACATGACGGCCCGCCTAAGATTTATCTATACAGAACAAACCCTGTAATTAGCTCCAAGGACTGTCAAGGGATCGATGGAAATGATTTTGGAAATGAAGCCCTTTAACTGCTTTCCCAGAGTCGGATTAACAGGAACAGCTAGCATGCTAACTGTTCTGATAGAATTCCAGTCATTGCACTAGTTAGCATTGGCTTGTGAAACTACCTCTCACTTCCTTCATACTGGACGCAGAGACATACAAATGGAATCCCCAAAGGTATTCTGTTGCACTTGCAGCTAGAGATATTCATAAATAATTTCCCAAGAAATGATACAAAAGAATCACGGACGCCCTACAGTACCCCAGGTTGAAAACCCCTGCGCTAGTGTGTGTGTTTCACACCTACCAAGGTAACCCTAGCCTGGGGGATGGAAAGGCCTGGTGGGTGTCTCTCCTCAAGCCCGGCCTGGGCCACATTGCTACCTTTGCGTGCGTCAACTACACCTCTGCTCACGACACTGGCTAATTAGCCTCTGAAGCTCTACTAGGCCATCTACTGTGTAACCCAACAGACCTGACAGTAGACTGGCAGCACACACCCTTTGTCTCTGGTCCTCTGTCAACAGGCTTCAGTCATCGGCCTTGTACACGAGCTGTCACTCATGTGGTGACAGTGACATCTTAGATTGGTCATTTGAAAAGGCTATAAGGAGGGGTGACGTGTGGCTGCGTTCAAACCACCTGGCAAACAGGTGTGTGTGTGGGGAGGGGTTGCGTGTGTGAGCACAATGTTCTTTGGAGTTGTGATTTGTCCCTGGCTGCCGTGTGTTTCAAGGATTCTTCATCTCATACCAGAGCTGTTAGTACCAAGGCCCTCGGGACACTATAACAATAACACACTGCTTCTAAGGGCACTTTGCTTTGGTTAACATGATGTGAACTTTGTACATTTCCTGTTCAATCAATAGATGTACACTCCACTAGTCTACTACTTGTACCTGAACCGTTATAGGGTTGAGGTCAACTGAAAAGATTGTGTTGAATAGCAGATGAGTGGCTTGTAGGTTTTGAATGTGCGTGTGTGTGCTGTTGAGTCAATTTTATAGCCTAGGGCTAGTGTTGCTGTTTTTCGTGGGTGTCAAAATTATTAACACCCTTCTAGTGAAGCTCAAACGCTTTCAACAAGGTTATATGAGACTGCAACAGAACGTGTGCGTGCGTGTGCCTGTGGGCATGTTTGTGTGCGCAGTGCAATCATACGCTCTTTAAACTGCAAACACAACCCAATTTCACTCTCTCATTTGCAGTTCAAACACTAATCATTTTGGGGTTTTGCATAGAACTCAGTTGCTTTGAAGTCTCACAAGTTTTCAATAATTGCTACTTGCCACTTTGAGACCGGATTGTTTAGAGAATCAGGGGGACCACAGATGATATAATTTACACAATGTGCAGCAGTCATGTTACTGAGTGATTCTTTGGCATGGATAATATACCCCACCAGCTATGCTTTATGCTTGAGTGATCATCATCAAATGCTTTTCTAAATGTTGAAACAACACAAGCCCACATGCACAATCACAACGTCAGAGTGCATTTTTAGGCCAATGAGGGATTTTTATTTAGGCAACACAATTTATGCTATAAGGCCAGTGTGTGTGTGTGTGTGTGTGTGTGTGTGTGTGTGTGTGTGTGTGTGTGTGTGTGTGTGTGTGTGTGTGTGTGTGTGTGTGTGTGTGTGTGTGTGTGTGTGTGTGTGTGTGTGTGTGTGTGTGTGTGTGTGTGTGTGTATGTTGCACTTCCTCATGATGCTTATCTGGGGCTGAATAGATGCCAGCCAGGGTTTGAAAGGCTGCTAAAAATACAGTGCCAGCTGTTTGTGAGGATGCTGGATGACCCGAGCGCAGCTCATTGTTAACCAAAGACAGCAGCTCCATTAGAGTGGACCCAAGCACTAGGGTCTTTTAACAGAGCCACACACAGCACTATCCTCTGCCATACACACTGAAGACAAGCAAGGCTACGGCAGAACAGGAGCGCAAAGAACAGCAATGACAGCGATAACACAGACAGACAGCAAGCACCCAAGATAACATACAGACAGACGATTACTGTATGTCTTAATATATTCACAGCACATCTATACCCGTCAAGACACACATGTATTATACGCTTTCTGTGTGTAGAGGGTTTTATGAATAGAGCAACTATAAATAGGAATACATTGTTTTCATAAACGGCTATAAATATTCACACCCACAAACATGGGATTAGGTTTATGAAAGAAGAAAAACAATCCCTCAATTCCCACCAGCAGGGCAAGGGACTGCCTGTGACTGCCAATGAACAGAAATACAACAAACTAACTACTCACAGAGTAACCACAGGCTATATTACAATAGAATGGAGCGTGTGGTTTCCATTTCACAAGGCAGAGCCTGTTAGACACTTGGTACATGCCTGAGACGGTCAGTGTCTAGCGGTCAAACTGAGAGACCACGTGTGTTCCATGCATCAACCAAGGTTATTATATTTATGTGATTTAATATTTGTTTTTTGTTTCTATTCGTTTTTAGATTTTTATTTGAAATTTGGTTTAGTTTCAGGAAGTTTTCTTGAATTACTAGTTCTTATTTCGTTCCAGCTTGATAAAATCATTTCTAGATCGTTTTTAATTTGATTTAGTTTTAGTTTTAGTGTTAGGGACAGAAAGTAAAATATGCGTGGGAGGCTAGGAGCCATTTCTGTGTTGTAGAGTTATATATCATTTTTTGGGGATGTCACTTCTTGCCACTGGGGTAATGTGATGGGCCAGGACCATAGATTTGGATAGACACAACATCTCTGTATTATGATGGAATCTATGAGAGCATGGACAGTGCCATTGAGGCCTTCTTCATCTTAAAATAGTCCATTTTCTTCTTCACAAGTACAATTAATTGGCTGATCCCTCCTGTTGAGGCTGTCACGGCTCCAACCGGGTCATCAGGTTATGCCAACCAAGTCATCATGAGGGATCAGCCAATGAAGTTGGAGGTCCTGCCCAGTTGACTAAATCAAAAAGGCAAAAGTCCTCAATGGTGCTGCCCATGCTAACACAGGCTTTGGACCACTAGAGGACTCTGTACAACTCCATGGACAGAACGTAGGCTTGGTTAGGTGAAAAATATAAATCTATCCTAATATGACTTGGATCTAAAGGACAAGTGCCTAGACTGGTGCAAGGAATATTATGGAAGGAATCTCTTGCCCATGTTTACACCAATCCAATGTTGTTGTTTTTTACTTCATTAGTAGATGTAAGAAGAATCAAGTAACTGTACCTTTATCTGACAGAAGGAGAGGAAAAAACAACAAATTCATATTTATGTAATATTAAACATGTATCACTGACTAATCCCTTCAAATAGGGTTAATAAAAACAGCTGCAACAACAGCAAAAACATTACCAATACAACACTTTATCACAAATCTATCAGTTCACAGCCAGCCACTGTGTGTGTGTGTGTGTGTGTGTGTGTGTGTGTGTGTGTGTGTGTGTGTGTGTGTGTGTGTGTGTGTGTGTGTGTGTGTGTGTGTGTGTGTGTGTGTGTGTGTGTGTGTGTGTGTGTGTGTGTGTGTGTGTGTGCGTTTCTGTTCAACCAAACAAGATTTCTTGGTTTATCTTCTAGAAGACTCTACGTTCCAGAGAGGTGGTCGTTCAGTTTAGAAAAAGAAAACTAAAGCTAGACATCATTTATGATAATAAAATTAAATTGCTGTCCAAGGTAATAGTTTCAGTATAGTCTTAGTTTTTCAAATGTTTTTTTATTTCAGGTTACTTAATTGTTTTCCAAATTCTTGTTTTTATTTTAGTTAATTAACCTTCGCACCAACTTGTAGTCATGTGTGTAGTCGCTGCTGGTTTAGACTCATATATCATATCAGGCGTCGCCAAACCACCCTCGAATGTTACAATAACGCTGAGGATAGGTTACGCAGATTTTTTGGGGAAACACCTCATCTGTACTGACACACACCAGGAAAATGTCTGTCCTGGTCTAGCAATCTGCAATACAAAGTTAATGCAGCTAAACTGTCATAATAAACACTTAATTAAACACACATTTCTAACAATACCTCTGCTGCCATCTATATTGTGCTGTCCTTGACAACTTGGTTATACTCAACTACTCAACTCTAAACTATAGACAAGCTAAAAAGTATTTTGTGTTTTGCTAAACCAACAATAAGTATTTTAACATAGTTATTTTGTGTCACGCCTTGATCTGTTTCAGGGCGTGACACCCCGTGACACCCCTCCAGGTGTCGCTTATTTTCAATAAATATTGTAAGACTCCAACCATCTGCCTCCTGTGTCTGCATTTGGGTCTCGCCTTGTGCCCTGATCATTTTGTATTCAATGTATTCAACCATTCCAAATTAAAACAGTCATGACACATGAACTGTAGCCCAACTAAAGTATTTCATAGAATATCTTTCCCATTGTAAAGAGTTCTGATTGCAATGGCTCTGCCTTATAGTTTAGAAAGAAGAATAGAGATATTAGATCCTGTCTCTTCATAAAAAAAACTCCCCCTGGTCTCTAACACACTTTCACCAAACTGATAGGACGAATGAGTCAGTTATTCTCTCTCTCACAGAATTAGACGTTCATCCATGTTTACCAAACGTCAAATTTCAGGTTATGGTTAATTAAGTTCAGGCATTAAATAGAACATTCTTAAGGTTAGCCATGGTTAAGGTAAG
Source organism: Salmo salar (assembly GCF_965601325.2). NCBI lineage: Eukaryota > Metazoa > Chordata > Actinopteri > Salmoniformes > Salmonidae > Salmo > Salmo salar. The sequence goes on from NC_138307.1 coordinate 55,208,186, forward strand.
GGTTAAGGTTTGGGATAGGCTTACATAAAAAAATAAAAAAAAAAAACTTTCTGTTGCTGGATTCAAACTTGCAACCTTTGGAATCAGATGCTTACGCCCATGCGCCATCACCATTCACAACACACAAGCAAAACCGAAACCAAATTGAAGGTATTAGCACTCACTGTTGCCCCTAGTGGCCAGTTTCCCCTTCATCTCCCAACGTCCTCAGACATGGATGGTGACCTGGTTGCTCACTTTACCCCATTCTCTTTTTCTCTCTCTTTTTCTCTCTCCGTTATCACTAGGCCGGATTAGCAGGTAAACTGTGTTGCCGTGGCAACACTGGGGACTGGAGTCCCTATGGTCCCTAAGCTCGTTAAGTCTGATAAACTTTATCTTTTAACACTGAATATTGCCAGGGTTGAGTGTGTCAGGCGATTCTGTGTGCTTACCTGCACATGCAGACTTAGTTCCCTTTGCCAAACAAGCCCCTGTTTTAATTCCACACAGAAATGTCTCTTTTCATCCCTTTAGATAAAAGAGAGGGAAGGTAGAGATCTCTTTTTTGGCTTGTTGACTTTTGGAGAAAGATAAGAGTCCCCCTCCATTACTATGAAAGCAGAAAGTGATGAAGAACCTCCTCCCAATCTAGTGAAAAGATGGCACCGAAGAACATGGCTGACGTTTTACATTCTCCCAACCAATTTTGTTCGTTTGTTTTGCATTTTGTGTAACATATTTTTTTACTAATTTTGTACATAATGTTACTGCTACCATCTCTGATGACTGCAAATAACTTCTGGACATCTGAACAGCGATTACTCACCGCGGACTGGAAGAAACTTTTTCCTTTAACGAGTCCGATGAGAAGGATATCCTGCTTTCACTGGAACAGGCCCTGATCCACGCGTTTTGCTTGAAGAAAAGACACAGGAAAAGGGGCCGCGGATCGGGCTGCCTTCTGAGAATCCGTAGGCGAGTGAGTAAACTCTCACTGCCATCCGTTCTTTTTGCTAACGTGCAATCATTGGAAAATAAAACTGATGACCTACGATTAAGATTATCCTACCAACAGGACATCAAAAACTGTAACATCTTATGTTTCACCGAGACGTGGCTGAATGACGATATGGATAATTTAGAGCTGACGGAATTTTCCATCCCCCAGCAGAACAGAGAAGCTATGTCTGGTAAGACGAGGGGTGGGGGTGTGTGTCTATTTGTCAATAACAGCTGGTGAGTGATGTCTAATATTAAAGAAGTCTCGAGGTATTGCTCGCCTGAGGTAGAGTACCTTATGATAAGCTGTAGACTACACTATCTACCAAGAGAGTTCTCATCTATATTATTCGTAGCCGTCTATTTACCACCACAGAATGAAGCTGGCACTAAGACCACTCTCAACCAACTCTATAAGGCCATAAGCAAAGAAGAAAATGCTCACCCAGAAGTGGTGCTCCTGGTGGCCGGGGACTTTAATGCAGGGAAACTTAAATACATTTTACCTAATTTTTACCAGCATGTCACATGCAACCAGAGGGGAAAAAAATCCTAGACCACCTTTACTCTACACACAGAGAGGCATACAAAGCTATCCCCCGCCCTCCATTTGGCAAATCTGACCAGAATTCTATCCTCCTGATTCCTGCTTACAAGCAAAAACTAAACCATTTTCAGTTGAATTCATCTAACTTTCTTTCATGGCAACTCATAAGCAGGCCATGCCCTATTTGTTTCATAGTCAATAAATAATCATATTTAATTCTCCGGTATGTTTGTATTTAATATAATAGAATAGTATGAACCGACACTGAATCGTAGGAGCTTACTACTAGCTATGTAGAAGTTGGACGGAAGAATGCCCTGAGATGCCATCGTCACACAGTCCTTCTTCGTAGGTGTCCGCTATGACTTTGCTTGTGTCGGAAAGAAAGGCTGAACAGTATTGGTTGTAGCTAAATTGACACACAAAAAATGGCTGACCAATGGAGAAGCATCATCCACACCTGCCACTAAAGCCCACCCACAGCTGTGGGGTCAAAAGTGCAAACGAAGAACTAGTGTTTCAATCAACAACAAAAAGGTTTCAAAAGAAAAAAAAAGAAAAACCACTGCAAGCAAAGGGGGCAGTCTAGCCAAAATGAAGGGTGGTTGATAACGAAATTGAATTGGAGTCTTGTTTTCAAATACATTTTTGGTTTTCTAAATATATTTTGGGAATAAAATGCAAAAATGTTTTGCGCTCTATTACAAAATATTTCATTGCTTTCAGAACAATTATTTTTGATTGAAAAAAAAAATTGCTCTGGATAAAATGACACATCTGTACCTCCATATGATACAATATGTATTGTGATTCCCCCATTTCCATATGTATTGCAATTCGATTCTGCAATTTTATTGCGATTTGATGTTTCAAACATATTGCTAACTATATGTCTGCGGCAGAGGGACAAGAGAGAGCATGAGAAAATTAGTTTTGATCAGTCATGGAAATAAAACTGAAAACATGTTGGCTCACTATTTAAAAAGAAGATTGAGGACAAGCTACTGTATAGGATTATAAAAAACAGCGTTTTGGTGCAGGTACAGCCGGCTAGAGCTAGCTAACGCTAACTAGCAAAAAGTATTCAGACCCCTTGACTTTTTCCACATTTTGTTATATTACAGTCTTATTCTAAAATGGATTAAATAAATGTTTTTCCTCATCAATCTACTCACAATACCCCACAATGAAAACAGAATTTTAGAAATGTTTGCAAATTTGTTAATACTGAGCCATCGGGTGACAAGGGTCTTAATCAGTGAGGTGACCAAGAACCCAGAGCTCCAGAGTTCCTCTGTGGAGATGGGGGAACCATCCAGAAGGACAACCATCTCTGCAGCACTCCACCAATCAGGCCTTTATGGTAGAGTGGCCAGACGGAAGCCACTCCACAGTAAAAGGCACATGACAGCCCACTTGGAGTTTGGCAAAAGGCAAGTAAATTACTCTTAGACCATGAGAAACAAGATTGAACACTTTGGCCTGAATGTCAAGCATCATGTCTGGAGGAAACCTGGCACCCTCCGTATGGTGAAGCATGGTGGTGGCAGCATCATGCTGTTGGGATGTTTTTCAGTGGCAGGGACTGGGAGACTAGTCAGGATCGAGGGAAAGATGAACAGAGAAAAGTACAGAGAGATCCTTGATGAAAACCTGCTCCAGAGTGCTCAGGACCTCAGACTGGGGCGAAGGTTTACCTTTCAACAGGACAACGACCCTAAGCACACAGCCAAGACAATGCAGGAGTGGCTTCGTCTCTGAATGTCCATGAGTGGCCGGGCCAGAGCCTGGACTTAAACCAGATCGAACATCTCTGGAGAGACCTGAAAATAGCTGTGCAGCGACACTCCCCATTCAATCTGACAGAGCTTGAGAGGATCTGCAGAGAAGAATGGGAGAAACTCCCATTCTCGAGGCTGTAATTGCTGCCCAAGGTGCTTCAACATAGTACTGAGTTCAGGGTCTGAATACTTATGTAAATGTGATATTTAAGTTTTTTATTTTTAAGAAATGTGCCAAAATTTCTAAAAACCTGTTTTTGCTTTGTCAAGGCTCTAACATAACAAAATGTGGAAAAAGTCAAGGGGTCTGAATACTTTCCGAATGCACTGTATACAGGTTTATATATTGTATATACAGTACATTTATTTTAATACAAAATGATCTATATAATATTGCCAAAAATAATAATGCGATATGTAACTGTATCCATTTTAATAATGCGATATGTAACTGTATACATTTTAATAATGCGATATGTAACTGTATCCATTTTTTCCCTCATCACTAACACAAACACACACACTGTCTGCCCTTCCGCAGCCCTGGTGCAGACCCCTCATTACAGAACAGGAAGAGTTTATCTGCCTCCAGAGACCAATACACAACCTACTCCTGTTCTGCTGCAGCGCAGTGGTAGGAGAGCAGTATATATGTACGTGTGTGTGTGTGTGTGTGTGTGTGTGTGTGTGTGTGTGTGTGTGTGTGTGTGTGTGTGTGTATGTGTGTGTGTGTGTGTGTGTGTGTGTGTGTGTGTGTGTGTGTGTGTGTGTGTGTGTGTACGCCCTTTGCCAGCCTGCCTGTTTTCACACAGATGATGAGTCAGAGACTCTGGTCTGTTTCTCTCTGCCTTAATCACCCTAGAGAGAGAGATAATAAAGGGAGGGAGGGAGGGAGGGAGGGATAATAGAGAGAGAGAGGACAGAGAGATATAAAGTGAAACAAAGAGAAAAAAGGCCACATCCCTGTTAACTGTAGCCTTGCTAGTTAAACCTCTAATCTCCTCTCACCCATCTCTTCTCTAAACTCCTCTCTCCTCACCCTCTCATTTAGAGATCTGAATATAATAGGAAATCATTCTCCCAGCGGGAGTGGAGTGTTTAAGCCATTTGGGAGCCAGTCTCAAATGCAGATTTACGTTCAGGTTTGCTTTAAAAACTCCCCTCATTCACCCTCAGTTCAATACACTGATACACACACCCATTGTAATGCAAGTCTAATGTGACGTCAAGCCTGCAGCTTATATTGGGCAAGTTAAAATGTACTGTCTTTGGGCTACTGCTATCATTGTGTTAATGATAGGATCTGGTCATGGATAGTCGCCGTACAGACACTGATTGTTAAAGGTTTAAGATACGCTATAACACGGTCAATGGGTATATGGCTCTGAAAGTGGGGTGAAAAGGTTGGTCTGAGAGATACAGGGAATAATATTACATTTCCTCTAATACAGTTCAATCATGGACACTAATATCTTACTATTGGAGAAAAGAAGGGAGTGATTAAGGAAGAGAGAGCTGTCTGGTGGTTTGGTAAATGGTGAGTGTGAGGTAACGGTGGAGAATAAGCAGAGGGGGATCTATAGTCCAAAGTGGACCTCAATATAGAGATGTGGGCGAGGCTTTGATTCTTCACATCTCTCACTGGCTCTCACTGCATTCTAAAAGCATTGGCAGAGGAGAGAGCGGAAAGGAGAGAGGAGAGGAGGAGAGGAAAGAGGAGAGGAAAGAGGAGAGGAGGAAAAGAGCACAGAAACACACAAAGACGTAGACGACACAGAGACAGATCACACAGACAGACCACACAAGCTCTTGGAGTGGTCTGTGTGTGTTTCTGTGTGTGTGTTTCTGTGTGTGTGTGTGTTTCTCTGTGTGTGTGTGTCAGGGCTTGTGTGTGTGTGTGCTCTGAGGGCTTGAAAGATGGCACGAATACAGGCCGAAGGAAAAGAGAGAAGAGGGGTTGATAAGTGGTATCTAATGATGGTTAAACAGGGGGATGTTAGAGACAAAAGGCCCAGGGGGAGAACCACAATGAGCCCCCAGACATGGCTCAGCTCTTGCTAGGGATGAGTCATCATCTCCAGGTATAACTCCTGGACAGCTCCCCCTCTCCTACATCCATCCATCCAGGCCCCAGAGGGAGGGACAGCAGAGGGTGGTTTGTTCCCTGAGGACAGGAACAACAGTCTGGGAGGAGACACCTGATACTATGACATCATCCGCTGTGCTTCGCTGGCTACATCTCAGTGTGGTACAAGGATACCAAATACAGATGGTGGGATAAACGTAAATACACTCAAACCAAATTGTATTAGTCACATGCGCCGAATACAACAGGTATTCATTCAGGTAACAACCTCACAGTGAAATGCTTACTTACGAGCTCCTAACCATCAATGCAGTTTAAAAACAATATGAGTAAGAATAAGAATTCAAAGTAACAAGTAACTAAACAGCAGCAGTAAAATAACAATAGCGAGACTATACACAGGGTGTACCGGTACAGAGTCAATGTGCGGGGGGACCGGTTAGTTGAGGTAATATGTACATGTAGGTAGAGTTATTAAAGTGACTATGCATAGATGATAACAACAGAGAGTAGCAGCTGTGTAAAAGAAGGGGGGTGGGCCAATGCAAATAGTCTGGGTAGCCATTTGATTAGACGTTCAGGAGTCTTATGGTTTGGGGGTAGAAGCTGTTTAGAAGCCTCTTGGACCTAGACTTGGTGCTTCGGTACCGCTTGCCGTGCGGTAGCTGAGAGAACAGTCTATGACTAGGGTGGCTGGAGTCTTTGACAATTTTTAGGGCCTTCCTCTGACACCGCCTGGTGTAGAGGTCCTGTATGGCAGGAAGCACTACCATCTGTAGTGCCTTGCGGTCGGAGGCTGAGCAGTTGCCATACCAGGCAGTGATGCAACCAGTCAGGAGGCACTCGATTGTGCAGCTGTAGAACCTTTTGACGGACACCAAGGAACTTAAAGCTCTCAACCTTCTCCACTACAGCCCCATCGATAGGAATGGGGGCGTGCTTGGTCCTCTTTTTCCTGTAGTCCACAATTATCTTCTTTGTCTTGATCATGTTGAGGGATAGGTTGTTGTCCTGGCACCACACGGCCTGGTCTCTGACCTCCTCCCTATAAGCTGTCTCATCGTTGTCGGTGATCAGGCCTACCACTGTTGTGTCATTGGCAAACTTAATGATGGTGTTGGAGTCGTGCTTGGACGTGCAGTCAGAAGTGAACAGGGAGTACAGGAGGGGACTAAGCATGCACCCGTGAGGGGCCCCTGTGTTGAGGATCAGGGTGGTGGATGTGTTGTTACCTAACCTTACCACCTGGGGGCAGCCCATCAGGAAGTCCAGGATCCAGTTGCAGAGGGAGGTGTTTAGTCCCAGCGTCCTTGGCTTTTTGATGAGCTTTGAGGGCACTGTGGCGTTGAACGCTGAGCTGTAGTCAATGAATAGCATTCTCACATAGGTGTTCCTTTTGTCCAGGTGGGAAAGGGAAGTGTGGAGTGTAATAGAGATTGCATCATCTGTGGATCTGTTAGGGTGGTATGCATATTGGAGTGGGTCTAGGGTTTCTGGGATAATGACATTGATGTGAGCCATGACCAGCCTTTCAAAGCACTTCATGGATACAGACGTAAGTGCTACGGGGCGGTAGTCATTTAGGCAGGTTACCTTAGTGTTCTTAGCCACAGGGACTATGGTGGTCTGCTTAAACATGTTGGTATTACAGACTCAGACAGGGACAGGTTGAAAATGTCAGTGAAGACACTTGTCAGTTGGTCAGCACATGCAGGACATGTCCTGGTAATACGTCTGGTCCAGCAGCTTTGTGAATGTTGACCTGTTTAAAGGTTTTGTTCACATTGGCTACCGAGAGCGCTATCACACAGTCATCCAGAACAGCTGGTGCTCTCGTGCATGCTTCAGTGTTGTTTGCCTTGAAGCGAGCATAAAAGGAATTTAGCTCATCTGCTAGGCTCGCGTCACTGGGCAGCTCGCATCTGAGTTTCCTTTTGTAGTTGTAGTAATAGTTTTTTTTTACCATTGACATCCCACTGGGCACACACTGGTTGACTCAACGTTGTTTCCACATCATTTCAATTAAATTACGTTGAACCAACGTGGAATAGACGTTGAATTGACATTGCTGCCTAGTGGGATAGGTCCCTCCACCATACATGCATATGTGATTAAGAAGATCAGGCCATCAGGGTCGATCATGTGGTTGATCACGTTTGATCACACAGCCCTGCGGTGGTTCCATCTGATCTACGGCCACCAGATCTGCTCTGGTCACCCAAATGGAAATCAGGTCACATGGTTCAAGTTCGGATGTACTTATGAGGTTCTTGGCACCGGGCAAAGAGAAAGAGAAGGGAAGCAGGTTATGACCACACAATGAGGCTAAGGTACAAAGCAAAGGCCAATGACCCTTTCCTCTAATGTATTTCTATGTGCATTTACTATCTTCAAGGCATCTGACTCTGTATAGACCTGTGAACCGAGCATCTCACATGCTATATTTCTCATTCAGGAAGGAAGACAAGACAAAACAAAGTATCCCATCCAACATCCCTGCACACAGTAACGTGGTGGTGATTGATGCTATTCACAGCGGAACACCATCGACAGACCCGTTTCCCAACGCTGCTACCGCGCTCCTGTCAGGCGACGCCCACAAACCCACCCGTTGTTAGAGGAAGCGGCGCACTGCGAGACCCTAATCCATTTCCTTTTCCTGTCATTAATCTCCCCCCGGTCACAGGAACAGAGGGAAACTCAGGAAGCAGAGAAGAAAATAAGAAAAATAGAGGGGAAAAATGGCTGAGTAACGTGGAAAGGCGGCAGTCATATTTTTGGGATATTTATGAATTCCTCATAGCACATTATTCCAGTCATCAAGGGCCAGGGCCGCTCCATTTCCCTTTCAAATGCTCCTCTCGTTTAGACGCCATTACTCATTGGCTACACACGTTTTACACGTCCGTCAGCAAGCTCAGAACCCAGAAGCCAAGGGAGGAGGGAGGAGAGACACTGAGAATGAAAATAGAAGAGGAAGCCCCTTTAGATTAAAAAACGTAATACCACTGGGGCGTGTGATCTGGGAGATGAGGGATTGATAGGAAAGAGTGGTTGTTTTGTCTCTGTTCAGAGCGATCCATTACCTATCCTCGATTCAAGGCATCAAGACAAAGGGTCAAGATCTTGATGAATACTATAGCTGGGATAGGGGGACGATCCAAAAGCACTTCTGAAACAGCTGGGTTCCATAACAAACCACAAGGACGATACAGGTGTGTGAGTGTGCGTACGAGCGCTCCCATGTGTCCTCTGTAAAAGAGTTGATTAACTACGGGGCACACACAGGTTTAACAGTAGCATCCACTCTCCTTCCTCTAGCTCACAGACCGTGGCCTGGTGTGCCCCACTACCCACACACATAAAACATGCCACACACCTGCTGTACCAGTCCTGGGTTCCCTCTGCCAGCTGGTAGAAAAATAGAATGTTACTGTACATGTTTCAATGTCATCTCCCTGCATATTTAACCTCCTGAAATATGCCCTGCTCGTAGTGTGAACTATGCCGGAGCTGTAACTTCAACGCAATTCACATGAAAGTGACACTGTGACATGCAGCATGCAAGTCTTTCTCCCATTGAGGATGGATGGGGCCAACACAAGCGCTGCATAGAGATAACAGACAAGCAATCAAATCCTTGACTCCCTGTGTTTCCTTCCCTGTTTGTTGCTTTTCTATGTGAGTTTGTGACAGTGGTAGCCAATCAGGTAGCAGCCTGGGGAAGACATGTCTGAAACAGGTTCTGATAACAGATAACAGACTCTTATCTACGTGATGGAGGAACCACACGACCCAGAGAGACACTAGGTACCGAAAATACAGGGGGAATGGATGGAGGCAGAGATAGACAGGGGAGAGAGAAGGTGTGTCGATGTGGATAGAGGGAGAGGAGAAGACGAGAGAGGGAGAGGAAAAAAAGAAGAAGAAGAGAGAGATACAGTGAATAAGTTTGTGTGTTTTGGATTGTACCCTGCCACCATCTCCTCACTCAGTCCTCTCTCCTGTCAATATAATGGCTTCACAATGGCAGCGTAATGACAGAAGAAACCGTTTTCATTTGGTCCCCGCGGAGAAAGCTCAAATCCCACCATTCCATCCTGCACTCTAATCTAATGATTCTTCCATCCCTCCCTCCACCTCTCCTCCTCCTCCCCTCTCTATTGGAGTTCCAGAGAGTGAGGCGGGTGAAATCTTGACATTTAAATAAGTCATTATGCCGCTAATCTCGATTGTAGCCGCAAACCCATTACTGAGAATGCATATTATCTAGCACCTCTTTGCCACACACACACACACACACACACACACACACACACACACACACACACACACACACACACACACACACACACACACACACACACACACACACACACACACACACACACACACACACACACACACAGCAAACACACACACATTCTATCAAACACACATATATGGACAGCATGGACACACACATGCAAGCACGTGAACACGTTCGCTAAACATGCAGGCACTCACACACAAATGCAATGAGCATGCATGAGCACCTATGCAAAAGTGCAATTGCTCATCACACGTAGTCATGATGGTCCTCGAAATGTTCTCACGTCACAGTCTTAACAGCAGCACACGTTTATCTCTCTTTGTGTGTGTGTCTTGTTTCTCATAATCATAGATCAGAACATCAGACTTATCTATCCTCATCAAATCAGACATGCAAACAAGAAAGAGGAGAAAAAGTACCTTAAGCAAAAAAGGGAAGAGAGATAAAAAAAAAAAGCTTAACTCATAACAGTCATCCTCGAGGGAATTGGGAGTGGCACATGTTTAGCATGGTGAACCACAGTCATCAACCATGTCAATCACTATTCACTATGTCTCTGGAGAGAAGAGGAAGGAGAGGGAGAGGGAGAGAGAGGGAGAGAGAGAGAGAGGCTGATATAGAAAGACAGATGGGTGGTATTGACAGGGGGAAATTAAAAGTGAAAATGTGACAAAGGGGTGAGGAGAGGGAGAAAACAGAGGGGGTACACACCCTCTCATATGGGCGAGAGAGGGGGGAGTCGGGAGAACAGGAATCCCTGGCTGAACAGTGTTCTGGTTTCGATCACCCTAATGCTCGGCCCTATTCTAATAAAGGTGCCTGGTGGAACCAATGATTTACAGCCCATGATTTACTGGGGGACCGAATACCCCCGCCCCCCTGGCTGGGGCCTGCTCACACAGTCATAATAGCCGCTCTCCCCTCCCTATATCACACACCTCTAGATGGGTTTATAGACCAGCCTCTACTGGGCCATGGTTGTGACCAGACCGTAGAGCTAGAGGGAAGTAGATTGGCAGAGTATATCTCCACTGTGCTGACAAGGCTGACACATCCATATTTGATCTATGATCAGTTCCATTTCTGTGGCCGACAGAGGAGGAAGTTCTGTTGCGAATATGTGGGGTGTTTTTGGATCATGCATAAAAATGCTCATCTAATTGTTGAAGTTCCACTTTGCTTTTGCTGACACCTATTGTTCTACGGCCCAATGCGTACAGAAAAGAAGGAAGTCAGAGAGAAAGATAGAGAGAATTCCTTGTAGAAGCAGGAAAGTCTGAGCTGTATTCTCCTGCCGGTCTCTTCTGGGTGCTCTCCTGTTTGAGTGTCTCCCCCCAGTGCTCTCTGATCTAACAGAGAAGGAAGGGTGTGTGTGTGTGTGTGTGTGTGTGTGTGTGTGTGTGTGTGTGTGTGTGTGTGTGTGTGTGTGTGTGTGTGTGTGTGTGTGTGTGTGTGTGTGGCACTGAGGAGGAGTGTGAATGTGCCCAGAGGGAGAGAGGAGGATGGAGGAGGGATGTGGGTTCGCGTTAGGGATAGAGGAGGGTGTGTGTGTGTGTAGTGGGTCGGTGGCCGTCGAGCAGCATATTTATCTCAGGGTAATGGCACATCATTAATATTCACAGCTAGCTCCGGATCAATGATCCTTGGCAGCCTGGCTATTATTTCATTTCTTGTATCTAAAAGGCGTAGCGAGGATTCAGCTAAATTGTTTTGAGTTGTTTTGGCTGAGTCGTCACAAAGATGTACGCAGGGAAGAGTGTAGCAAGGGAAGTAGAGATGGGTTGGGATATGCTAAACTTCCCAGAGGAGACAGAGAGGGAGAAAGAGAAAGGGCAGGAGAGAGAGCGAGAGAGAGAGAGAGAGAGAGAGAGCGAGAGAGAGAGAAAGGGTAGAGCAGGAGAGGGGAAGATAGAAAGCGATATACAGTATAGTATTGCTGCGTTAGCACGACTACAACTCGAGAATACAATTGCACTTCAACTAGCGACATCACAACTCAGAGAATGTGATAGGCAGCAAATCAGAGCTCTCAGAGAGCCTGACCCAGCCAATCAAATCTCGCTTGAGACCTGACTGAAAGCTGTCTGTCCGAAACAAATTCTTCAGTGTTAACCATTCTACTGTTGGGCCAAGTCAGCCAACAGTTACTGTACCTCCAAGCCCATGATCTACCTGGCGACTGGCAGGTTGACTGGAAACACAAGGTGATTAGTCTCCCAGACAGGCTACGTCTGGCACCTAACAACATGTCTGGCACCTAACAACATGTCTGACACCTAACAACATCTCTACAACGTCCGTAAACGTAACATTGGAGATGGGGCCTGGTCACGCCAGGCTGGCCACAGATAATAAACCCTGCTGCTCAGAGACTGTTAAGTCTACACTCAAGGGAGGGGGGTGGGGGGGAGGGGGGAGCAGAGGGGATGGATTTAACAGCGGGAGGAGAAGAAAGGGGTGGAGGGAGAGAGGAGGAGGAGGAGGAGGAGGAGAAGGGAGGAAGAAAAGGAGGGAAGGAACAGGAAGGGGAAGGACAGAGAGAGACTAAGAAAGTGTAGAGAGAACGCTGAGGGAAACAGTGGGAGGAGTGTCAAGGAAAAGGGGGAAGATATGTGTGAGGGATTCCATCTCAGTCATGGTCACACCCCTTGCCCTGACACCACCTCTGGGAGCAATCGGAATGTTCTGTGTCAGTCAGCAGTGAAGCGCTGAACATAACAGTTTGAGAACAGACAGAACCCGCCAGTTAGATGGGCAGTGTAGCATCACACAGTGCAGCTAAACATATGCTGTAGGGGGACTCAAATCGGCAACCTCAGGTGGGTGGCTAAGCATTGGGCTAATGGAGGTGGCTGCCATAATGCTTTGTTCATGCGGCTGAACAACACACACACAAAATTATAGTTAAATGCACTGTGTTAGTGGGGTTAAATGGGCACATTAACGTGAATAGCTGTGTTAGTGTAGCCTACTGAGACAGTCTGTTAGTAGAGCTAACACACGCATAACGTGCTAGCTAAAAGCGCTATGTTAGGAATTAGAGAATCCCTGTTGGTATTTGTGGCTAAAACACATAGTGCTAGTTAGGCTGATCACACCACTGTAGAGGAGCTTCACTGTTAAGTTGTGTTAGTTAGCAGTCCATTAGTAAAGCCATGCATGCACAATGTTAGCATAGCTGGTCATATGCAGTAAGACAAGGTAAAACACATAGCATTATGTTTATACAGTTAAAAACACTGGTTGTACACCGGATACACACAATGTTAGCATAGTGGAACACTTATTTCCATTTGTTAGTCAAGAAGCCCAGAGTTAGCCCAAAATAGTGTTCAAGTTCCCAGAGGGTGTGTGTATGCTAGCAGCATGCTAGCTAAGTGAGATGCATTACTCCTGCCGGTCCCTGTGTTCTCATTCAGATGGGGATGAATGGTATGATGTCAGGCACGCGCTCTACTTCACTAAAAACTGTGTCAGCATTTCACTTCACTAGCCACCTACTGTACTGTACTGTACTGTACTGCTGCACCACGCACACTGAGGCACACTGAGACACACTGAACTGTACCCACACAAAATGGGGCTGGAAATAAGCAGTTGGAATCATGGAGTTCCTATGCTGCTTGAGGTTTGATAGTCCCACACACACACTCACACGCACACGCAACACACATGCAAGCGCACACTAACACACACACTTTTGACATTAGGAGGGGTACTAAAAGACGAGCGGGACCAGAGGAAGATTTATTCTCCATGGATCACATAAAACATAAATGTTGCTTAACCGAATGACTGTGAGCACGACACTGTCACACACCGCAAGAGAGGCTGCCACCACCGCTGTGTGTGTGTGTTTTTGTGTGTGTGTGTGTGTGTGAGTGTGAGTGTGTGTGTGTGTGTGTGTGTGTGTGTGTGTGTGTGTGTGTGTGTGTGTGTGTGTGTGTGTGTGTGTGTGTGTGTGTGTGTGTGTGTGTGTGTGCGTGCGTGTGCGCGTGTGTCTATCATGTTTGATTTAGTTAAAATGGAATCCTCAATGCATTCTTCAAACCGTCAACTGTCATTCAGCCAAAAGGTGATTTTAAAATAGATCCCTCCCTCTGAGATGCATGGGCGTATGACATTCAGATGTCTATGACAGCACGCCAGAGTATCATAGACTGTGTGACAGTGTGCAGAGGGCAGTGCTGTGGGAAGGGACAGGAGGGGATGGGATGGGAAGGGACAGTCAATGGTGGAAGTGTGCCTTGCCACCATAACGACCTCTCTCTGTCCCCTCAGCACGACCCTGTAGTCCTCTATCAGCACTGTTAAGCTACTATTAACACTGACCTCTGTACAGTATCAAACAAGAATGATTTTCCGATACAGCCAACAGAGTTGAAAGAGCACAGGGCCGCCTTATGTCATTACTAGGGTCAGGAATACAGGCTACAGCACAAAGTATCTGCTGTGGTCACTATAAAAACATTCAGATTCAAATGAAGTGTTACAGTGGAATATGGCCAGAGCTCAAGACTTCAGTCAATTTACTCTTTGGTTCAAATGTTGGGCCAGAGATTGATATTAAGCATTGCACAAAGGTAACGTACCAAATCTTTTACGTTATTATTTCAACAAGCGCTGTGTTCAAAGCTTTTCAGCATTTTTCAATGGGAAACATTCAAGGACGCTTGCAGAGCCTTTCAAGCCGAGCCGGCGAGCCAGACAGAGACAGAGGGCCCCTCTGAGATAGCTAGACAGACAGACGCTGTAGGACAATCAAAACAATCACAGATGATAGCAGGCAAAAAGAACCCTTTTTATTCAATTAAACCGCCAATGCCGGAACATCCAAGGTGAGCAGCAGCCCTGCAGAACAGACAAACAGGCCTTCCTGACTCTCCTTCTCTCCTTCCTATCTTCTTTCTCACTGTTCTTTTTCTTCGTCTCCTCTGCCTGCCTCTCGACTGCTTTTTATTGTGCTCGGGTTCCCTCCCGTGTCTGGCTGAGTGTAGAAGTCTAACAAAGCCCAGCAGGCACACATAAAGTCATGTCTTTGTGCCAGAGCAACGAATCTCCAACACTGGTGTTTACTGTTTACCTTCAATGGAGGAAAATGACATCTCTGAGTCTTTGATATGACTTGTTGATCAACAGATCAATGATTGCTGCTGAAAAAAGAGAGAAGGAAAGAAAGGGAGAATAGAAAGAGCACTGTATTTACTAACAGGGCACAATGAGCACGCTCCCGGCCCACCGTCGGTGGATCAATATTCCTGATAGATAAGAGCTCTGCAAACACTATTTAATAGAGATACTGGTGGCACACACAAGTATAAAGGGGAAGAGAGAAAGAGAGAGAGAAATAGAGGTAATTAGCATTAACCAACCTTTACTGATTTTACCCACAATTTTACCCGCTGCTACTAAGAGAGAGTGAAAGATAAAGAGTGAGAGAGAGAAAGGGACAAAGAAAATAGAAAATATGGTGTTTCTCTGACCCCAAGCACATGTTTCATTCTCCACTGGTTTTCACTTTCATTTAGAGTGCGTGTGTGTGTGTGTGTGTGTGTGTGTGTGTGTGTGTGTGTGTGTGTGTGTGTGTGTGTGTGTGTGTGTGTGTGTGTGTGTGTGTGTGTGTGTGTGTGTGTGTGTGTGTGTGCGTGCGTGCGTGAGTGTGCACGTGCGGATGCATGTGTATATTTGTGTGTATTTCTGAGTGCCTGTATGTGTTTCACTTGACATGCACCATTTGCAAGGCGCTCTACCCCCCGTTCAATTTGAGCAGACATTCTGAGAACAACAACATGTCCAGCTAGACCCTGGCTCCAAATGCACCTTGACAGCACAAAGGAATAAGCTAGGGCTCGTTCTCCTCATAGCAAAACAGCCAACACATGATAGCCTAGTCATACACAAATGAAAACAGCATGGACGAAACAACTGAAGAAGAGCTATTGTACAGTAACACAGCTCAGTAGAGGATTATTGACTCCCTGCCTGTCTCCTGTCCATCTCCTACTGCTTGTCTGGGCCACAGAGCCCACCCGTCACCGTCTGTCGCTCTCTGTTTATATTAAGACATAATCAATGGAAGAAGAGAAGAGGCCTGGATAAGTGACTGGTTGAAAGGCTGTTTAGGTGAATTAATGAACATACTGTACTGTACAGTGTATTAGGAAGCAACATAGTGCCTATCTCAATTACTGTCTATGAGTGTACAAAGCCATCGTTCACGTGACAATATCCATTCCTATGTGAATACTCAATAACGCATCGAAGCCAAATGAAGTCAGTTAAGATGGCGTCTAATATGCAGTTTGAGGTACTCCGGAAAGTGACGTTGCAGGCTAGCTCAGTGCTGCCCCCTCTCATTGAGTAACTTGAGTTGAAGGCAGACCGGGGTACTGCAGGCTGCCATTAGCAACTAAATGATCCTTATAACTTATTCTGTGTGCATTTTTTAAATAATCGGTTAAAGGACATACATCTGGTGTATTAGAAGCAATTATTGGTACCATGATTGCATAAAAAAAAAATATTTACACAAAGATTGACCACGATTATTGCCATTTTCCCTTTCACTATAATGGGGGATCCTGTTTTCTGCAACCAATGCCTACAGTACTGCGGTTGGCCTTGATCTTCTGTCGCTTCAATGAAAGGGGGCAGTCGTTCTCCCCTGGCATATCTATTGTAACTTGAGTAATGTCTTGTTCTGGTTGCAAACACACGTGCGGACGGCAGACACTCAACGTTGTAAAACCGGAAATAATAAACACAGTTGAGATTTAACTTGAAAAGCTTGTCCGTCATCTCCCTGTTGCGTTCATAATATTTGGCGAGGAGGAGAAAATGCAAATCATCCCAATTATGCATAAAGTGATCCTGTATGAAGAATAAAGGTTGTAGTTTTCGTCAGATATAAAAGGCTTCTATGCAAGAGGTGTGTGAAAATATATCAGTTTTTAGGTGCTCGCTGGGTTAAGAGAAGCAAACGAAGCTAGCTGTGTTTATGGACATAACGCAATACAGGAAGCATTGCCAAACTGTATATGCCAATCTGTCAGTCAATCTCTTTCCCAAAAACAAACTGAATCACCCACTCCCTGCCACTGAAATGTCAATCTCTCTCTCCCAAAACAACTCTTTATTTCCCTACTCACTTCCCCAAAACAGTATAATGTTAGCCGTTACCATTTATGATATTATGTCACTGAGACAATTTCATCACTTTACAGAACCACCACTATGACACCACCTGTCCAACCGTCCAACAGCGCCAAAGCCAAAGCCTGGGCCAAGCTCCAAAAAGGCTGCGGCTGCAGTTGAAGCCTTCCTCAGCAATGTTCTCTTTTGTTCTCTCCTCTCTCTGGGACGAGAAGCCATCGTTTCTACTCCAGCGCGTCTCTAGGTGGCTTCATTAAAGATCCTATTTAAAATAATTACTTAGCCGCGCTATACAAGAGAGTGTGTATGTGTGTGTAGTAGCCTCAGTGTGTGTGTGTGTGTGTGTGTGTGTGTGTGTGTGTGTGTGTGTGTGTGTGTGTGTGTGTGTGTGTGTGTGTGTGTGTGTGCTTGATCCTAACCCATGCAGCATAACAAATTAATTAAATTAGGTCCATCCTAATCCACCATTAAAAGCATATATAAGCTACCCAGAGACAGAGAGAAAGAAGAGAGAGAGGGATGGAGGGGTAGAGAGATGGACGACACCCCAAAGGTAGACTAAAGATCACCAAGTTTCAAGTTTTATTAGTCGTATGTTCGGGATACACATGGTATACATCGTCCAATGAAATGCTTTCTTGCAGGTTCCTTCTCCACAACACAACAACAATAAGAAACAGTAACCAATAATAATGCGAACATAAAGTAAATGTCAGTAGAATAGAATAAAGATTTTAGCATAAGTATAATACAGGAAGGCACAATTTATAGTTCAATATCTACACGTGCATTGGAGAAGGAGGGGATGGGGATGGGTGGGAAAGTGTATAAATTGAGCAGAATAGTACCAGCAGTTGTGATGTGTTCTAAGGTGTGGAGAATCAGAGAAGTGTTCAGCAGTCTGATGGCTTGTAGATAGAAACTCTCTGAGCCTGTTGGTATGGGCTCATGCTTCGGTAGCGTCTGCCTGACGGTACCGGAGAGAATAGCTCCTGGCTGGGGTGTGTGGGGTCCTTGATGATGAACAGGTTTTCTGTTTACATACTACTCATCTGAGTGCAAAACCTCAATGTTCAGTGAACACTAAACACTTAAAGCTGTTGTATGGGTGTGATTTGCAACCCGCGTGGCTCGTATGAGAGGAAATCGATGCCTTTAACACCAATTGTAGCTGCTATCTCAATTTCAAATATGCATCAGAGGCTGCACTCACTTATCTTTGATTGATTCGCGTTCCTGCTGGGCTCTGAGATTGCCTCGTTGGACTGCATCTCTCTACATAATCGTCATCACTAACACTGCCACAAAGAGTCATAATTGTGGCTAAACCCCACCCATTTCTACAATTTCTAACCCTAACCTTAACGCTAACCTTAACCACACCGCTAACCTTATGCCTAACGCTAACCTTAAATGAAGACCAAAAAGTGATGTTAGCATTTTTATTGTCTGGCCCTGAATGCTGAATCAGAGAAGACAGTGGTAACAACACAACCACCTTTTAACCCAGTTGGCCTGCTCACCTGAAATCTGCTTCCTCTATCTGTTCCTCTCTGCCGCCCGCCGCGCTGTAACTGGTGCCTGACATCTGAGTGTACTGTATGATTTGATTTGTTAATTAATTCACGCGCTCTTCCTGGATATTAAAAGCCTTCTGATGCGGACATGGGGGGGGGGGGGGGGGGGGCAGCATGGAGGAGAGATGGAGACAAAGGGAGTATTAGAGAGGGGAGGGCGGAGGGGGCGGAGGGGGAGAGAGGAAGAGAGGAAAAAGAGGGAGAGAGAGAGACGGAGAAAGGGAGGGTAGAGGGACAGAGAGAAGGAGAGAGGGGGAGAGAAATAGAGAAAGAGGGATGAAGAGCGAGATGAATAAACATGATGAATAAACATGTATAGCTCCAGAGTTCTGTTCACCCAGAGCTGAGGGTCAGTTCCACTGTAGTAGGTAGGTGGACTGTATCACATGTATAGACAGGGGACTATGCCACGACATGTCAGGTAGACACAGGAAGTCAAGCAGTTATGCTTGTTGACATACATACTGTGCACACTGCTTCGCAGCAGAACATCTCTACATCACACACACACACACACACACACACACACACACACACACACACACACACGCAAGAATACAAACACAATGACATAAGCATGACTGGCGCACAGTACACACACACAGTACACACACCACAACTGTATGCACACATGCACTAATAACGATTGTTTAAATGAGAAAATGGTTTAAAAAAAAGTAATATTGTGACTCATTTATATTTCAAAACCCCAGTAGGAAGGATGAAGCAGTCATTATCAGATCAAAGTAAGGAGCAAATATTTGTTTTTTAGATTTTCAATTCTATTTCGTTGTTGTACTGTAGAAATCATTATTAGATGAATGGACAGATCATTAAACACATACACATAAAAGCAGCTCAAACAGTCTTTATACACCAAAGAAAAAAAATCCCCCCTTCCCAAAAGTAATTGCAGTTCTTTAAATCGATACATGTCTGAGCACATGCTGCACTGGAATCCAATTTCAAATCCTTAAAACTTTATATAAACAAACAGGTGGAAAACAAAGTAGGGAAGAATCTAATTGTAATACCCCTCACTCCGGGAACCCTCCATACATTGATATATGATATAATATATAATATAATATAATATGATATATGATATAACAATATCAATGATATGGATAGAGTAAGAAAGATGTCTGCGCGTGTATGACTCCATATAGGAATGAGAGTATGATTCCACATGACACAGGGACATTAGTCCCAGCATTACCACAGAGCATTACCATAATTATGTCATCGCAACAATAGTCAAAAGTAAATCATCCTCATCTTCCAATTCCAGTCCACTCCGTTCGGGTATGTGGTCAACTGAACCGTTGCCTCTCCAGTCATAGTTCAGCCTCTCTTGTCATAGTCCCATGCTGTGACATGGTTGGTCACATGGCGGGAGCGTGTGGCGCGTGATGAGCAGAACTGCACATTTGGGCCACCGTCTGCGACATAATTGGGCAGCTACTCCGTCACGTGACTTTGAAAGAATCTGACCATTTCTGACTGATGTTTTCGACACTCATCTAGTTGATTCATCTGATTTCTTAGATGAAAAAGGCACATCCCGACAACATCTAGCATGGGTTAATCGGAAGTCTTTGTTTACCGTCTGCTGGTTCGCTTTCTCAATCTAGCTCAGTAACCTTGTTTCCCAGGTCTAAACCAGTCACTGACCAACCGTTCAGAGACAACAATCATGAAAACCAGCAGACACTGAAGCCCTCCAGGCCTCAAGTCAACTGGCCCTATATTAAAGGGAAATGTCACTAGAGTCAACCGGCCCTATATTAAAGGGAAATGTCACTAGAGTCAACCGGCCCTATATTAAAGGGAAATGTCACTAGAGTCAACCGGCCCTATATTAAAGGGAAATGTCACTAGAGTCAACCGGCCCTATATTAAAGGGAAATGTCACTAGAGTCAACCGGCCCTATATTAAAGAGAAATGTCACTAGAGTCAACCGGCCCTATATTAAAGGGAAATGTCACTAGAGTCAACCGGCCCTATATTAAAGAGAAATGTCACTAGAGTCAACCGGCCCTATATTAAAGGGAAATGTCACTAGAGTCAACCGGCCCTATATTAAAGGGAAATGTCACTAGAGTCAACCGGCCCTATATTAAAGAGAAATGTCACTAGAGTCAACCGGCCCTATATTAAAGGGAAATGTCACTAGAGTCAACCGGCCCTATATTAAAGGGAAATGTCACTAGAGTCAACCGGCCCTATATTAAAGAGAAATGTCACTAGAGTCAACCGGCCCTATATTAAAGGGAAATGTCACTAGAGTCAACCGGCCCTATATTAAAGGGAAATGTCACTAGAGTCAACCGGCCCTATATTAAAGAGAAATGTCACTAGAGTCAACCGGCCCTATATTAAAGGGAAATGTCACTAGAGTCAACCGGCCCTATATTAAAGAGAAATGTCACTAGAGTCAACCCGGCCCTATATAAAAGGGAAATGTCACTAGAGTCAACCGGCCATATATTAAAGGGAAATGTCACTAGAGTCAACGGCCCTATATTAAAGGGAAATGTCACTAGAGTCAACCGGCCCTATATTAAAGGGAAATGTCACTAGAGTCAACCGGCCCTATATTAAAGAGAAATGTCACTAGAGTCAACCGGCCCTATATTAAAGAGAAATGTCACTAGAGTCAACCGGCCCTATATTAAAGGGAAATGTCACTAGAGTCAACCGGCCCTATATAAAAGGGAAATGTCACTAGAGTCAACCGGCCCTATATAAAAGGGAAATGTCACTAGAGTCAACCGGCCCTATATTAAAGAGAAATGTCACTAGAGTCAACCGGCCCTATATTAAAGGGAAATGTCACTAGAGTCAACCTAATAGGTTGAAGGGAAATGTCACAATTTTTCTACTTCATATTCATCATCTCCAGCACCACCCCAACATCAACATATGTGACAATGACAAGGTTTTTTGTAAAAAAAAGATTGAGGAAGATAAGTGTTTCCAATTACATCATCAGCCAATTAGTAGACAATTAGTAGGTAATGTAATGAACACGATGGGAGACAGAGAGCTGGTTTCAAGCGCAGGGCACAGCAGGTGTTTACTGTAAAGGACCACAGGAGGAGGCAGGTAGCTGGGTCCAGGGGTAGGCAGCAGGTCATAAACAGGGGGTCCAAAAGGGCAACAGTACGGGCAGGGAAAAGGCTAGTAACGTAGTCCGGGAGATCAGGCAATAGGTAGATAACAGGAAATCCGATAGGCTAAAGTACATGCAGGGAATAGGCAAAACGCGTCATTAGTTAGGAAGGCAAAAACTATCATACACGGGGGGAGTAAATCATGGGGAAAACCAGCGCTCCGAAACACAAAACAAACAATACCTCACAGTGATGAGGTGCAAAGAACTGAACTAAACAGTGTGTGTTAATGACATACAGGTGTGTGAACAGGTGATTATAATTCAGGTGATTGGGATCTGGAGAGTGAGCTGCGTTCAGGGGATCTAGGGGTTTGAGAGTGTGAGCTGGAAGCAGACGTTACAAGTAAAGCCTACTCATAATTGGTCAAAATCACACAAATAACATAGGTGATGGGATTGGAAAGACTTGTCTTCCTCTATCTTTTTTACTACAAAACTTAAACGCTCCATTTTCACATATGTTGATGTTGGGGTGGTGCGAGATGAGATGATGAATATGAACAATTTTGAAGTTTCCCTTTAACCCTTTAAGCTCTGTTTATCCAGGTGACCACGCCAGTTTGTGAATAATACATGTCTCCTCCCAGGCAGCATATACTGATCCAAAGTCAGCCAGTAATGAGTGCAACCTGAGTCCGGCTCCATATTGGGCTCGAGACATACAGATCTAGGCTCAGTACGGGATGAAACCTGAGGCAGGGTTCCTACCAGGCTCCTGACATAGTAATGAAAGTCCTGATCATGCCTGTAACCCTTTTGTGACCCCAACAGACTTGACCTCTAACCCCTGCCCCTCCCCATGTGAATACTGAGTTCCTACGAGCTACCCTAGAGACAAATCCTATTCTATATGACCTCCTATTAGAATGAGTCTATGGCCTTGAGTAACATCACGCATAGCCAACATATACTATGTGTGCAACACCTTCGGCAAGTAACAAATGGTTGTCCATTGAAGCTGCAAATCCTCATGGGGCTAGGCATCCCATTCAGTCAACTGCACATATCAGAGGGTCCACATTGAGCCCTTGATTAAGGGAAAAAGGTGTCTCATTTAGTGAGTCTGCTGACTTGCCTCTCTCCCTCTGTCATTGCCCATCTTTCACTCTTCCTCTCTCCTCTGTCAGTCTATTAGTGTCTCTCCCTCTCTCCTTCACTCATTCTCTCCTCAGCATCTCCAGTAGTGACAGCTGCTTCAGTAATGGATGCTGTTTGACAGTGAATACGCCAATTAGAATGGCAGTGATGTAATTGGCCCTGGACGCTTTCACTAAATCCACAAACGAGTCAATTAGTGGGACCGTGAGGGGCCACGGGGCCAGAAGCAGGACAAGGGGGTTAAGCTGTGACACTGATTCAAGTTATTCAAGTGTCACACATTCTATAACCACTGTGGTTATTATTTGACCTTGCTGGTCATCTATGAACATTTGATTAATGATTAATTAAAGTTGTTCACCTCCCAATCGCTGATACACACAGACAAAGGCAGAGACAGGCACACACACAGGCACACACACAGGCACACACACACACACACACACACACACACACACACACACACACACACACACACACACACACACACACACACACACACACACACACACACACACACACACTGCCTCTCTTCCTGGGGATAGCCAAACCACGGAAGTCTGCATGGACACACAGTGTACACAGTACAATATGAACCCCTGGGCAACTGCAGCACAGGAGCCAGACTTTATACAGCGTGATACTGCAGGTCAGAGACAGGCTGGGGATTTGAGAGAGCTAGCAACAGTAAGAGGCTGAGGTATACTTAAGCAATACGGCCTGAGGTGGTGTGCTATATGGACAATATACCATGGGAAAGGGCTGTTCTTACACACGACGCAACACAGAGTGCCTGGATACAGCCCTTAGCCGTGGTATATTGGCCATGTACCACAAACCTCCGAGGTGCCTTATTGCTATTATAAACTGGTTAACAGCCTAATAAGAACAGTGCAAATAAATGTTTTGTTATGACCCGTGGTATGCAGTCTAATATACCATGGCTCGAACCACCAAGTTTATAATGGTGAATTTGGTGCAGCCAGGGATATTGCTACAGTATATGGGTGCATTGAGCAACGTGGAGTGCTGCAGTGTGCTCATAAAAGACACAGCAGTGAGAGAAAACTCATACCTCTCTCTGCTATGACTTCTTATCTCTCTCTCTCTGAGTCTCTCTTTCTCTCTCTCTCTGAGTTTCGCTGTCTCTCTCTGAGTCTCTCTGTCTCTCTCTCTCCAAGTCTCTCTGTCTCTCTCTCCTGAGTCTCTCTGTCTCTCTCTCTCTCTCTGAGTCTCTCTGTCTCTCTCTCTCCGAGTCTCTCTGTCTCTCTCTCTGAGTCTCTCTGTCTCTCTCTCTCTCTCTGAGTCTCTCTGTCTCTCTCTCTGAGTCTCTCTGTCTCTCTCTCTCTCTCTGAGTCTCTCTGTCTCTCTCTCTGAGTCTCTCTGTCTCTCTCTCTCTGAGTCTCTCTCTCTCTGTCTCTCTCTCTCTGAGTCTCTCTCTCTCTCTGAGTCTCTCTGTCTCTCTCTCTGAGTCTCTCTGTCTCTGTCTTTCTTTCTCTCTGTCTCTCTCTCTCTGAGTCTCTCTGTCTCTCTCTTTCTTTCTCTCTGTCTCTCTCTCTCTGTCTTGCCACCTTTATCTCACTCCCTCTCTCTCCCTGCCCTTTCTACAAATGTCCCTATGACCTTTTCCTTCTCTTTTTCTATATCTCTTTCCCTCCCTCCTTCTCTCTCTCTTTTACCTGCTTCACTGAGCACACCTCCCTCCCCTCCCCTGCTCCCTGCAGTTCCCAGCCACAGATCCATCCCTGTCTCTGGTCCCCTGGCAAGGTAATGAGACATTAAAGAACGATAGCCTACGTCCGCTTAAGAGCTATGTCCTTGCTCAATCTACCAAAACAACTCCTCGCACGCACGTACGAGCACACACACACAGGCACACACACACACACACACACATTTGAGAGAATTGTAGGGATTTTTACAGACATGAGAACTGGACAGGTATTTATTTTTGCTAATTCGGTCCAGGGCATTTCATCATACACTCGATTCATCCAATGACTTTGTGTAAGTCACTGGGCCAATGCAATAGAATAGAAACAGATGACTGTCTGTTCGTACTCTCAAACAATGGCTAATGCAGCTGTGTAGTCACCACCTGTCAAGCCCTGGGCACAGTAAACACAGACTGGCCTCAGGTACTGCCATCGCCCGCACCCGCGCACAGACACTCACACTGGCACTGCAGCCAGAAACACACTACACACAGTAACCAGCTGATTGACACATTGGCAAAAGGAAGAGGTGAGGCTTCTATTATGAGCCAACAGAATGGCTTCTGGTTATGGATGAGAGCTTGGCTGTGTATCAGTGAGGTTACTGTGTCTGTGTGTGAGAGAAGGTTGCTTTTCTTCACTGAATTTCTTTTGTCTTAGGCCTATCTCATTAACAGAAAGGCCAAGACACACACACACACACACTCACAGAAAGAACGAGCCACTCCTACTGCGTCAGCCATTAGCTCAGTGGTGAGTGTGAACCAGTAATTGCATTTTGTTATTGATATCATCCAATCTGACAGTGGGGACATGCTACTACACAAATCACACACAATGAGGTGTGGCAATCTATTCCTCTACCTCTTTTTCTTAGCCACTATTTTCTCTCCATCTCTCCCCTTCTACACATGCAATTACAGAATAAAGTAATCAGAGCACAACAGGCCTTCCAATCAAATTCACTGGGAGACACATATAGACAAACTGTCAGGCAATAGGCTCAATAATGAACAAAACAAACCAATCAAATAGAGAAATACCAGCTCTTGACCTATGAGTAATTGAGCCTTGTGAAATCCATCATGTTAACTATGACGCTGCCACTCCACGTTTGTGTTCATGAGCCGAATGTACTTCAACGGCGCTGTGATCAAAGCGTCAGACGTGGGTTTTAGCGCTCCATTTGATTGCCACTTTAGAGGCTGATTCACACCCGTGAACTGTTGGCAGGGAACGTAACGGCAATGCTAGAGCGCGCAATGCTGAAGAGGGCCGCAACGCTTCGTTTCAGCAGCATGGAGAGCGCACTGTACTGCACTGCCATGCTTGCCGCTCCGCTTCAGCACCGCGGAGAGCGCAGTGCAACTGCTATGCTTGCGGCTCTGTTTCCCCACAGCGCGCCACTCTCTTTTCAATACCATGGACAGCGCACAATAGGCTACTACTGCACAGCGCAGGTGGGAGAAACCGGCAAAGGCATCAATGAACAGTAGCCCCAGGACCCATTTTAATGAATGGGTGTACACATCAACAGCAATATATGCCTCTTGCGCAGATTAGACTGCAGCTCTGCAGCTGGTGCCACTTTTCAAACTGAGTATGGCTAGAGAGATGGGCTGTGTGAGACAAATCTATTGCAGTATATTCTGATTGAAATCTTGCCATTGTTCTCTCTCTGCTCCTCCCATGTTTTCTATGTATAGCTCTCTTCATTTGACTGTGGTTGAAGAGGTGTGAATCTTAATGATGAGAACTGCTGCAGTGGTTATGATATGATGACATCATATGCCTACAGCTTGGCCTGTGAATAAGGTAAATGCCTCTGAGGCCTTTGAATGTGAATGTTATTGTGAATGCCCTAAACCGTTCACTTGAAGGTGTTTCATGTAAATGGAGGATTTAGGCAGGCCTCTGAGCCATTTACCCAACCTTCCATTCACACTGCAGCTGCGTAGAGAGAACACACTCAAAGGAGAGAGCAACAGCAAACCAATGCTGCTGATTTAGGGTTGACACGACAACATACCTCCTGAGCATGTGATCACACATCTGCACTGTATGGTAAGCTGGATCAGCACCTACCCCAGAGTTGTCATGGTGACGATGGTGTACCAGAAGGCTGCTGGGATGCTGGTGAACTTGCTGGCTGAGGAGCCCTTCTCAGCATAGAACATGACAGTGGCGAAGATGATGATGGCCATGGTGAGGGAGAAGAGCAGGAAGCCCAGCTCCGAGGCGCAGCTCTTCAGCGTGTAGCCCAGGATGCGCAGCCCCGCAGAGTGGCGAGAGAATTTGAAAATCCGGAAAACCCGGAAGACCCTCAGGGTGACGAAGGCCCCGCTGACGTCCTCGTTGTCGGTCATGACCAGGCCGATGTAGTAGGGCATAATGGCCACCACGTCGATGACGCTCATCACGCTCTTGATGAAGTTCCAACGGCTGGGCGCCGCCATTAGACGCAGCAGGTACTCCACGGTGAAGATCATGACACAGGCCGTATCCAGACAGAAAAATGCCAAGGCGTACCGCTCCCCGCACGACACCTGTTTGACCCGATTTGGCAAAGTCCCGCACGGGACCGTCTCCACCACGTTGGCCATCACGGAAACCGCAATGAAGAAGCCGGTGACATAATAAAACACCAGGGCCATAGTGCTCGTGTGGGGGTTCTCGAAAGCCCTCCACATGGTTTCTCGGAATGTCATATCCGGCGGGACCATATCGTTCTGGTTCTCGCTGTCCTCGTCATCCTGGATCCTTTCCTGGTTCTCCCGCCGCCGGTCCTTGTACTCTTCATAGCAGCAGTCCCCTATGATCTCCGGTATGATCCCAAAGAAGGCCAGCTCCTCATCGTAGGCCGAGATGCACTCCTGGCGCGGGTAGTGCAGCTTCCCGGTACGGTAAAAGTTCAGAATGTGTCTGAAAATATCCGGGTCACGGTCGAAAAAGTATTCGTTTGTCTCCTCGTGGAAGAAAAATTCCCGCTCCGTGCTGCCCAGTAAAGTGTCCGGGTACCGCTCCAATGTATTCCGCCACGTCTGGAACTTCTGACCGCTGACATTGAGCAAGATGAGCCCGTCCTGTTTTCGCCGGTTGTCCGGCGGGGGCGTCGGCATGGGCGCACTGGCTACCGGCATCCATCCTATAGCAGCCGCCCGGGCGAAGGGTAACCACGCCGCCACTCCCGCTGCCATGGTGCCACTGTGTGAGACCCGGTCCTGGTGAAGAGCTCTCGACGCTCTGGTGGGCGATCACAAAACCACAGCGCGGCGAGAGGACATCTGGAGAGGCAGGAAAACAACCCAAACATTAGCCTACTCATAGGCTACACTGTAACATATCATGCATGGCTGAAATTAATATATCGTCCACATGCTGTTCATTCGGTTTCCTTCTGAAACTCAATAAATAATAACATCTAAATGCATTACACAGACATGTCCCATGTATAGCCCCACTGTCATCGATAGTGAATGTAAAGCGTGAGAACGAGTAGTCACTGAAACAATATTTAGCAGCAGAACATACATGATTCAACGGCAATAGTCTGGAAATTGAAAGCACATACAACAAACGAGTAACGTAGCCTTCTCACCTCTGCGTAAAAGTGACTGGTTTGAAAAATAAAGCTTGCAGTTCTCTTTCTAATATAAAACAATCCTCTCTGCACACAAAAGTATCCAGAAAATTATCCCCTTGGCAAAAGGGTGGAAACGAACCAGCAACAAGTTCAAAACGGGAGTGATTCCGTGCTCCAAACACGGGAAAAGACTTGGCTCCAGTCATACAAGGACAATACCGAGCGCTTTCTCTAGTCAAACAACACCCGGAAGCTCAGCTCGCAACTCCCGCTTCTTTATCGCTCCTAGAGCTCGAGCTCTTCAAGAAAAGCGCAACTGTGATACTCTTCGGAGACCGATGACTGTATGGGCCGAGTCCACACCGACAACTGTGCTCTGTGTTCGCAGCTGAAGCGCGAAAGGACATAAAATTCCCCCCACACACACACACACACACACACACACACACACACACACACACACACTCACACACACGCGCTCACCACAGACGCACACAAATACACAAGTGTGCTACCAGCATAACACAAGCTGCCGCTCCAGCTCAAAATGTCACCAGCGGAGGCAACCGTTGAATAATTATATAATAACCACTAGAGAGAGAAGGGGGGGGGGGGGATCAATAACCGAATTTGCGGAATCGTTGAAGGAGAGCAACAAATATGGAAGTTGTTGGCTCGGCTGCCTCTCCTCTCCGCCACTCTCACTGCTGTGCAGCTGCGCCGAAAAACCAAGTTCCTCTCCCCAGTTCTTTGGGGACGTGTGAAGTGCTCCGGGCATTATTTCACTTCTGTGTAATCAAATGTAGCGCTTCTCCTTGATGCCTTGCGGATACCCCGTTATCCACGCCCGTGTCAGCATTAACCAAATATCTTTCTGAAACGGACTCTGTACCACACCGTCCTGACAGAGTAGTATCACATCAAAGCAATGGCCTGCAATACGTTGTGCATAAAATGAGATTTGATTGAAAGTGTATTTGCAGGTGATTGCTAATACACAGGCCGTCATTCCAACCTCCTTGTCTCTGGGTCACTGTCACCGATGCTCAGCCGGAGCACCGCTAGATGGAGACAGTTTTCAGGTGAGAGGTGAGCCCCGAGGAGCGGAGGGCGGAGTGGAGCGCACCGCAGTCGGTGTATATGTTCTCCCCCTCAGCACTCAGCAGATGTCCACGGAGACTTTATAGACGTCATTAACATGATGGAGAGAGAGAGAGAGAGAGAGAGAGAGAGAGGAGAGAGAGAGAGGAGAGAGAGAGAGAGAGAGAGAGAGAGAGAGAGAGAGAGAGAGAGAGAGAGAGAGAGAGAGAGAGAGAGAGAGAGAGAGAGAGGAAATTATTGTGCAGCCCTGGCTATGCGGATATTGTGCTAAGAGAAATTCAGGACATTGGAGAACACAACACATGTATTTGGCTACTGCAAAAGCCACAGAGGGACAGTGGGATAGGCAAGCCTCTAACTCCCTGTTTAATAGGCTACGTTTCTCACAGCCCCAAAATGATACAAACCTAAACCTAAGAAGAAAAGTCTATACTTCCACAGTAATGTAACACATCTTTAGTTAACTTTAATCATAGTTGTAACAGGATGTTTATAGAGCAGATTTATTCTAGTAATGCTGATTGTCCGAGGGGAATAGAAAAAGGGGGATATAAATTGAAAGCAAATGAAAATGAATCAAAACCACTAAACTGTCATTATGTAGCCTACAGATACATGCAACATGTGCATTTTGTTGTTGAAGCTTGAACAGAAATACAGATGAACTCTGTAAACCATATGACCCGCCCACTAACCCCTGTGCTACCATACTTGTGAAAAGACTCAGTAATTATATGATCCATGTCTGAGGTGAGATGACCATATTCTAGTGACATTAACCCTTTACTATTGACATACAACAATCCAGCCCAGAGTTTTGCGTCGGCATTATGGTGATTTAGTGGTGCTTTAGCGGTTAAGTGGATCGCTGTTCTATGTGGTTATGATGCTGTGAAGCTGTGAAGCGCTGTCTGTCGTCACCATGGTTACTGGCGTGAAGCTATTTTGGACCCATGGGCTGTGTCATTTTAGCTGTCTATACCATAGAATACATTTTTTTTTACATTTAAACTTGAAAAGCCCATTGAGACCCAGAATCTCTTTTTCAAGGGAGACCTGGCCAAGAAGGCAGCAACAATCAATACATTACATAATTAAAACATACAAAAATACAAAATAACAACATGATCCAGTCTAAAAAAAGCATTTACACTCCTCCGTAACAGTCTCACATCAATATTTGAAATTCATTCAGTGGCATTAACATATCGAGATGAAGCATGGATTGTAGATAGAATGAATAGAACAGACTTGGAAGCTCTAAGCCTGGATATTTGACTGGTAAACTCATGGGTATACTTGCAATGGCTGCCTGGTATTGTGATGCAATCATTTCAATGGTCATGTATAATGTTCATTCAAATGATGTTAACTGATGTGGCTCATGCAATGGAATGTATTTTTTTGTAATGTCAGTTGACTTGATTTAACAAATCACAGCACAGATTGATGGGTACACTTCCTGCTTTGTTCCGATGGGTACACCCGTCAGTCCACCCATTATGCCATCATTGACTTGAATGGGGATGCCCGTTCTATTCATTCTATTTCTATGGTCCATACTGTACACTGTACATACTGAGTGCGTTCGTAAATTCACTCTGATTATCTACTCCAATTTCAGAGTGCTCTCGTCTGAGTGTGCCAGATTGCAGAATAACTGATGAATTCAACGTGTGTTGAGCGTTCATAAACTTCCGTAAACGCCGGCAAAAAACCGTTATTAAATTGTTGCCAGCAGCACAGTTACAGTCACCAATGCTCTGTATAACATGAAAACAGCCTAACCAGCTCTGCAAGAGTGTGTAAAATGGTCAGAGTGAGGTGTTCTCTCATTTGTTTCTGGAAGTTGCTAGCAAGCTAGCCAACATTAGCCAGTTAGCTTGGGTGCTTGACTGCCGTTGTGAGGTCATAACGCTCAGATCAACCCTACTCCTCGGCCAGAGCGTCCAGTGTGCGCTCTGAACGCCAGAGAGCAAAACGCTCTGAATTTACGAACACTCTGGCACTCCAGATTGAATTTATAACTGCACCCACTGTATGGGCATCTCCGCAAGCTGTAGCGGGTGGGGATGATGTCATCTCTCTCCACCGAGTCACATAATTGTACTTTTCACTCCTCAACCCAGATCTCTCTCACTCTCTCTCACTTTCTCTCACACACACACATCCATCACTAATGATTCTTCACATAAGCATCTATCACTGGCCCCGTCACAGCACACAAAGGCATGGCTGTATCACTAATCAGCAAAGGTGCAGTTAAAATGAGCATGTCATAAAATAGACCCACCTTAAATCAGAGACGCACAAACAACCCAGAGGGGAAACCAGAAATGAATGGCTCAGCCTGTGTGTGTGTACTGTACTGTGTTCTTTTGGGGAGAGGGGTGGAGAAAGGGGGAAAGTAGCAAGTGTGGCTGAATAAGCAGCAGCATGTATGTACAGTTGAAGTCGAAAGTTTACATACACTTAAGTTAGAGTCATTAAAACTTATTTTTCAACCACTCCACAAATTTCTTGTTAACAAACTATAGTTTTGGCAAGTCGGTTAGAACATCTACTTTGTGCAGGACACAAGTAATTTTTCCAACAATTGTTTACAGACAGATTATTTCACTTACTGTATCACAATTCCAGTGGGTCAGAAGTTCACATACACTAAGTTGACTGTGACTTTGAACAGCTTGGAAAATTCCAGAAAATGATGTCATGGCTTTAGAAGCTTCTGATAGGCTAATTGACATCATTTAAGTCAATTGGAGGTGTAACTGTGGATGTATTTCAAGGCCTACCTTCAAACTCAGTGCCTCTTTGCTTGACATCATGGGAAAATCAAAAGAAATTAGCCAAGACCTCAGAAAGTCTGGTTCATCCTTGGGAGCAATTTCCAAATGCCTGAAGGTACCACGTTCATCTGAACAAACAATAGTATGCAAGTATAACCACCATGGGACCACGCAGCTGACATACCGCTCAGGAAGGAGACGCATTCTGTCTCCTAGAGATGAACGTACTTTGGTGCGAAAAGTGCAAATCAATCCCAGAACAACAGCAAAGGACCTTGTGAAGATGCTGGAGGAAACAGGTACAAAAGTAGCTATTTCCACAGTAAAACGAGTCCTATGTCGACATAACCTGAAAGGACGCTCAGCAAAGAAGATGCCACTGCTCCAAAACCGCCATAAAAAAAGCCAGACTATGGTTTGCAACTGCACATGGGGACAAACATCGTACTTTTTGTAGAAATGTCCTCTGGTCTGATGAAACAAAAATAGAACTGTTTGGCCATAATGACCATCGTTATGTTTAGAGGAAAAAGTGGGAGGCTTGCAAGCCGAAGAACACCATCCCAACCGTGAAGCATGGGGGTGGCAGCATCATCTTGTGGGGGGTGCTTTGCTGCAGGAGGGACTGGTGCCCTTCACAAAATAGATGGCATCATGAAGAAGGGAAATTATGTGGATATATTGAAGCAACATCTCAAGACATCAGTCAGGAAGTTAAATCTTGGTCGCAAATGGGTCTTCCAAATGGACAATGACCCCAAGCATACTTCCAAAGTTGTGGCAAAATGGCTTAAGGACAACAAAGTCAAGGTATTGGAGTGGCCATCACAAAGCCCTGACCTCAATCCCATAGAACATTTGTGGACCGAACTGAAAAGGTGTGTGCGAGCAAGGAGGCCTACAAACCTGATTCAGTTACACCAGCTCTGTCAGCAGGAATGGGCCAAAATTCACCCAACTTATTGTGGGAAGCTTGTGGAAGGCTACCCGAAATGTTTGACCCAAGTTAAATAATTTAAAGGCAATGCTACCAAATACTAATTGAGTGTATGTAAACTTCTGACCCACTGGGAATGTGATGAAAGAAATAAAAGCTGAAATAAATCATTCTCTCTACTATTATTCTGACATTTCACATTCTTAAAATAAAGTGGTGATCCTAACTGACCTAAAACAGGGAATTTTTATTCTGATTAAATGTCAGGAATTGTGAAAAACTGAGTTTAAATGTATTTTGCTTAAGTGTATGTAAACTTCCGACTTCAACTGTATGTACTTAGTGTACTGTACATACGTAGTTGTCTGTGTGGCCACTGTGGGTGATAATAATCAATTGCATGTACTCTAAGATTGATGGCCATCTCTTGGAAGCCTTAAAGTGTGTGTGTGTGTGTGTGTGTGTGTGTGTGTGTGTGTGTGTGTGTGTGTGTGTGTGTGTGTGTGTGTGTGTGTGTGTGTGTGTGTGTGTGTGTGTGTGTGTGTGTGTGTGTGTGTGTGTGTGTGTGTGTGGCGTGTGTGTGTCTATGTGTGTGCGTGTGTGTGTGTGTGTGTGTGAATGTTTGTGCGTGTGTGTCTGTGTGTGTGTGTGAATGTGTGTGTCTGTGTGTTTCCTGAAGGAGGGCTAAGAAGGGAAAGGAAAAAGCGAATGATAAATGGCCAAACTGTCTGTGTGGCCTTGAGACTGATTGATGAGGCTGTAAAGGGGTGAAAGGGTCCTCACATTTCAATGCTTCCCTTCTACTATGTGACCCATGGCTGTCCATACAGGTGCCTGTGAAACAGGTCCTCAGATTCCCTATAGAATGAGGGAGTCAAGCGAATAGATCAGCCATAGGAAATATTAATCTAAAGGAAGGTAGAGAAAAAACAGAAAAGGGAACGGACCACAATGGAAATAAGTCATTGACTTTATTTTGTTATCCCTGTCAGTATGTGTGTATACATATTTGTATTTGTGAAATAAAATCAATCAATCAATCGAAGACAAGGTCTCATTGATGACCATTTATGATAGCAATAATGGACTAGTGATTCTGGTGGTACAGTGGTAAATGTGTAGCATAGTATCTACTATGTGTAATGATATTATTATCCGGGCAGGGCCAAGGTAATTGATACCAAAACATCGTATCTCTTATTTCCTCAGTGCTGAAAACATCCTTTCTACACATTCAATTTCGCTCCGTTAAAAAAACATTCCCTCAGATTCACTCACTGTATTAAAAAAAAGCACTTATACCAATAATAATCCAGCACAGCAAAGCAAAAGAAATATCAAGAATCTCTCTATATCAAGCATTATGATATCGATGACATGTTGTAATGTGAACATATTGCAGAGCTAACCTGGTTCCAGGTCGGTTTGTACTGGCTTGCCAACATGTCGTGGCAATGACCATACAGGAGCTGACAAGACAGCGCCAACAGATCTGGGACCAGGCTATTACAGAGCCATTCCTGACTATGTATGAGTATATGAGTGGAAGAGAAAGCCTTGGAGTGGCGCAGCTCTTCCCAGATTACACCTCATACTCTGGGTCATATTAATCACGACAGACACTTCTCATGGTGACTCCATTCCTGTAATAACGCTATTACTCACTGCTGACATGGACCGCTCTCAGAGGGAACGCATTGGCAACCCGCTTCCATCTGCCTCTGTCTGTTATGTCCATCACTTACGTCTGGCCCTATAAGTTGACAACACCAAAGGTAGCAGGTTCTGTCGTTGGCGCCATTTCCACCCTGAAGCAAAGGAAATGTAAAGGGGGAGGCCAGTAGAACGCTATAGGGAACTGGTTTAGGTACAGTACAGTCATTTGCTCTTTAACTCAATTTAAAGGACATATCATCCCTTTTCACATATTAGAAATCTTCCTGCGGAAATTAAGCTATAGGGCTATGGGTCATGATCTCCACTACTGGACTGAAACAGAGTATAAAAGCAAACTCAGAGGGAAAACGACCCTCAACACATTGACCACAGCAATAATGTTAAATTATTCACACTCTGGCTATGTGCTGAATACTCTGTTTTCTTAATTACCAGTGCGTATTTTGTCCCTGGCCCACTCTGATCTACGTTCATCGATGGGACATAATGGTGTAGAAAGTTCACTCTGGGGTTTATTAAAATCCAGTTGAGCCCTTTAATTGTGGCCACAATAAGTGTGATGGAGTGATCATAAAGGAAATGACATGTTTGGCAGAAGGCAGTGGGCTCGTTTGGATGGAAGGAGAGGATTGTGGATGTAAGCACTCCCTGGCCACAGGCTTCAGTCTGCTGAACAGTACCAGGCTGGGGAATCTGGCTGTTATGATGATGGGCAGTTGGATGGGGTGCATGGTGTAGATAGGGTTCAATTATTTCAGTTCCCTGGCCTGGTCAGCCTGGCTTTGCAATTGATCATTTGAGTGGGGAAGTGTTAAGATAGATGACCCAGCAGCCAAATTGGGGCGGCAGGTAGCCTAGTGGTTAGAGCGTTGGGCCAGTAACCGTAAAGGTTGCTGGATTGAATCCCCGAGCTGACAAGGGGAACATCTCTCATTCTGCTCCTGAACAAGGCAGTTAACCCACTTTTCCTAGGCTGTCATTGTAAATAAGAATTTGACTTGCCTAGTTAAATCAAAACAAATAAAACATTTGCTGGTTCTGGAGCAACACCAGTTCATTCTGAAAATAGCTGACAAAAATACATAATTTGCAAAAATAAACATACTTACCTATATAGCAATAACTCTACTTGAGTAGGGCTACAAAAGGCAAAAAGCCTATTGATTGTCAATAGAATAAACTCATATCACTCAGTATATCTGACAGCTGGTAACTTTCTGTTACCTCACCAATAGTTCTTTCTGAATGAGGAGAAGGACCTGGCATAAATCTTTGGTGATGTTATTGCAACATTTACATATCAATGTCCAAATAGCTTCACGTTACTGAAAACAAAAGGCGTAATATGCATAAACATTAGCGTTTCAAATCAACTCTGAAAACACCCCCTAAACGGGAGAAACCAAATTGATGGCTTTGGCCAACAACAGGCAGCTAGCTATTCCTGCGGCTGCAAACCGTTGTTGATCCAGAAGACATCTCTGTTTTATTTTTTATTTTAATGCAACAGGGATACACTGGGCAGTGGACCAAACCAATAGTCTGCAAAGATATGTCAATATTGACTTGAAAGATAATATAGCATCATATAGAGCAAAATCAATTCAGAAATAAAACATTAATCTCTGAGAAACCTCTTGACCCAGTCCACTCTAAGAACACTCCTGTTTCGAAATAAAATACTCTGAGGTCAAAACACCACCACACAAACACAGAGTTGGCCTGCGCTTTATTAGCAATTCATAAGGCTGAAGTAACGGGCTGGAACCTACTGAGCATGTTAGCAGGCCAAGATGCGAGTCGAGCCTGTGGACTAAACATACAATAGGGGTGAATGTCCTATTCAACGTGCTATATAGGCACGGCACAGAAGACATGAAGATATCTGACTGATACATCCTCTTCAAGGTCAGATTCTTCCCCTTCCTTCATCACACTGGCATTGTGATGTCCAATCCCATGTGAGCGCCAATGTAACCCGTGGCCGAGTCATACCAAAGACTGTAAAAATGTCTCTGCTTGGCATTCTGCATTAAGGAGATAGATTGGGGTTCAGGCCCTGTGATAAACAAGCATCCTGTCCAGGGGGTGTACTTGTACATCAAGCTGCCTCACGCTACAGAAACAGGAGATCTATGAGCCATTCCGGCTCTTTCTATGGATGTCTCATAATATATAAACAAGTTTATGGGATGGGTAACAAGGCTGAGGTGTGTTTGGGTGTGTGGTAGAGGACTGAGGCATGGGAATTAGGGCTGGGGCTTGGATTGCGAATCCAGGTATTTGTATTTATTATGGATCCCCATTACCTCCTGCAAAGGAAGCAGCTACTCTTCCTGGGGTCGAGCTAAAATACATTCATTGTAGAATTCACAACACACTATGTATGTGCCCTCAGGCCCAAACTCCACTATAACATACTGTATACAACACAACATCCATGTGTACGTGTGTGTATAGTGTGTATGTTATCATGTGTGCGTATGCATGTGTCTGTACCTATGTTTGTGTTGCTTCACAGTCCCGCTGTTCCATAAGGTGTAATTTAAATTAAAAAAATCTATTCCACATCATTTACCTGATGTGGAATAGAGTTCCATGTAGTCATTGCTCTATGTAGTACTGTGCGCGTCCCATAGTCTGTTCTGGACTTAGGGACTGTGAAGAGACCTCTGGTGGGATGCCCTTGTGGGGTATGCACGGGTGTCTGAGCTGTATGCTAGTCATTTAAACAGACAGCTCGGTGCTTTCAATATGTCAGTACCTCTAACAAATA
Source organism: Salmo salar (assembly GCF_965601325.2). Classification (NCBI taxonomy): domain Eukaryota; kingdom Metazoa; phylum Chordata; class Actinopteri; order Salmoniformes; family Salmonidae; genus Salmo; species Salmo salar. Next base: position 55,245,477 of record NC_138307.1, read on the forward strand.
CAAGTAGTGATGAACTCAATCTTTCCTCTACTTTGAGCCAGGAGAGATCGACATGCAAATGATTCATGTTTGCTCTCTGTAGTAGCTGAGGTGTATAGTGTTGAGTCATCCGCATACATAGACAAACTGTTTTTACTCAAAGCCAACGGCATGTCGTTAGTAAACATTGAAAAAGTAAGGGGCCTAGAATGCTACGCTGGAGAATTCCTAATTCTACCTGTATTATGTTGGAGAGGCTTCCATTAAAGAACACCCTCTGTGTTGTGTTAGACAGGTACAGCTTACTGGTGGAGGAGTCTGCATAGGGGTGAATGACTGTACTGTACTGTTAGTCTATTCACATACCTTTTCATGGATTTATTAAATGTGTTAATATTGGAGAGGGAATCTGTGATATTCTCTGATCATGTTATGTGGCTCAGTTGGTAGAGCATGGTGTTTGCAACACCAGGGTTGTGGGTTCGATTCCCATGGGGGACCAGTATGGAAGAAAAAAAAAACATTTATGAAATGTATGCATTCACTACTGTAAGTCGCTCTGGATAAGAGCGTCTGCTAAAATATTGTGTTCAATGATTAAAAGCGGTGTGAGCTGAAAGAAAGACATTTATATGTATGGTGAAAAATGGAAAATCAAAAAAAATGAGAAAAATAAGGTGCGTTGGGTAGAACGGCGAAGAAGCTGCGAATAAACCGACTTCAGCCCCGTAGTTGAATCTGTACCAGAGATGTTCCATGCGGTTTTGTCTGTGTGCAATATATGACAAATCTATTGATGGATAAGCTCATCTTTGCTTTTGCTGGGATACTTCTCAGCTACATAGCAATGACGATAAAAAAAAACGATTTTTCTTTGACAAAGCCAAATGCTGTTTCTTTCTTCCACGTTATCGACTGTGTCATCGACTGACAGATTGCTATAACATATGATGTGGTTAGCTGATACTTAAAATACCTATCCAGGTGTTGTAAGATCTGGCATGCGTCAGCAACACCTGGGCAGAAGTACGCACCCAAAAGCTCAACTTTCAAATAGAGTGGTGAAGACATGGAGAAGTTTTGTGGACCTTTCTTGTCTGGAAGTAATTGAACCCATTCATTGTAGTTATAGCTCATTAGAGTTGCTATTTCCTCGAAAATTTGCTTGTGTCAATTAACCCGGGACGTTCATAGATTACTCATTATATTAAGAAAGTCTAATTCAATCAACAAATACGATAGTCAGTTGAAAAAAGGTTTTGGGTACAAGACCGTGTAAGGAACTGGCTGTGTTGGGAAAATCACGACATATCCAATGGAGCCAAGCATGGAGAGGCTGCCCATGGTAACTGTTCCACACAAGGCAGAAACTTCCAGCTAACCCTACGGCAATGATGCTGATGGATCTCTAAACTGAACTTGGATCTGTGTTAAGTAGCAAGGATATCCTTTTGCGGACATCTCCATTTAATAGAAATTGCACTCAAATCAAAACTTTGTTTGCACATATTGAACATATTTTTTTATTATTCTAAGTAGTGTAATTACTACGATTTGATTTTGTTAGCAACATATTTTTTTTATGCTGTTCCATTTTTTGTTGTTACTATTTTTTATTGCTTTCTTCTATTTGAGTTCTTTGACCAGTTAGCTTCTTAGCTAGTTAGCTATCCCATGTTTTGTCAGTCGAGCTACGTTTTCAATTTAGAAAATGAGTTGGAGAAATGGGCAAGTGTTTTTTGTAACAGACTACAACCAACGCTATTGAACGCACAACTATGAGAGAGCGATAGATGATAAGGTAATTCAGCTAACCGGTACGTAATGATCATCATGTGTTTCACTTTTTCATCATAACTAGCTACATTGCTACAACATGAATCAATTAGATGATGAATCGTGTGGTTGTTGCTTTCATCTTGTATACAGCTCGCCAACTATATTCCTTGAAATGTAAAGAACTTGGTAGGCATGTGTAGCTATCACACATTCTTCCTAACATTACAAGTGATGTAAAAGTATGTCACCAAGTATTTCATTGTACAGTGCCTTGCAAAAGTATTCACCTCCCTACGTTTTTCATATTTTGTTGCATTATAACCTGTAATTTAAATTGTTTTTTTTTTATTTGGATTTCATGTAATGGACATACACAAATAGTCCAAATTGGTGAAGTGAAATGAAAAAAATGATTTGCTTAAAAAAATTATACAAAAACTAAATAAATAGAAAAGTGGTGCGTGCATATGTATTCACTCCCTTTGCTATGAAGCCCCTAAATAAGATCTTCAGAAGTCACATAATTAGTTAAATAAAGTCCCCCTGTTTGCAATCTAAGTGTCACATGATCTGTCACATGATCTCAGTATATATACACCTGTTCCGAAAGGCCTCAGAGTCTGCAACAGCACTAAGCAAGGGGCACCACCAAGCAAGCGGCATGAAGACCAAGCAGCTCTCCAAACAGGTCAGGGACAAAGTTGTGGAGAAGTACAGATCAAGGTTGGGTTATAAAACAATATCTGAACCTTTGAACATCCCACGGAGCACCATTGAATCCATTATTAAAAAATGGAAAGAATATGGCACCACAACAAACCTGCCAAGAGATGGCCGCCCACCAAAACCCATGGACCAGGCAAGGAGGGCATTAATCAGAGAGGCAAGAAAGAGACCAAAGATAACCCTGAAGGAGCTGCAAAGCTCCACAGCGGTAGATTGGAGTGTCTGTCCATAGGACCACTTTAAGCCATACACTCCACAGAGCTGGGCTTTAGGGAAAAAGTCTTTGCTTAAAGACGTTTGGTGTTTACCAAAAGGCATGTGGGAGACTCCCCAAACATATGGAAGAAGGTACTATGGTCAGATGAGACAAAAATGTAGCTTTTTGGCCATCAAGGAAAACGCTATGTCTGACGCAAACCCAACACCTCTCATCACCCCGAGAACAACATCTCCACAGTGAAGCATGGTGGTGGCAGCATCATGTTGTGGGCATGTTTTTCATCGGCAGGGACTAGGAAACTGGTCAGAATTGAAGGAATGATGGATGGTGCTAAATACAGGGAAATTATTGAGGGAAACCTGTTTCAGTCTTCCAGAGATTTGAGACTGGGTCGGAGGTTCACCTTCCAGCAGGACAATGACCCTAAGCAAACTGCTAAAGCAACACTCGAGTGGTTTAAGGGGAAAAATGTAAATGTTTTGGAATGGCCTAGTCATTGAGAATCTGTGGGATAACTTAAAGATTGCTGTACACCAGTGGAACCCATCCAACAGTTTTGCCTTGACGAATGGGCAAAAATCCCAGTGGCTAGATGTGCCAAGCTTATAGAGACATGCCCCAAGAGACTTTCAGCTGTAATTGCTGTGAATGGTGGTTCTGTGAATGGGGGGGGGGGGGGGGGGGGGAATAGTTATGCATGCTCATGTTTTCTGCTTTTTTGTCTTATTTCTTGTTTGTTTCACTGCCCAAAATATTTAGCATCTTCAAAGTGGTAGGCATGTTGTGTAAATCAAATGATACAACCCCCCCAAAAATCAATTTTAATTCCAGGTTGTAAGGCAACAAAATAGCAAAATGCCAAGGGGGGTGAATAATTTTAGAAGCCACTGTATTTCAGATGGGCTGACAGGAGGCCTAATAGTAGGGTCTCAAGGATTTGCAGCTGCCATTTTCCTTCTGGCAAAGCCACAGGACTTGTATGGTTCAACCGGAAGATGGATAAGCCGGACACAGCAGAACCAGCAGTGCCTCCACAAGCAAGTGCTGGCACAGCAGAGGCTGACAAGCTGGCAAACACTTCCACAGGCTCTGACATCAACAACCCACCACTGCCATCCACTGATGCAGGTTTGTTGCCATCCATTGTTCGGGGTATCATTCTGGAGGAAAACCAAATGGAGTTGAAGGCCTTAAAGGATAAGCAGGGGTATTTCCAGGAGAGATACTGCTTCTCCACTGTCAGATGACATAATTAGGATGGAGACTGGACTACCTGACAAGAACATCCCCCTAACTGTTGTCGGTTATATTCAGTGTTTTGAAGATTCCATTGGATGGAGGCCACAGTGGCTGTCTCTTGAGGACCACGTTTTTATTGCCCTAATGACGTTGTCAGAACTACATTAATTTGTACTAGGCCAGTCTCTTCCATTGTAGCACAAACACCACTAGTAATGTGACCATCACTCTTATTCATGTGCTGCATAAGCTGTTTTTAAAAAACTACAACATATAGACCACAGATCCAAGGAAAGAGAGGAATGCAACATGTATCCCTGCTTCTTTTAAAGTGTTTAACAATTGTAGAATGGCCATTGACTGTACCGACATAGAAATTGCTACGCCATGTCAAACGGATCAGCAGAAACACATTCTCATCTTACAGAGGGATGGACTCATTCAATCTCTTATAGGGGGTCGCTCCAATTGCAGTGATAACATACAGTAGCAATTTGTTTCCTAACTCTGTGTCCGATACGGTTATTGTGCAGGAGAGTGGAGTGTTGCATAATATTAAGTCTGGAGATGTAATCCTGGCTGACAAAGGCTTTCTCATCCAAGGAATATTGCCCGAGGGAGTTTCGGTAAACATACCTCCCTTCCTATGTCATGGAAAGTTCACAGAGACTGAAGTCAAAATGAGGAAGCAGATTGCAAGGAATCGGATCCATGTCGAAAGGGAAAATGCAAGATTGAAGGATTTCAGAATCCTGAGATTTATCCCAGCTTATCTCAGAGGCCACGCTGATGTGCTGACGCAGGTCTGTTGTGCGTTGGTTCATCTACAGAATCCCCTCATCAAAGAGTTTGCAGTTGATGGAAATGAGTAGTGCAGCTTCACCAGCCTGTCCTCTCTGCTGTCATCACCAGCCTGTCCTCTCTTCAGTAATCAGCAGCCTGTCCTCTCTGCTGTTATCACCCTGAAAACCCTCTGCTGTCTGAGTGAACAATGGAAACATTCTGCTGTCTGAGTGAACAATGGAAACATTCTGCTGTCTGAGTGAACAATGGAAACATTCTGCTGTCTGAGTGAACAATGGAAACATTCTGCTGTCTGAGTGAACAATGGAAACCCTCTGCTGTCTGAGTGAACAATGGAAACATTCTGCTGTCTGAGTGAACAATGGAAACATTCTGCTGTCTGAGTGAACAATGGAAACATTCTGTTGTCTGAGTGAACAATGGAAACATTCTGCTGTCTGAGTGAACAATGGAAACATTCTGCTGTCTGAGTGAACAATGGAAACATTCTGCTGTCTGAGTGAACAATGGAAACATTCTGCTGTCTGAGTGAACAATGGAAACATTCTGCTGTCTGAGTGAACAATGGAAACATTCTGCTGTCTGAGTGAACAATGGAAACATTCTGCTGTCTGAGTGAACAATGGAAACATTCTGCTGTCTGAGTGAACAATGGAAACATTCTGCTGTCTGAGTGAACAATGGAAACATTCTGCTGTCTGAGTGAACAATGGAAACATTCTGCTGTCTGAGTGAACAATGGAAACATTCTGCTGTCTGAGTGAACAATGGAAACATTCTGCTGTCTGAGTGAACAATGGAAACATTCTGCTGTCTGAGTGAACAATGGAAACATTCTGCTGTCTGAGTGAACAATGGAAACATTCTGCTGTCTGAGTGAACAATGGAAACATTCTGCTGTCTGAGTGAACAATGGAAACATTCTGCTGTCTGAGTGAACAATGGAAACATTCTGCTGTCTGAGTGAACAATGGAAACATTCTGCTGTCTGAGTGAACAATGGAAACATTCTGCTGTCTGAGTGAACAATGGAAACATTCTGCTGTCTGAGTGAACAATGGAAACATTCTGCTGTCTGAGTGAACAATGGAAACATTCTGCTGTCTGAGTGAACAATGGAAACATTCTGCTGTCTGAGTGAACAATGGAAACATTCTGTTTCCCAGCTGTAAGGGAGTGTACTTATTACTAGGAAATTATTAATGGGGCACCAGTTCTTTGTTGGACAAAATGGTATTCTTAGAAGGCCTGACTCATGAGTTATTTACAATAACTCTATCAGCAGCGAGAACATCATCAAGGTAATTTGGCACCGTCAAATTTTAGAAGGTTAGCCTAATCATTTAAACCACCTAAATATATTCACATTCACTAACCCTAATCGTAACATTTAGTATTTGAAACTCAAACATTCATTTCCCAACTGCTTTTTCCATAATCCTGCAGACTGTTTATCATTCTCTTTACCTAATATTCCAATGTAGTCAACATTATGCGTGCCCACCATGGTATTGGGCAGCTGCTGACATTTGACAACTCATCTGGTTTAGAAATCAAACTCCGGTCATCTTATTGCAGAGCATATTGTTTACATTTTGCCCAGCTGTTTTTAGAGAATATTGTTTTGAAAGGTATCCATGTTGGATATCTCATGTTGGCTAATATTCATATGCAGCTGTTGTTTTTAAACCTCCGTTCCAGCATAGTGTTGGGGTTCGTTTCCTTGTTCCTTGTCAATCATTGGCTCATTAGTGAAATTAGCATTATGACAATATCTTTAATTAAATCATTCAAAAACCTTTATTAATGCAATTGCAGACAGAAGTTGACAACAGGAACAAAACGCATGTTTCCGAGTAAGTTCTGCATCAAAGAAAAGGTCCCAAGTTATTTTATTAACCCTAGTGATGTCACTGCCTACGTCATTATCTTCTACTTATGAGACCAACACCATGCCTACTCAACACTAAAACTCTTGTTTATATAGCTATCGCAAAGCTTAGCAGTAAATGTACAAGTTGATTTATAGTGGAATGTCTGACTAATCTCTTATCTCTTACACTCCCCTGCAGAGTTCTGTCTTCACAGTCACACATTTCTCAGACAATTTCTTCATAATAGGGAGAGAGACTAGAAAAGTACTGTGGAACAATATTAAACCTCATAATGTATATATATTGTTCATCTGTAGTCTAGGACCCTATAAATGTAAGGAGAGAGGGGTCTTATAACCCCTCCCCTTCTATTAATACAACATAAGCATAATCAATTATTATAATACATCAAACATTTGGTACAGCCCCTATCATGACCCCTAGGTGAACCCCTTTCAGTACATGGCACACACACACATCTTTCCATTTACATGCTTTTATTTGGGTTTCTATGCAAATGATATGATTGAATGTTTCTTTAAGCCTGCAGCTTGTTACTTGAAATGAGACATATAACCATGCCAACGCATGATTCAAAACTTGAATTCACAGACAGAGAGGAAGACAGAGAGAATGAAACACTAGCTTCCTGGGCAGGCAAGTTGGCATTTACATTAGCTGGCTGGGCTAGTCAAACTGTAACATTGGCTGGCTTTCAATAAATTGGCTAAGGGGTCAACAAAGTTAGACAGTTTGCATTGCATTCTGCATATTTCAGGTGCACTCGAAAATAGATATTTATCTTATTTCAGCCTTCATCACAACAGGTTTTACATGAGGAGACACAGTGTTGAAATATAACCGTTATGAGAAAATGTGTACGAATTGAAGGTACCAACAAATGTTATAGTCATCATTAAATAAAAGGTTAAAAAATGTAACAAGAATGTTTTACTGTCATTTTCAAAAAATCAGCTCCTCCCTCGCAGGGATCAATCAACTTCATTTTTGGGGCTTTGGCCCACCACCTACGGTTAACGAAACGTATTTTAAACAGTGAAAAGAATATGGTGAAAAACAGCGTGTGGCGCTTGTCAAAGTCCTCCAACATATCCATGTTAGTCTTCTAAGTCTCATCATGAAGATGGGGATGATGACGGCCTGCTTTGTTGTCCAAACATCAAAGAAGCTGGTGTCCCTCTGTGTTAGGTGGAGCTGCCCGTGGACTTGGTGTCAGTAGAGGTGTTCTTCTTTTAGACAGAAGGTCCCACCCTCCCGAACGAAGGAACTCTAGAGTAGATTAGCCAGCGCTACTATTAGCCCCCTGTGCTAACCTCTGTGAGTGAGATGTGATTAAGAAATACTGATACTTGAATGGTGAAAAGAAAATCTGTAAACTTCAGCTAGTTCTTCTCTCTCTCTCCAACTCACCATGCCAACGGATAACGCATTTAGACACATGAATATAATTAGTCAGAGCGAGGGAGGAGAGGAAGGAGGGAAAGAGAGAGAGAGAAACACCATCTGTGGTAAACCATGATGTTGACTTTATTTTAAAGGACAAGTAAGGAGGTGTGGGTTGGAGCTGCACATGCCAACTAGTCACATAAACAGATGAAAATCTTACTACCTGCCCAGGGATTGTGGTAGGCTAAAACCAGCACTTTTAGTAAAACGTTGATTCATGTCCACTGTCCATTTTTTTTTTGAAAAATAAAAAAAACTATTTCAGAGAATAAATTGTATTTAATAATATTTTCCTGTGCAGCAACCATTGATTTACTGCAGGGATAACGTTTTACTACCAACCCGAACCCCTATGTGAGGTAACACACAGGTTACTGTTGATCCCACATCAAGAACATCTCAGTAGTATTCTGAAATAAACAGAACACAGTATAGTGACTAATGTTTCCCACACTTTATTATGCCTGTAATGACATATTGTATTTGCCTATATTGTACATACAATACATAGGAAGAACAGACAGCTTTCATTATACTGTGGATCAATCATCCATATTCCTCGGCATCATTGCTATAGGGATTTATACCCACCAATACTAAAAATCCCCAGAGGCTAAACAGATGCAGCCCACTACATACAATTACATCGTGAATACTAAATGGACGGCTAGAGAGGCCTCTCTCCATCCCAGCACCAATACTGCTACCACAGCCATCTGCCTAGATCAGATACTTCACTCGCTCTTTCCAGCTAATTTACCGTACCAATCAGCACACACAACTGTTTCCTCTTCCTCTCACTCGCTCTTGGAGTAGTGTATGTATGATGATGATGATGTGTGTGTGTGTGTGCACAGTGGGCTCGGGAAAGGGAGAGAGGGATAGAGTGAATGAGAGTGAGCTTGCAATGTGTGAGAGGCTGCAGCTGGCACAGGGGTGCACCCATTAGCCCCAGTCCAGCCTGCCTGAGTTGACAGGGGGAGGGAGAGGTGATAGATAGATTGAAGGCCAGAGAGAGCGAGAGGGAAAGAGGGTGATGGCAAAAGGGGAAAAAGACAGAAAGAGAAATGGTGAACAGAAACGGTGAGGTCAGTTTGACGTGTGAAGGTTTCACACAGAAGGAGAGAAGTGTGGTGTACTATAATATACTGTGTATAATGCATTGGTCTCAGGTGTGGTGGTTTATAGAAGTACTTATTTATGTTGGAGATGGTCAGGAAAACACTGGATACACTAACACAGCAGATAATACAATCAGACAGAGGGAGAAAAGAGAGTGAGGGAGAAGAAAGGTACAGGAATAGAAAGAAAGTACAGTAAAGAGAGAGAAGAATGAGACCAGAGAGGAACAGAGCAGATAAAAAGAGAAGAAATACAATGAGAGAAGAGCAAAGGAAGTCAGCGTGCATTTGACAGATGGACAGAGAGCAAGTGAGAAAGAGAGAAAGAGACAGAGAGAGGTTGCTACAATCTTTCTCTCTTCCCTCTGTTCTCTCAGTCTGTGGTGGTCACACTCTGAAGGAGCTCCTCACGACGCAGTGACATCGCCCGGGACGACCTGGCAGAGTGAGGTGATTGTCTGAGGCCATGTCTCAGGAGGCTCACAGGGCGAGGCCAGATAGAGAGGACGCTGGGATAGGAACCGACTCCGCCCACCTGCTGCCACCTCCGGCCCTGGTCACTGGTGCCATCTGCTCTAGGAGAAAAACACACACACGCATAAAGATGCAGACACACACACATTAGGACGCACACACATTTGTAGCTATACACACACACAAACACACACCTTCTTAATATTCTTGACACAGGTTGAAATATGGAAGGTCAGATTTTTATCCAAGCTCTGGCCTGCACCTCTGACATGAAAAATGTATTATCTTATATGCCTCCAAACCCTGCTGTTTCATTAACACAGACCAAATGCATTATACTGATAATATAATTCATGTGTGATGATATCCCAGCTTGCACATAACGTTCTGAGAACCACTTGTTTCTTAGAGCTTGGTGAGTGTGTAGTTGTCCTATGGTTATTTTGCATACAACCTTCCCACAACTTTCTGGGAATGATGCAAGATAGTTGCCTGTCTTTGGAACATTCTCAGCACATTTAAGGAACTTGACAGAAGAAAAAAAAATTGTGGTATTTCATTACTTTAATGGAACGTTTCCTAAAATGTCAAACATGGTTACATTTACATTTTGGTAATGTTCTAGGAATGTTCTCCAACTGGTTTGAAATTGGGATTTTCTCAAGCAGTTCAGAGAACGTTCTTCTGTGGGAAATTCCTACAGGTTTCCTCATGGTTCTATTTACAATCATGTTCTTGAATTGTTCCAAGGACGTTATGAAACAACGCTCTTTTGTGGGAATCTCAGTACTTCAGCATAATGTTTTCCTCATGGTTCTATTTAAAGTCATGTTCTCAGAATGTTCAGAGAATGTTAAAAAACAACATTCTTCTGTGGGAATTTCAGTACTTCAGCATAACATTTTCTGCAGGTTTCCTCATGGTTCTATTTAATGTCATGTTCTCAGAACATTAAGAAAACTTTCCATAAAAACCACACGAAAACATTAATAACGTTCAAAGAACGTTCTAAGAATGATCATTTGAAAACATACACATTCCTTTCTCAGCGTCAACAAAACTCTATCCTCTATCAGTGTGTGTTCAGGTGTGTTGGCCACGCCCACTAATTGGCCACACATGATCTTAATGAGTGCTTCTTCCCTTTGAATGGGGTCTGTTTGAGTAGACTAAAATAATCAGCTTGGTATGAGTTTAAAAAAAAAACATGGCATGCTGGCTCCATCTTGGTGGCGCAGTGGACTAATTTCATGGAAATGAATCTCACTGAAGCCGAGCCACAATAAAAAAAGACATATTTGCATGATTAATGCCTAAGCAAATTCATTTCCATGTGTCCTATCTGTGCTTTGAGTTCAAAACAGTTAACCTAAGCTAGCATTGTTATTAAAAGTCTTAATGATATATTCAGTGAAAGTTCTAAGGAAGTTATTCAAAAATCTCCAAATAACCTTTACATTTAGTTCAAAACATTCAAAATATTTAGAGAATGTTTTCAGAACGTTATTTGATTACCTTCAAATAACCTACCATTTCTGATCTCAGAACGTTAACCTCTAGAAGACCCCTTCGAGATAAAATCCCGTTAACGGGATTGGTTGGACAACAACCAGTGAGATAGCACAGCGCGAAATGTTTTTTTTTTTTTAAATCTAAAAATTAATATTCAAGTATTATACGGCATTTTAAAGATACTCTACTCGTTAATCCAATCACATTGTCCGATTTCAAAAATGCTTTACGGTGAAAGCAAAACATTAGATTATTTTAGCATAGCACATTAGCAAAAAAATAAATAAAAGCCATTTTCCAAGCACGGATAGCCGTCACAAAACCAGATATACAGCTAAAATTAAGCACTAACCTTTGACAATCTTCATCAGATGACACTCCTAGGACATCATGTTAGACAATACATGCATTTTTTGTTTGATCAAGTTCATATTTATATCCAAAAACCCAATTTTTACATTGGCGCGTGATGTTCAGAAAATGTTTTCTCCCCATAACAAACGGTGAATAGGCACATACATTTACAGAAGAACTCATAAACGTTGACAAAATGTATAACAATTATTTAAAGAATTAGAGATAATCTACTCCTTTATGCAACCACTTTGTCAGATTTCAAAAGAACTTTACGGAAAAAGCACATTGTTCAATATTCTGAGTACAGAACTTAGCCTTCGATGCTACGCTATACAGTTAGTCTACAACCACGGCGTCGACAAATCTCTAAAAATATGTTCGAAATATTTTCTTACCTTTGCTGATCGTCGGCGGAATGCACTCGGAAGGGCACCTACTTCCACAAGAAATTTTCATTTGTTCTGCAAAGTCCATAATTTATGTCCAAATACATCCGTTTTGTTGACCCATCCAGAACACTTTACAATGCCATGTGGCGTGGATGCAAATCCATAGACGAAATGGTCAAAAGTTTCATTACCATTTGTAGAAACACGTCAAACGATGTTTACAATCAATCCTTTAGGGTATTTTTTTACGTAAAATTGCGATAATTTTACAACCGGGCAATAGGTATTCATCCCAGAAGAAAAATAAAAAACAACGAAGTCACGTGCATGCGCGTCATAAGACACCTGTCCTCAGACTGGCCAGTGATTGACTGAGCCATAATTTTCTGCCCGGTAACAGGTGACGGATGAAACCAGTTCCTAAAGATTGTTGACAGCCAATGGAAGAGTTAGGAGGTGCAACGTAAATCCTATGTCACTGTAGTTTTTCAAGGGATTCAAAAGAAAAACTAAATGTCTAATTTCTCCCACTTCCTGATTAAATTTTTCGCAGGTTTTTGCCTGCCATATGAGTTCTGTTATACTCACAGACACCATTCAAACAGTTTTAGAAACTTCTGAGTATTTTCTATCCAAATCTACTAATAATATGCATATTCTATTTTCTGGGCCAGAGTAGTAACCTGTTTAAATTGGGTACGTTTTTCATCCGGCCGTGAAAATACTGCCCCCTAGCCTCAACATCAGAGGAAAAATGTCAGGGAACCATAGTAAAACGTTCTCAGAACCTCCCTGCAACCTAAAAATTTACATTCCCAGAAGAGGCAAAATTTTTACTTCCGTTCTCAGAATGTTTAAAATGTTCAGTTTTACCAGTCAGAAAACGTATGACTTTGTTCCCAAAACCAATGGGCAACCAAAAACATACGCTCCCACAATTTCCAAGCGACCAAATGTGCTAGCTGGAATATTTCACATTACACCTACAAATCCCATGATGGATATGTGTGTTGTAGCACCTCATCTGTCAGATTTTTTTATTTAACCTTCATTTAACTAGGCAAGTCAGTTAAGAACCAAATCTTATTTACAATGACAGCCTACCCCGTCCATACCCTAACCCAGACAACTCTGGGCCAATTGTGCGCCACCCTATGGGACTCCCAATCACGGCTAGTTATGATACAGTCTGGATTTGAAGCAGGGTCTGTAATGACCTCTCTAGCACTGAGATGCAGTGCCTCAGACCACTGCGCCACTTGGGAGCCCCTGTGTCATGAGACTTCAGAGTTGATGTATTACCTTCCATAATAGCTCTCTAGTCCTCCCCCTTTGTCCTTCTTTTCACCTTGTCCATCACTTTCTCCTCTCTTCTCACCTCCACCTTTCCCCTTCTTTCCAGCCAACCATAATATTATTCCACCTCTTGCCCTTCCTCCTTCTGTGTGTGTGTGTGTGTGTGTGTGTGTGTGTGTGTGTGTGTGTGTGTGTGTGTGTGTGTGTGTGGAGGGGGTGTAATGGGGTCTATTGGCTCTTCTAAAGAGTTATTGACTCCCCTGTGGAGATTTAATGAAGTACTCAGTACAGGCCTGCCACAGCACCATAGTGTTTGGCACACGAGTGTGTATGTATGCACGTGCATGCATTCGTGCGTTTGTGCCATGTGTGCGTGCTTGTGTGTGTGTGTCTGGTAGAATAGGGTCAGGGGTTGTCCTCTCTAGTGTTATGCTCCCTCCACATTCGTCAATGTTTCTCTCTCACTGGGACTGGTGTGGAATCCATGTCCCAAGAATGTATTTCTGGCTCTAGGTCAATATACATTAAATGCGTAATATTTTTGAAGGTAAGTAACACTGAACCAAGCAACACTGAACTATGCATGAGAGCACCAGCAGATCCGGATGACTGTGTGATCTCGCTTCCCATAGCCGATATGAGTAGGACCTTTACACAGGACCAGACCAATTACCAGGATGAGTACTCTGAGCATGCACTGACCAGCTAGTGGTTGTCTTCACTGATATTTTCAACCTCTCTTTGACCCAGTTTGTAATACCTACATGTTTCAAGCAGACCACCTTTGTTCCTGTGACCAAGAAAGCCAAGGTAACCTGTCTAAATGACTATGTCCCCATAGCACTCACATTTGCAGCCATGAAATGCTTAGAAAGGCTGGTCATGGCTCACATCTCTTTTTATTGAACCCTTATTTTACCAGCTAAGTTGACTGAGAACACATTCTCAATTACAGCAACGACCTGGGGAATAGTTACAGGGGAGATGAATGTGCCAATTGTAACCTGGGGATGATTAAGTGAACATGATGGTATGGGGGTCAGATTGAGAATTTAGCTAGGACACCAGGGTTAACACCCCTACTCTTATGATAAGTGCCATGGGATCTTAGTGACCACAGAGAGTCAGGACACCCGTTTAACATCCCATCTGAAAGACAGCGCCCTATACAGGGTAATGTCACCAATCACTGCCCTGAGGCATTATGATCTTTTTTTTTAGACCAGAGGAAAAGGTGCCTCCTACTGGCCCTCCAACACCACTTCCAGCAGCATCTGGTCTCCCATCCATGAACCAACCCTGCTTAGCTTCAGAAGCAAGCCAGCAGGGGGATGCAGGGCGGTATGCTGCTGACATGAACACCATCATCCCAGACACCCTGGACCCACTCCATTTTGCATACCGCCCCAACAGATCCACAGATAACACAATCTCTGTTGCACTTCAGACTGCCCTCTCCTACCTGGACAAGAGGAACACCTACTTGTATGTGAGAAGGCTGTTCATTGACTACAGCTCAGTGTTCAACACCATAGCGCCACCCAAGCTCATCACTAAGCTCAGGATCCTGGGACTGAACACTAGGGGTGTGCTGATATGGAAATACTAGTATTATATCCTTAAATTGACAGTTGATAGTGGGATCAGATCAGATGATACTTGTGATTGTAAAAAACAGAAGTGTTTTAATAAGCCTAAGTAGATGTTGGTAAAATACCTCCCTGCACATCCTCCCTGCAATAAAAGTTGCAGATTAGGAGCAGCGCATAGAGGGGTGTGTGTGTGTGTGTCTGTGTGTCCTCAACTTGCAGCCAAGTTTGTGGTCACTCAGTCAGAATGCACATTTCATCTTTTTCCCTACCCTTGTCCCGCTTGTTAGATACTATGCACATTTATATCTTGATAACAAACGTCCTCGGAATGTGATTTATCATAGTAGCAGGTAGCAGGAATCTAAATGACCGAAAACATTAGAGGAAAACTGATCGGCTGAAATTATGAAGCGTGTGGAAAAGAGAAATATAGCTTCACTCTATCCAATCAGAGCAGCAGAATCAACCTTCAGCCCTTGTCTTTACAGACAGGCAAACTAGCCAGTTGAGTTATTTAGACCACATAGAACCTCGCACATGACCTGAATGACATGTGAAATATGCTTGCTGGCACCCCAAAAAAATATTTTGGGATAATGAATGATTAGAAAAAAATACTCAGATCACGATTGCATCCAGAAAATTTCCCATATCCGTTACGATACTTGTTTTATCCGACTACTCGGCACACCCCTACTGAACACCTTCCTGACGGGCCACCCCTGGTGGTGAACGGTAGGCGACAACACATTCCCCACGCTGACCCTCAACACGGGGGCCCCTAAGGGGTGCGAGCTTAGTCCCCTCTTGTACTCCCTGTTCACCCAGGACTGCGTGGTCGCGCATGACTCCAACACCACCCTTAAGTTTGCTGATGGCACTATGGTTTTAGGTCTGATCACTGACGATGATGAGACCGCTTATAGAGAGGAGGCCACTGACCTGTCGGTGTGGTGCAAGGACAGCAACCTCTCCCTCAACATCAGCAAGACAAAGGAGCTGATCGTATACTACAGGAAACGGAGGACCGAGTGCGCCCCCATCCACATCGTCGGGCTGTAGTGGAGTTGGTCGAGAGCTTCAAGTTCCTCGGTCTCCACATCATTAAGGAATTAACATGGTCCACACACACCAACACAGTCGTGAACAAGGCACGACAATGCTTTTTCCCCCTCAGGAGACTGAAAAGATTTTGCATGGGCCCTCAGATCCTCAAAAAGTTCTACAGCTGCACCCTTGACAGCATGTTGACTAGCTGCATCACCGCTTGGTATGGCAACTGCTTGACATCCGACTGCAAGGCGTCAGAGGGTAGTGCGTACGACCCAGTACATCACTGGGGCCGAACTCCCTGCCATCCAGGACCTCTATACCAGACGGTATCAGAGGAATTCCCCAATAATTAAAAAAAACTCCAGCCATCCAAGTCACAGACTATTCTCTCTGCTACTGCATGGCAAGCGGTACCAATGCACCAAGTCTGGAACCAACAGGACCCCGAACAGCTTCTACCCCCAAGCCATAAGAATACTAAAGAGTTAACCAAATAGCTACTCGGACTGTCTGCATTGGCCCTCTTTGCACTAACTCTTTTGACTCATCACATACCCTGCTGCTACTGTTTATTATCTATGCTGTTGTCTAGTCACTTTACCCCTACCTATATCTACCTCAATTACTTCGTTCCTCTACACATCGACTTGGTACTGGTACCCCGTATATATAGCCAAGTTATCCTTACTCATTATGTGTTCATTCTGACTTGCTTAGTTAAATAAAGGTTAAATAAAATGAAATATTTAAACATTTGAATTATTCCTATTTTTTCTATATGTTCTCTCAGTATTGTTGGGAAGTAAGCATTTCAGTGTTAGTCAACACCTGTTGTTAATGAAGCATGTGACAAATAACATTTGATTGATGTGATTTGACCTGAAGAAGTGTGTAGGTGTATGTTTTTGGGTGGGCGTCATGTGTACCTGCTGTCCTTATCACTATTCTCTTGTGTCCTACAGACTGGGCTTTCTCATTTACATCAGGGTCCGGGGATATGCTACCCAGCTTCCCAGCTTCAGAACCACAAGTCTGACCAGCCATACATTTACAAGGTGCGACATTCCAATTTCCAAATCAAATGCTCCATGGTTTGTGTGAAGAAAAAGAAGAGGGCTCTAAAATGGCAGTTTGACGCGTTGACTCCATAAATGGACTTTGGAAATAACACACGCACATACACTCTGACACACAGATCTGGCATGACTGAGGTTTACCCTGCAGTTCACAAACTCATTCTTTCCCTTAATAACACATCACAGCAGGCTAACACTGAAAATTACACACCATCCACTCATATCCACTTTACCAACCCATTTTCCATTCAGAGCCTCTGTGTAACTGGAAATTGACATTATCCCAGTGTTTTCTCCATCCATCTTCATCCTGTCTTGTTTTCTCTCTTTCCACGCATCAGGTTCGTTCCCCTTTTCACCTGTCCTGACTTTCAGATTATCTATATCAATCCCTCGTTTTTTGATACATCAGTTTCACCCCTTTATTCTCCCTTCATCCTTCCATCTATCCCCTTCCCTCGCTCTCTCTCTCTCCCACTCTCACTCGCTCTCACTCACTCTCACTCCATCTCTCTCACTCTGCATCCCTCTCTCTCTCCATTTCTCCATCTCTTTTTCTCCTGTTCTATCTACCCTCAGTATTGTCTGTTTTGCCAGATGTTGTGACAGAGTATTTACACAGATTGCTCCCCAGTTTAAAAAGAGAAAGTGAAGGTTTTAAATTGCTAGCCTAAACCCCGCCGAACATGAGTGTTTTTATGCTAGCTTTTGATACATAAAGAAGGGGCTACTCATCAATCTTTCATTCAGCCCTTTTCTCTCCCCTCCCTCTCCCTCATGCCCTCTCTCCTAACCTCTACCGCTATCTACCTTTCCCCTCAACTGACCTTTTCTCTCCCCTCCCTCTCCCTCATGCCCTCTCTCCTAACCTCTACCGCTATCTACCTTTCCCCTCAACTGACCTTTTCTCTCCCCTCCCTCTCCCTCATGCCCTCTCTCCTAACCTCTACCGCTATCTACCTTTCCCCTCAACTGACCTTTTCTCTCCCCTCCCTCTCCCTCATGCCCTCTCTCCTAACCTCTACCGCTATCTACCTTTCCCCTCAACTGACCTTTTCTCTCCCCTCCCTCTCCCTCATACCCTCTCTCCTAACCTCTACCGCTATCTACCTTTCCCCTCAACTGACCTTTTCTCTCATTCCTCCCTTACTTTCCTTCCCTCCATATAATGTCAAAACAACGTGTTTGTTACAGTGTTGTGAGTTTTGGGAGCTAGCTCCAGTGAGCTCTACATTGATACTCCTTCCCTTATGAAACACTAAGCCGTAGCCCTCAACAGATGCTGTTCTTACCGTTGTAGCTTAGCACCATCTGCTCACAGAATGTAGGACAACAAAAGAAAATTAGATAGAAACTAAATGAGACTTTTCTCACTCATGCTGTAGCTCATATAAAGTTTAAGTCGGAAGTTTACATACATACACGAGTCAATTAAACTCGTTTTTCAACCGCTCCACAAATTTCTTGTTAACAAACTATAGTTTGGCAAGTCGGTTAGGACATCTACTTTGTCCATGACACAAGTAATCTTACCAACAGACAGATTATTTAACTTATAATTCACTGTATCACAATTCCAGTGGGTCAGAAGTTCACATACACTCAGTAGACTGTGCCTTTAAACATCTTGGAAAATTCCAGAAAATTATTTAATGGCTTTAGAAGCTTCTGATAGGCTAATTGACATCATTTCAGTCAATTGGAGGTGTACCTGTGGATGCATTTCAAGGCCTACCTTCAAACTCAGTGCCTCTTTGCTTGACATCATGGGAAAATCAAAAGAAATCAACCAAGACCTCAGGTTTTTCTTTTTAGACCTCCACAAGTCTGTTTCATCCTTGGGAGCAATTTCCAAACGCCTGAAGGTACCACGTTCATCTGTACAAACAATAGTACGCAAGTATAAACACCATGGGACCATGGGACCTGAAAGGCCGCTCAGCAAGGAAGAAGCCACTGCTGCAAAACTGCCATAAAAAGCCAGACTACGGTTTGCGAAGATCGTACTTTTTGGAGAAATGTCCTCTGGTCTAATGACACAATAATAGAACTGTTTGGCCATAATGACCATTGTTATGTTTGGAGGAAAAGGGCGAGGCTTGCAAGCTGAAGAACACCATCCCAACCATGAAGCACAGGGGTGGCAGCATCATCTTGTGGGGGTGCTTTGCTGCAGGATGGACTGGTGCACTTTGCAAAATAGATTGTGTCATGAAGAAGGGAAATTATGTGGATATATTGAAGCAACGTCTCAAGACATCAGTCAGGAAGTTAAAGCTTGGTCGCAAATGGGTCTTCCAAATGGACAATGACCCCAAGCATACTTCCAAAGTTGTGGCAAAATGGCTTAAGGACAACAAAGTCAAGGTATTGGAGTGGCCATCACAAAGCCCTGACCTCAATCCTATTGAAAATTTGTTTGCAGAACTGAAAAAGTGTGTGCAAGCAAGGAGGCCTACAAACCTGACTAAGTTACACCAGCTCTGTCAGCAGGAATGGGCCAAAATTCACCCAACTTATTGTGGGAAGCTTGTGGAAGGCTACCCAAAACATTTGACCCGAGTTAAACAATTTAAATGCAATGCTAACAAATACTAATTGAATGTATGTAAACTTCTGACCCACTGGGAATGTGATGAAAGAAAATAAAGCTGAAATAAATCATTCTCTCTACTATTATTCTGACATTTCACATTCTTAAAATAAAGTGGTGATCCTAACTGACTTAAGACAGGGAATACAGTCGTGGCCAAAAGGTTTTGAGTGACACAAATATTCATTTTCACAAAGTCTGCTGCCTCAGTTTGTATGATGGCAATTTGCATATACTCCAGAATGTTATGAAGAGTGATCAGATGAATTGCAATTAAATGCAAAGTCTCTCTTCGCCATGCAAATGAACTGAATCTCAAAAAACATTTCCACTGCATTTCAGCCCTGCCACAAAAGGACCAGCTGACATCATGTCAGTGATTCTCTCGTTAACACAGGTGTGATTGTTGACGAGGAAAGGCTGGAGATCACTCTGTCATGGTGATTGAGTTAGAATAACAGACTGGAAGCTTCAAAAGGAGTGTGGTGCTTGGAATCATTGTTCTTCATCTGTTCAATCATGGTTACCTTCAAGGAAACACGTACCGTCATCATTGCTTTGCAGAAAAAGGGCTTCACAGGCAAGGATATTGCTGCCAGTAAGATTGCACCTAAATCAACCATTTATCGGATCATCAAGAACTTCAAAGAGAGCGGTTCAATTGTTGTGAAGAAGGCTTCAGGGTGCCCAAGAAAGTCCAGCAAGCGCCAGGACCGTCTCCTAAAGTTGATTCAGCTGCGGGTACGGGGCACCACCAGTACAGAGCTTGCTCAGGAATGGCAGCAGGCAGGTGTGAGTGCATCTCAATGCACAGTGAGGCGAAGACTTTTGGAGGATGGCCTGGTGTCATGAAGGACAGCAAAGAAGCCACTTTTCTCCAGGAAAAACATCAGGGACAGACTGATATTCTGATAATGGTACAGGGATTGTACTGCTGAGGACTGGGGTAAAGTCATTTTCTTTGGGGCATCCGTTTGGGGCATCCGGAAAAAAGCTTGTCCGGAGAAGACAAGGTGAGCGCTACCATCAGTCCTGTGTCATGCCAACAGTAAAGCGTCCTGAGACCATTCATGTGTGGGGTTACCTCTCAGCCAAGGGAGTGGGCTCACTCACAATTTTGCCAAAGAACACATCCATGAATAAAGAATGGTACCAACACATCCTCCGAGAGCAACTTCTCCCAACCATCCAGGAACAGTTTGGTGACGAACAATGCCTTTTCCAGCATGATGGAGCACCTTGCCATAAGGCAAAAGTGATAACTAAGTGGCTCGGGGAGCAAAACATCGATATTTTGGGTCCATGGCCAGGAAACTCCCCAGACCTTAATCCCATTGGGAACTTGTGGTCAATCCTCAAGAAGTGGGTGGACAAACAAAAACCCATAAATGCTGACAAACTCCAAGCATTGATTATGCAAGAATGGGCTGCCATCAGTCAGAATGTGTCCCAGAAGTTAATTGACAGCATGCCAGGGCGGATTGCAGAGGTCTTGAAAAAGAAGGGTCAACACTGCAAATATTGACTCTGCATCAACTTCATGTAATTGTCAATAAAGACATTTGACACTTATGAAATGCTTGTAATTATACTTCAGTATTCCATAGTAACATCTGACAAAAATATCCAAAGACACTGAAGCAGCAAACTTTGTGAAAATTAATACTTGTGTCATTCTCAAAACTTTTGGCCACGACTGTATTTTCTAGGATTAAATGTCAGGAATTGTGAAAAACTGAGTGTAAGGGCTGTCTGAAGAGAGAGTGGACTAAAACGCAGCGGAGTTAGTGTTCATCCTTTAATATTTAATTCAAACAACGTGAACACTATACAAAAACAAGAAAAGAGAAAACCGACAGCCAACAGTCCTGTCAGGTGCAAACACTAACAGAAACAATTACCCACAAAACCCAAAGGAAAAACATGCTCCTTATGTGTGACTCCCAATCAGCAACAACGAGCTTCAGCTGTGCCTGATTGGGAGCCACACACGGCCCAAAACAAAGAAATACAAAAACATAGAAAAAGGAACATTGAACGTCCACCCAATGTAACAACCTG
This sequence comes from Salmo salar, assembly GCF_965601325.2. NCBI lineage: Eukaryota > Metazoa > Chordata > Actinopteri > Salmoniformes > Salmonidae > Salmo > Salmo salar. Next base: position 55,267,089 of record NC_138307.1, read on the forward strand.
GCCTTACCAAAATAAAGAACAAAAAACCCCTCTCTATGGCCAGGGCGTTACACTGAGTTTAAATGTATTTGGCTAAGGTGTATGTAAACTTCCGACTTCAACTGTAGAAAGTAGTGTAGTATGTTAGTTTGTGTGCTTGCATGCCTGCTCTGTGGGTGTTATACCTTTGTGCTATAACCAGGCCCAAATGGAATCCGCGCACACAGAACTACGAAGGAATTCCAATGTAATTCTGTGGCGCCTCAGTCCAATGCGCAGAATGATCTGCTTTTGATTCAAAGCACAATAGAGAGGCACTGAATTAAAAGCAATTGCAACTCACATGTTATTGTATTGCATTAGATCGATACACACATCAACCCATATGTTATTGTATTGCATTAGATCAATAAATACATAAGCCCACATGTTATTGTATTGCATTAGATCGATACATACATCTACTTCTGCACTTCTCCGAGAGGGACATCATCTCTTTTCCTTCAATGGGATTTGAGATTGGGGTGGGAGGGAAAGAAAGATGTGAGGTGACAGACAGACAGCGGTGACGGTCGCTCATCACGTCAGTCAGTGATAATTGAAAGTAAAATGTGAAAGAATGCAAAGATTGTCAACAGAGGAGCTTACGAGAATACATCTCGCGACCAGCAGTGATTTTAACATGTACATTTTGGTGGGACAAACTCAATATTTTTTTTAAGATACAGCAAAGCCACTACACAACACAACACTAAACAATACATTAATTGCACTTTAACGGTGACATACGGTGCCCACAAACTGTTAGGGCCTACATAAAGCTGTCCCAACAGCAGAGCTTTCTTTTCACCAACATCTATCAGCAGAGCCTTGCCTGGCAGAGAAACAGTTCATTCAGCCGCATTGACTGCCTTTTTAAAAAAACAGCTGATGTGGCTGACTTGCTTGAAAAAAAATTGGTTTCTACTGACAATTGAGATGTACAAACTATGGGATAAGGGAATGACGAGTGGATAAAAGGCAATCCGTAATTTCGATTAAGACATTAATGAGCGATCTAAGACGGACATTGTCAATATAACTATTTGTTCAGCACTTTTGAAATGTACAGTCAAAGAATTCAGAATAAGGGCCGTTCTCACAGTATTCTCCCTGAACACCAAGTCAGAACCATAGGATAAATAAAAGGGGCATATAAGCAGACAATGAAAACTCTTACAATATTTGATGATAACATTTCTCTAAAACAGGCTATAGGCTACATGTGCACCATCAAGTCAAAACAGTAGGCTAAGTTATGAGGGGGAAATGGACCAAATTATTAGGGTGAGGCATATGGGCTACTAGCAGCTTACATACACTTAGTCTAACTTTCTTAGCTACAGTATTCATATCTCCCTGGCATATTACATCATTAATGCAGTAGCATACAATACATTTTTGGACTCACCTTGTTGTGCTGTGCTCACATGAACAGGAAGGTGGCGCGGCGGTCCTTCTTGTGGCAAATGTTGTCGTTAAACTTTGTCATCAAAGTCTGTAATTCTCTGGATTTATGGTGACAACTGGGAACTCTGGAGAAAAAACAAGGTTGAATCATGCAGTCAGTGATATTCAGGTCCTAGCTCTAAAAAGAGGCCCGAGTTCCAGACTTGGATGACATTCAAAATGTATTTTCCCAGTCGGGGCTCGTTTATTTCTGTTCCCAGTTGTCTTGAACTCACTGAAGTCTGAGATTTCCTAGTACTGATTTCCCAGTTGTTTTGAACACGGCAGAAGTCATGCTGGATTGACAGTATGGCCAATGTATTCAACCTTTTCTGGCCCATGGTATTGCATGTGAATGTTTAATTAATTTGTAAAGCGTGCAAACACTGTCGACCAGAGAAGAACGCAAACGGTGGTCAAGCACCTGAGATCCATTCAGCACCAGACGCGAAAGGCAAGCTAACAACCAGGTAAGTATTATGATGTAGCTAAATAATCTGGTTATTTTACTTATTTTGATATTAAGGTAACAAAGTTGCCCACTCGTTATGTTGCATTGTATAAGCTATCTTTACCAGTGGCAAACTGAGGTAAACTTTGCAGGCTGGCTAGCTACGTTAGCCTACTAGCTTATTGCAATCTAGGAATTGCTGAGGTAAAAGTTGACTAGCTGTGGTGTGTGTGTGTGTGTGTGTGAACTCTGTGGTGTGTGTGTGTGAACTCTGTGGTGTGTGTGTGTGTGTGAACTCTGTGTTGTGTGTGTGTGTGTGTGTGTGTGAACTCTGTGGTGTGTGTGTGTGTGTGTGTGTGTGTGTGTGTGTGTGTGTGTGTGTGTGTGTGTGTGAACTCTGTGGTGTGTGTGTGTGAACTCTGTGGTGTGTGTGTGTGAACTCTGTGCTGTGTGTGTGTGTGTGAACTCTGTGGTGTGTGTGTGAACTCTGTGGTGTGTGTGTGTGTGAACTCTGTGGTGTGTGTGTGTGTGTGTGTGTGTGTGTGTGTGTGTGTGTGTGGTGGTGTGTGTGTGTGTGTGTGTGTGTGTGTGTGGTGTGGTGTGTGTGTGTGTGTGTCTGTGTATGAACTCTGTGGTGTGTCTGTGTGTGAACTCTGTGGGTGTGTGTGTGAACTCTGTGGTGTGTGTGTATGAACTCTGTAGTGTGTGTGTGAACTCTGTGGTGTGTGTGTGTGTGTGAACTCTGTGGTGTGTGTGTATTAACTCTGTAGTGTGTGTGTGAACTCTGTGGTGTGTGTGTATGAACTCTGTGGTGTGTGTGTGTGAACTCTGTGGTGTGTGTGTGAACTCTGTGGTGTGTGTCTGTGTGTGTGGTGTGTGTGTGTGTGTGTGTGTGTGTGTGTGTGTGTGTGTGTGTGTGTGTGTGTGTGTGTGTGTGTGTGTGTGTGTGTGTGTGTGTGTGTGTATGTGTGAACTCTGTGGTGTGTGTGTGTGTGTGAACTCTGTGGTGTGTGTGTGTGTGTGTGTGAACTCTGTGGTGGTGTGTGTGTGTGAACTCTGTGGTGTGTGTGTGTGAACTCTGTGGTGTGTGTGTATCAACTCGGTAGTGTGTGTGTGAACTCTGTGGTGTGTGTATGAACTCTGTGGTGTGTGTGTGTGTGTGTGAACTCTGTGGTGTGTGTCTGTGTGTGTGTGTGTGTGAGTGTGTGTGTGTGAACTCTGTGGTGTGTGTGTGTGTATGAACTCTGTAGTGTGTGTGTGTGTGTGTGTGTGTGTGAACTCTGTGGTGTGTGTGTGTGTGTGTGTGAACTCGGGTGTGGTGTGTGGTGTGTGTGTGTGTGTGTGTGTGTGTGTGTGTGAACTCTTTGGTGTGTGAGGGGGTGTTGGGTTCTGCCCGTGTATGTGAGAGGGAGAGAGTGTTACACACATCTTTGTAAAAGTTGTCTAGCTGTGGTGTTGTGTGTGTGGGGAGGGGGGTGTTGGGTTCTGTCTGCGTGTGTGAGAGTGAGAAAGAGTGCTATGCGCAGCTTTGTGGCACACTGATCAAAGGCAACAGTGGCCAATGTTGCTACCTTTACAATCCTGTATTTACTCACTGGCCTAAATAGGATTAGCATTGAGGAAACACTGACCAGAACAATAAATAGGCTTATGTTATGAAAAGAAAATGAATAAAGGGGCGTCCATTCGTGTGCTGTGTGTGAGGTTGGGGGTGTTGGTATCTCTCTCTCTGTGTGTGTGTGTGTGTGTGTGTGTGTGTGTGTGTGTGTGTGTGTGTGTGTGTGTGTGTGTGTGTGTGTGTGTGTGTGTGTGCATGTGTGTGGACAATGTGTGCTGTACGTGTGTGAGAGAGGGAACGAGTCTGTTTTGCCAAAACCAGATTATTGCTTTACGTTATCCTTCAGTTGCCATTTATATGTATTGTTATCCTACATGTCAACCAAGAATTCAGAGTTTGGCACAGTGTTTTGCCAAGACACCCACTACATCGGAGAGGAAGGAGTTTGTCCTGGACTTTGTGAAAACACTGAGGCAGATGTTCCGCTGGAGAAGGCATCGAAGATCTACATGTTTCTAAAAAAAAACACTCCAAGCAAGGAGGGAGTGTTCCTGCAGCATCCCATCTGCGCAATGAACACCTACCTGAGCTCTACCTGCACTACATGCAGGATATTAAAAATGCAATGAAGGGCAAGGATCTCTATGAGACCACCGACGCCTGTGGGAGGTGTGCCCTGTACATTCTACTACAGCCAGTAGAGGAGAGAGCCATAATGGCAGACACAACCTTTTTGGACAGTATCAACTTTAGAACAATCAAATTCAATAAATCAAATGTATTTGTAAATCCCTTTATACATCAGCCAATGTCACAAAGTGCTATACAGAAACCCAGCCTAATACCCCAAAACAGCGAGCAATGCAGATGTAGAAGCACGGTGGCTAGGAAAAACTCCATAGAAAGGCAAGAACCTAGGAAGAAACCTAGAGAGGAACCAGGCTCTGAGGGGTGGCCAGTCCTCTTCTGGCTGTGCTGGGTTGAGATTATAACAGTTCATGGCCAAGATGTTCAAACGTTCATAGATGACCAGCAGGGTCAAATAATAATAATAATCACAGTGGTTGTAGAGGGTGCAACAGGTCAGCACCTCAGGAGTAAATGTCAGTTGGCTTTAAAAAAATTTTTTTTCTTACAGTGACTTTCGAAAGTATTCACCCCCCTTGGCATTTTTCCTATTTTGTTGCCGTACAACCTGGAATTAAAATATTTTTTTTTCAGCGGGGTTGTACCATTTGATCAACACAACATGCACACTTTGAAGATAAAAAATATTTTTTTATTGTGAAACAAACAAGAAATAAGACAAAAAAACTGAAAACATGAGCATGAATAACTATTCACCTCCCCCAAAGTCAATACTTTGTAGAGCCACCTTTTGCAGCAATTACAGCTGCAAGTCTTTTGGGGTATGTCTCTATAAGCTTGGCACACCCAGCCACTGGGATTTTTGCCCATTCTTCAAGGCAAAACTGCTCCAGCTCCTTCAAGATGGATGGGTTCCACTGGTGTACAGCAATCTTTAAGTCATATGCACTGCACTGAGGATAGGAAACTCTGTCACCTCCGATAAATCCACTACAATTGAGAATTTCAATAAGCATTTTTCTAAGGCTGGCCATGCTTTCCACCTGGCTACCCCTACCGCGGTCAACAGCACTGCACCCCCCACAGCTACTCGCCTAAGTATGCTTAGGGTCATTGTCCTGCTGGAAGGTGAACCTCCGTCCCAGTCTCAAAAATCTCTGCAAGACTGAAACAGGTTTCCCTCAAGAATTTCCCTTTATTTAGCGGCATCCATCATTCCTTCTTTTCTGACCAGTTTCTCAGTCCCTGCCGATGAAAAACATCATGGTTTTCTCGGGGTGATGAGAGGTGTTGGGTCTGCGTCAAACATAGCGATGTTTGGGGAGTCTCCCACATGCCTTTTGGCGAACACCAAACGTGTTTGCTTATTTTTTTCTTTAAGCAATGGATTTTTTTCTGGCCACTCTTCGGAAAAGCCCAGCTCTGTGGAGCGTACGGCTTAAAGTGGTCTTATGGACAGATACTCCAATATCCGCTGTGGAACTTTGCAGCTCATTCAGAGTTATCTTTGGTCTCTTTGTTGCCTCTCTGATTAATGCCCTCCTTGCCTGGTCCGTGAGTTTTGGTGGGCGGCCCTGTTTGGAGAACTCCTTGGTCTTCATGGTGCCACTTGCTTGGTGGTGCCCCTTGCTTTGTGGTGTTGCAGACTCTGGAGTCTTTCAGAACAGGTGTATATATGCTGAGATCATGTGACAGATCATGTGACACTTACACTGAACACAGGTGGACTTTATTGAACTAATTATGTAACTTCTGAAGGTAATTGGTTGCACCAGATCTTATTTAGGGACTTCATAGTAAAGGGGGTGAATACATATGCATGCACCACTTTTAAGTTATTTTTTTCATTTCACTTCACCAATTTGGACTCTTTTGTGTATGTCCATTACATGAAATCCAAATCCATTTAAATTACAGGTTGTATTGCAACAAAATAGGAAAAACGCCAAGGGGGATGAATACTTTTGGAAGGCACTGTGAGTTCATACATACAAAAAAATATGTTATTGAATTCAAGTTTACTGTCTCAGTTGTATAGTCTACATTCATTCATTATTGTTTTTTCTTTGAATTTGAAATATACTGAACAAAAATATAAACACAACATGTAAAGTGTTGGTCCCATGTTTCATGAGCTAAAATAAAAGATCCCAGAATTGTTCCATTTGCACAAAAAACCTACTTCTCGCAAATTTTGTGCACAAATTTGTTTACGTCCCTGTTAGTGAGCATTTATTTCTCCTTTGCCACGATAATCCATCCACCTGACAGGTGTGGCATATCAAGAAGCTGATTAAACAGCATGATCATTACACAGGTGCACCTTGTGCTGGTTACAATAAAAGGTCACTCTAAAATGTACAGTTTTGTCACACAACACAATGCCACATATGTCTCAAGTTTTGAAGGTGTGTGCAATTGGCATGCTGACTGCAGGAATGTCCAACAGAGCTGTTGCCAGAGAATTGAGTGTTAATTTATCTTCCATAAGCTGCCTCCAACTTTGTTTAAGAGAATTTAGCAGTATGTCTAACCGGCCTCACAACTGCAGACCACATGTAACCATGCCAGCCTAGGACCTCCGCATCTTCTTCACCTGCGGGATCGTTTGAGTCCAGCTACCTGGACAGCTGGTGGGTTTGCACAAGTAAAGAATTTCTGCACAAACTGTCAGAGACCATCTCAGGGAAGCTCATCTGCATGCTCATTGTCCTCACCAGAGCATGCAGATGAGCTTCCCTGAGATGGTTTCTGACAGTTTGTGCAGAAATTCTTTACTTGTGCAAACCCACCAGCTGTCCAGGTGACCTGACCAGAGTTTGGCGTCGTGACCAACTTCAGTGGGCAAATTCTCACCTTCAATGGCCACTGGCACACTGGAGAAGTCTGCTCTTCATGGATGAATCCCAGTTTTAAATATACCGAGCAGATGGCAGACAGTGTGTATGGCGTCCTGTGGGTGAGCGGTTTGCTGATGTCAATGTTTTGAACGGAGTGCCCCATGGTGGCGGTGGAGTTATGGTATGGTGAAAAATATGGGTTGTTTATGAATTTGAAGGACCAATAAAAGGGATAAAAAACATAGGTGCTGGATTTTAGGCCGGTAGCAACAACCACAGGGTGCCCGTTCAGAACACGGTGCAGCAATAGTTGCATCGCAACTCAGTTCAAGGGTTTAATGAAGATCCACGCACACACATACAACACTACTCTCTGATACTAAAGAAAAGAGCAGAACTTAGGCAATAGCACAAAATGGGAAAAATATGCCTATTTGCATGTCAACAACTAAACAGGCTATGTGGACCCAAACACATGTTAGATGCACAAAGAACAATAAAGTAATGTAGAAATATCCACACATTATAAAACATAATAAGCATGAGTGATCTACCACTGAAAATAGCCTTGCACCTCCACTCTGATGACCAACCTGTTTTTCTCTCCAGCTTATTATACCTCCTTAGAAGATATTACTTTAATTTCTGATATTTATTGTGCATGCAGCTAAATGTAAGTGCCAAAATCCTGATGTCTTGTTATTTGGAGCTAAATAGCTTGTGTTGTAAATATGTATCATTTGTGTTAAACTTGCTAGCTCCTGCTAGTGTTAGCATTATCATCCAGAATGCATCACTATTTAGCATGCTTATTTGTCTGCAGAGTAGAAACTACAGACTGCCTGAGGCCCTGCCTGGTAAGGTATTACGCAAAGTCCCGGGAAAAAAGGCTCCTGATTGGCTAGTAAAATGATGATGATTGGTATGACCTTATTCCAATAGGAAAACCAAAAGAAAGTTTGGAAAGGAGATCAGCTGTCCGTTTGTACATATGAGCAGGCATAAACTATGGACAACAAACACAATTTCATTTTATCAATAGCAATTTGAATGCACAGAGATACCGTGACGCAATCCTGAAGCCCATTGTCGTGTCATTCATCCACCGCCATCACCTCATGTTTCAGCATGTTTGTCACACCCTGATCTGTTTCACCAGTCCTTGTGATTGTCTCCACCCCTGATCTGTTTCACCTGTCCTTGTGATTGTCTACCCCCCCTCCAGGTGTCGCCCATCTTCCCCATTATCCCTTGTGTATTTATATCTGTGTTCTCTGTTTGTCCGTTACCACGTCGTCTAGTTTGTCAAGTCAACCAGCGTTTCTCTCAGCTTCTGCTTTTTCCCCCAGTCTCTCTTTTTCTCACCCCCATGGTTTTGCCTGTCCTGTCTCTGAGCCCGCCTGCCCGACTACTCTGCCTGTCCTGACCCTGAGCCCGCCTGTCGTCCTGTACCTTTGCCCCACCTCTGGATTACCAGTCTCTGCCTGACCTGACCCTGAGCCTGTCTGCCGTCCTGTACCTTTGCCCCTATACTCTAGATTAGCGACCTCTGCCTGCCTTCACCTGCCGTTGCCTGCCCGTTGCTGTAATAAACATTGTTACTTCGACAGTCTGCATCTGGGTTTTACCTTGATTCCTGATAATGATAATGCACGGCCCCATGTCACAAGGATCTGTACACAACTCCTGGAAGCTGAAAATGTCCCAGTTCTTTTATGTCCTGCATACCACAACATGTCACCCATTGAGTATGTTTGGGATGCTCTGGATCGACGTGTACGACAGTGAATTCCAGTTCCCGCCAATATCCAGCAACTTTGCACAGCCACTGAAGAGGAGTGGGGCAACATTTCACAGGCCATAATGAACAGCCTGATGAACTCTGTGAAGGAGATGTGACACGCTGCATGAGGAAAATGATGGTGAAACCAGATACTGACTGGTTTTCTGATCCACGCACCGACCTTTATTTTGAAGGTATCTTTGACCAACAGAAGATGCATATCTGTAATCCCAGTCATGTGAAATCCATAGATTAGGGCCTAATGAATTTATTTAAATTGACTGATTTCCTTATATGAACTGTAACTCAGTAAAAGCTTTGAAATTGTTGCATGTTGAGTTTATATTTTGTTTAGTGAAGGTATATCCTCCAGGCAGAAAAGAGCTGACTCTTCCCACAGCACAATTATCTCTCTCTCACACACACTCTCAGAAAAAGCATCTTATTCATGACACTTTATATGACACTGTTTCTATCTTATATTTATTATAATTAACTTACTGTTTTCATATCTGTTTACACTGGTTGTACTGAAAGAAATGTTATGTGATCTAAGTCCTTTTACATGTAACAGACTTGTATAAAATTGTGTCCCATTCAACTGCATGGTGTACACATACACCAGGGATAATACAACAAACGAAGCTTTCCACAGAATTCTGCAGATTGTCAACAGTAAATCTCTGCAGAAAATAGAAACAATTCCAGAAGTTTCTGTTTAGGCCTAGCTATAACGTTTTGTATGTATACATATTTGAGATGCCATAACATGTCCTTGTGCTGAGAGCACTCATAGAGGCCTTCCTGTCAGACAAACACAACGACTCAGCAGGTCTCAGTAAGTGGATGAATACACGTACAGTATGTGCATGTGTGTATGCACATGAGTGCGTGAAGGAGCATATGTGTGGGTGTATGTGTCACACCCTGATCTATTTCACTTGTCATTGTGGTTGTCTCCACCCCCTCTAGGTGTCACCCATCTTCCCCATTATCCCCTGGGTATTTATACCTGTGTTTTCTGTCTTCGTGCCAGTTCGTCTTGTTATTTCAAGTCAACCAGCGTGTTACTCCATGCTCCTGCTTTTTCCGTCTCTCTGTTTTGCTAGTCCTCCCGGTTTTGACCCTTGCCTGCCTTGACTCCGAACCCTTCTGCCTGACCATACTGCCTGCCCTGACCTCGAGCCTGCCTGTCACTCTGTACCTCCAGGACGCTGACCTTGTTATGATCTTTTGCCTGTCTATGACCATTCTCTTGCCTGCCTCATGGATTATAATAAATATCAGAGACTCAAACCATCTGCCTCCCAAGTCTGCATCTGGGTCTCGCCCTGTGCCCTTATAGTATGGTTGTATGTGAGCACTGAGCAGAGATGGAGAGGTAGAGAAGAGGTAGACAAAGTGAAGGTAAGTGGAGCAGACACCAGCCCTCTGTTCAGTGATTGTGTGAAACTAAAGGAGCTCTTCTCTGTCTGAGAGCACACTGGGGTCTCCTTCAACACCTATGCTCTCTAACACACTCTCTCTGTTTATAACATCCCTCCTTCATCTCCTCCATCTCTCTCTCTCTCTCTCTCCTATTATCCTTCTCTCTTATTCTCTCTCTCTCCTATTCTCCTTCTCTCTTTCTCTTATTCTCTCTCTCAGCCAATCACCTCATTCTGACAGGTCGTCATGGACGATGTCACTGCGTCATGCGGAGCTCCACCACAGACAGAGGGAAGAGGCGAAGAGTGTAGCAACCTCTCTGTCTCTATCACTATCTCTCTTTCACTTCCCTCCAACCTCTATCCCTGTCACCTTGTTGCGGATGGTTGCTAGCTCCTACCTTCTCAATGTTTCTCCTGTTCTCTGTAGTCTGGCTTTTTTATGGCGGTTTTAGAACAGTGGCTTCTTCCTTGCTGAGCGGCCTTTCAGGTTATGTTGATATAGGACTCGTTTCACTGTGGATATAGATACTTTTGTACCTGTTTCCTCCAGCATCTTCACAAGGTCCTTTGCTGTTGTTCTGGGATTGATTTGAACTTTTCGCACCAAAGTACGTTCATCTCTAGGAAACAGAACGCGTCTCCTTCCTGAGCGGTATGACGGCTGCGTGGTCCCATGGTGTTTATACTTGCGTACTATTGTTTGTACAGATGAACGTGGTACCTTCAGGCATTTGGAAATTGCTCCCAAGGATGAAACAGACTTGTGGAGGTCTACAATTTCTTTTCTGAGGTCTTGGCTGATTTCTTTAGATTTTCCCATGATGTCAAGCAAAGAGGCACTGAGTTTGAAGGGTGGCCTTGAAATACATCCACAGATACACCTCCAATTGACTCAAATGATATCAATTAGCCTATCAGAAGCTTCTAAAGCCATGACATCATTTTCAGGAATTTTCCAAGATGTTTAAAGGCACAGTCAATTTAGCATATGTAAACTTCTGACCCACTGGAATTGTGATACAGTGAATTATAAGTGAAATAATCTGTCTGTAAACATTTGTTGGAAAAATTACTTGTGTCATGCACAAAGTAGATGTCCTAACCGACCTGCCAAAACTATAGTTTGTTTAACAAGAAATTTGAGGAGTGGTTGGAAAAACAAGATTTAATGACTCCAACCTATGTGTATGTAAACTCACGACTTCAACTGTGCGTGTGTGTGTGTGTGTGTGTGTGTGTGTGTGAGTGTGTGTGTGTGTGTATATATATATATACACACACACACACACAGAGATCTACAGTCGCACAAGACAAAACCGCTACATCTGCAGCCCCTCAGCCAAACACACCACCCCTGCATGTAGTAAAAGCTGTAGTTGTCACACCCTGATCTGTTTCACCTGTCTTCGTGATTGTCTTCACCACACTCCAGGTGTTGCCCATCTTCCCCTGTGTATTTATACCTGTGTTCTCTGTTTGTCTATGGCCAGTTTGTCAAGTCAACCAGAGTTTGTCTCAGCGCCTGCTTTTCCCAGTCTCTATTTCTCGCCCTCCTGGTTTTGACCCTTGCCTGTCCTGACTCTGAGCCCGCCTGCCTGACCACTCTGCCTGACCCTGAGCCTGCCTGCCGACCTGTACCTTTTCCCCACCCCTGCATTATTGACCTCTGCCTACCCTGAGCCTGCCTAACATCCGGTACCGTTGCCCCACCTCTGGTTTATGACCCCTGCCTGCCTTGACCTGTCTATTGCCTGCCCCTGTTGGATTATTAAACCATTGTTAATTCGATGTTGTTTGCACCTGGGTCTTACCTTCATACCTGATAGTAGCCCCATCTATCATTCAATCTATCAGTCTTTCTATCCCTCCATCTCCAGACCTCTATAGATCACTATGAATTGCTCTGCTCATCAAAGTGTCACTCTCCCATCGACAACTAGCTTTTACTACACTTGATACCGGGGGGTCGCTGGGCCGGGAATGTGCTGTGTGAGGATAGAGCTTTCAGCCAGAGGACGGACAGTATCACTTGTCACAGTCGAAAGCCTGCTATTTTTATGATTGGACTGTGATAGCAGTCTCTCTCTCCCCCTTCCCCTCCCTCCAGGTCCCTTTCCCTCTATGGGTTGACTTTGCAGTCACCAGCGGCCTAACCAGAAAAGGAACACTGGGCCTCGAGGCCCGGGTTGAGCCCATCCAACTCAGAAGGTCATGCTCTGCAGTTTAGCCACAGCTCCCACACATGACCAACCTCTGACCCCCTAAGGGCTGCCACAAGTTGACATGTGAACCACCAGTGGAAGATAGAGGGTGTGAGGGTGACAGAAAAGGAGAGATAGACAATGAGAGAGAAAGTGAGAGAAATGAGGACAGAGAGAAGAGAGAGTGTCTGCCACAGGAGTGAGTTGGAGGCTACAGTTGAAGTCGGAAGTTTACATACACTTACATTGGAATCATTAAAACTCGTTTTTCAACCACTCCACAAATTTCTTGTTAACAAATTATAGTTTTGGCAGGTCGGTTAGGACATCTACTTTGTGAATGACACATTTTCCAACATTTGTTTACAGACAGATTATTTCACAATTCCAGTGGGTCAGAAGTTTAAATACACTAAGTTGACTGTGCCTTTAAACAGCTTGGAAAATTCCAGAAAATGATCTCATGGCTTTAAATGCTTCTGTCTCCTAGAGATGAACGTACTTTGTTGCGAAAAGCGCAAATCAGTCCCAGAACAGCAAAGGACCTTGTGAAGATGCTAGAGGAAACAGCTACAAAAGTATCTACATCAACAGTAAAACGAGTCCTATATTGAGATAACCTGAAAGGCCGCCCGGCAAGGAAGAAGCCACTGCTCCAAAACAGCCATAAAAAAGCCAGACTACGATCTGCAACTGCACATGGGGACAAAGATCATACTTTTTGGAGAAATTTCCTCTGGTCTGATAAAACAAAACAATGGAATTGTTTGGCCATAATGACCATCGTTATGTTTGGAGGAAAAAGGGAGAGGCTTGCAAGCCGAAGAACACCATCCCAACCATGAAGCAGGACAACAAAGTCAAATTATTGGAGTGGTCATCACAAAGCCCTGACCTCAATCCTATAGAAAATTTGTTTGCAGAACTGAAAATGCGTGTGCGAGCAAGGAGGTCTACAAACCTGACTCAATTACTCCAGCTCTTTCAGGAGGAATGGCCCAAAATTAAACCCAACTTATTGTGGGGAGCTTGTGGAAGGCTACGCAAAACGTTTGACCCAAGTTAAACAATTTAAAGGCAATGCTACCAAATACTAATTGAGTTTATGTAAACTTCTGACCCACTGGGAATGTGATGAAAGGAATAAAAGCTGAAATAAATGATTCTCTCTACTATTATTCTGACATTTCACATTCTTAAAATAAAGTGGTGATCATAACTGACCTAAAACAGGGAATTTTTACTAGGATTAAATGTCAGGAATTGTGAAACTGAGTTTAAATATATTTGGCTAAGGTGTATGTAAACTTCCGACTTCAACGCTGATATGTTTAGGTGTGTGTGTGAGGTCTAAGTTATTCAGTGGTATGTGGTTGAACAGTGCTGTGCATCTGCTAGGCTGGGGGCTATGGGACATATATAGGTGTAATACATGTGTGTGTTTGTGTGGGTTTGGACCCCCCACGATGAAGAAAAGTATCTCGGATCACTGTGACAAGAAGAGGTACTAATGGAAGCTACGGTGAAGAAAGACCTGAGGTACTGTAAATGTGATGGATACTTGACTGAGCTGTGAATGACACCTGAGGGGTTGAGTGGGTGAAAGCCTTCATGTGGGATGTAGTATAGCTGTTACAGCTACATAGGCTGAAGTATTTCTTACTCTAATGCCGACAGGCTTCTACACTATATATACAAAAGTATGTGGACGCCCCTTCAAATTTGCGTTGCTGAAAGGTGTAAAAAATTTAGCAAACTGCCATGCAATCTCCATAGACAAACATTGGGAGTGGAAGAGCTCAGTGACTTTCAACGTGGCACTGTCATAGGATGCCACCATTCCAACAAGTCAGTTAGTCAAATTTCTGCCATGCTAGAGCTGCCCCAGGTCAACTGTAAGTGCCGTTATTGTGAAGTGGAAATGTCTAGGAGCTACAACGGCTTAGCCGCGAAGTGGTAGGCCACACAAACTCACAGAACGGGACCACCGAGTGCTGAAGTGTTTAGCACGTAAAAATCATCTGTCCTTGGTTGCAACAATCACTATCGAGTTCCAAACTGCCTTTGGAAGCAAGGTCAGCGCAATAACTGTTTGTCGGGAGCTTCATGAAATGGGTTTCCACGTCTGAGCAGCCGCACACAAGCCTAATATCACCATGCGCAAAGCCAAGCGTTGGCTGGAGTGGTGGGAAGTCGCCATTGGACTATGAATCAGTGGAAACGCGTTCTCTGGAGTGATGAATCACGCTTCACCATCTGGCAGTCCGATGAACTAATCTAGGTTTAACGGATGCCAGGAAAACGCTACCTGCCTGAATGCATAATGCCAACTGTAAAATCTTAACGCTGCAGCATACAATTACATTTTAGATTATTCTGTGCTTCCAACTTTGTGGCAACAGTTTCGAGAATGTCCTTTCCTGTTTTGGCACGACAATGCCCCCGTGAACAAAGTGAGTGTCACGGCTGTCTGAAGAATGGGACCAAGGCGCAGCGTCTCAGGGGGCTCCGGACTGTGGGCCGTCTCAGGAGGCTCCGGACTGTGGGCCGTCTCAGGGGGTTCAGGACTGTGGGCCGTCTCAGGAGGTTCCGGACTGTGGGCCGTCTCAGGAGGTTCCGGACTGTGGGCCGTCTCCGGAGGTTCCGGACTGTGGGCCGTCTCGTCTCTGGACTGGGAACTGTAGCCGGAAGCTCTGGACTGGGAATGCGCACTGGAGGCCTGATGCGTGGGGCTGGCACAGGTGGCGCCAGACTGGTAACACGCACCTCAGGGCGAGTGCGGGGAGCAGGAACAGGACACCCCGGACTGGGCAGGCGCACTGGAGGCCTGATGCGTGGGGCTGGCACAGGTGGCGTCAGACTGGTGACACGCACTTCAGGGCGAGTACGAGGAGCAGGCACAGGGCGTACTGGGCTGTGGAGGCACACTGGAGGTCTGGAGCGTAGGGCTGGCACAATCCGTCCTGGCTGGATGCTCACTTTAGCCCGGCAAGTGCGGGGCGCTGGCACAGGACGCACTGGGCTGTGAATGCGCACTGGAGACACCGTGCATATCACCGCAAAACATGGTGCCTGACAGGTCACACGCTCCCTCAAGCGAGTGCGTGGAGGAGACACAGGATGTACCAGACTGGGGAGGCGCACTGAAGGCCAGATGCGTGAAACTGGTGCAAATGACACCGGACTGGTGTCACGTTCCTCAGCACGCCCGCTCTGCAGCGCTCTCAATGCTAACACCTCTCTCTGGAATCTTGCATCGAGTTCCTCACTCGTCTCCCTGACTGGCTCTGGTTCACCCCTCAGCTCTCCACGGTAAGCACGAGGAGTTGGCTCAGGTCCCAAACCTGACTCCACCAAACTCCCCGTGTGCCCCCCGAATTTTTTTGTTGTTGGGGGGGGCGCTGCCTTGCTGTCTCCGCCTGCTTGTCTTGATGGTATAACGCCTTGTAATATCGTCGTTCTGCTCTCACTGCTTCAATATCCTCCTTTGGAAGGCGATACTCCCCGGGCCTTGTCCAGGGTCCTGCTCCATCCAGGATTTCCTCCCATGTCCAGTCCTCCTGACTACGCTGGTCCGTTGGTGGTGGGAGATTCTGTCACGGCTGTCTGAAGAATGGGACCACGGTGCAGCGTATATATTGTTCCACATTTTATTATAACAGTGAAACTATGCAAGACATATAAATAACTAAATAAACAAAACAACAAACCGTGACGAGGAGGTGCAACATACACTAGCTCAAAACACAATCTCCTACAAACCCAGGTGGGAAAAACAGCTACTTAAGTATGATATAGATCGTCCCAAAAAAACCTACATAGAAATACTGAAACAAGAACATGACAACATAGAAAATCTAAACTAGACACAACCCCGTCACGCCCTGACCTACTCTACCATAGAAAATAAAAGCTTCTATGGTCAGGATGTGACAGTGAGGTCCATACAGAAATGGTTTGTCAAGATCGGTGTGCAAGAACTTGACTGGCCTGCACAGAACCCTGACCTCAACCACATACAGTAGAACACCTTTTGATATTAATTGGAACGCTGATTCCAGGCCTTATTGCCCAACCTCACTATTGCTCTTGTGGCTGAATGGAAGCAAATCCCCGCAGCAATGTTCCAACATCTAGTGGAAAGCCTTCTCAGAAGAGTGAAGGTTGTTATAGCAGGCAAACGAGGACCAACTCCATAATAATGCCCATGACTTTGGAATAAGATGTTCGACGAGCAGGTGTCCACATACTTTTGGTCATGTAGTGTATCTATACAATAGGAGGAGACTGGCATCTTTCCATCTTTCTTCCCTTTCTCGCTGACTCACTCTCGCTTTGTCCTCGTTAAATATCTTCATTCTCTTATCTTCTGATTTTCTTTGATCCCCTTTCTCTTTTTTCTGTCTCTGTAGTATTATTGTTATTTATCCCCCCCCCCCACCTCTCCACCTCCACTGATATGTTATTTATTGTCTTTCTCCTGTGATTGACAGTTGTGCTAGAGGGGTCACAGTGGATGGCTCTGTTTGTGTGAAATAACATCATAATCCTTTTAAGTTCACTCATCCAATAACCTATTTCTGAAATTTGGAAACAAACTTGCGAAATCCGTTAGATTTGACCCAAAGCATCAATGTTATGAAAGATAAACGTTTAACTTCTGGCCTTTGGGATACAATTATTTTCTGGTGTGTGTGTGTGTGTGTGTGTGTGTGTGTGTGTGTGTGTGTGTGTGTGTGTGTGTGTGTGTGTGTGTGTGTGTGTGTGTGTGTGTGTGTGTGTGTGTGTGTGTGTGTGTGCGTGTGCATGCTCACTAACCCCAAAAAGTCATTGATGAAAGAATTGAGCGACAAAAATAAATGATATCATCCCAAAGCTCCCAGGAATACTGCAAGCTTCCAATTTGACCAGACACAAGGAGAATGCAGTGAGCATTATGACCAGAGAAGGACAGAAGTCAAGACAATGTCATCGCTATAATCCAAAATAAGATTACCAGGTTACATAATCTCCGATTGTTTGTTCCATTGTGAGTAATGTCTGCCATTGACACACTCACAAACTCTTGATGTACATGTGCACACACACATCTACATGTGCCTGGATAGACGGACCAACGGTTAGAGAGAAAGACGAGAGAGAGAGTAGAGGTTGTATGGCCAGAGGTAGTTGGAATGAGCGAAGGAGAGTTGAACTGTTTTTAGGTTCAATCCTAGGATTTATCCACTATGCCACTACTCCACAGTGTTAGGCTCAGCCGTACCCATATTGATGGCTGTGTGTGTGTGTGTGTGTGTGTGTGTGTGTGTGTGTGTGTGTGGTGTGTGTGTGTGTGTGTGTGTGTGTGTGTGTGTGTGTGTGTGTGTGTGTGTGTGTGTGTGTGTGTGTGTGTGTGCTGCTGTGTCTCCCTCACACACAACCACATACAAGTACACACACACACACACACACAAACACAAACAAGTACACACACACACACACAAACACATGCACACAGATATGCAAATACCAGCCAGGTCACTCAAGATCCACTGGGAAATTCGAAGTCTGTCCAGGTAAGCAGAACGTTGGGAGACGACTTCAAAACCGGCCAATAGGGGCAACTGTGAACGCTATTAGCATCAAGTAGGTTTGGGATTTGCTAGGGCATTGTGGACGGGGACGGTGGATGGACGTAAGCCACGAGCTCTGGCTCCGAGGGTTCTGTGTTCAATCTCAGTGCTAGACACCTGTTTTTTCTTGGATTTGTTTTGGCCCTATCCCAAACCTTAGCTCTCGTGCGGTGGAGGAGATCTCCGTGGGCTATACTCAGTCTTGGCTCAGTGTAGTGAGTTGGTGGTCTGTTGATATCCCTCTAGTGGTGTGGGGGGGCTGTGCTTTAGCAAAGTGGGTGGGGTTATATCTTGCCACAGTGTCCCCCGACCCACCCCTGTCTCAGTCTCCAGTATCTATGCTGCAATAGTCTATGTGCCGGGGGGCTAGGGTCAGTCTGTTATATCTGGTGTAATTCTCCTGTCTTGTCTGGTGTCCTGCGTGAATGCTCCCACTAATTCTCTCTCTTTCCCTCCCCTCCCAGAGGACCTGAGCCCTAGGATCATGCCTCAGGACTACCTGGCCTGATGACTCCTTGCTGTCCCCAGTCCACCTGGTCGTGCTGCTGCTCCAGTTTCAACTGTTCTGCCTGCGGCTAGGGAACCATGAACTGTTCACCGGACGTGTTACCTTGTCCCGGACCTGCTTTTTTCGAATCTCTCTCTCTACCGGACCTACTGTCTTTACCTCTGAAATCTTGGCTATGAAAAGCCAACTGACATTTACTACTGACCTATTGCACCCTCTACAACCACAGTGATTATTATTTCACCCTGCTGGTCATCTTTGAACATTTTGTAGAACAATCTGGCCTTAAATAGCCATGTACTCTTATAATCTCTACCTGAGGAGTTTTTCCTAGCCACCATGCTTCTACATCTGCATTGCTTGCTGTTTGGGGTTTTAGGTTGGGTTTCTGTATAGCACTTTCTGACATCTGCTGATGTAAAAATGGCTTTATAAATACATTTGATTGATTGAACTTAACAATTGAGAATGAAAACCTAAACTTAACTGTTAACATTTGACGTTTCTGAATTCTGCATTGAGACTGTGAGAGCTTGTTGGCACACACACACACACACACACACACACACACACACACACACACACACACACACACACACACACACACACACACACACACACACACACACACACACACACACACACACACACACACACACACACACACACACACACACACACACACACACACCATCCCTGAAGAGGAGAAAGGACCTGGGTTGCTTTCAGTAGCGTGTCAGTGTGTGTCACAGTGAAAAAGCAGTCCGGCCTGCGGAAGGCTGTAAAAGTGTCAACAGAGTGATGTGGCTGAGGGGGTCATTGTCAGGGTAACCAGGGGTGATATAGGGCCATGAGTTAGGACCTGTGGTTAAGATACAGGACCAGGAAGTGGAAACAAACAGTGTTCATCATCTAATGCAATGAGTGGCAATAAACAGTATCATGCAGGTCAAAATAACTGGCTGCACATGTACACATATCTTAGCCTAACACCATTTTTTTTTTTTTTGCCATAGCACTATATTATCAGCCATCTCTAGATTGTCGGAGTCTATAATCATCACCTCAATGGTGGTATTGAATGTTGTATTACAGTCATAATGAAACTGTCCAAAACTACAGTGTGATCACACATAGCTGTTTTCTCAACCCAATCATACATTTCTTTTATGTCAGCTCCTCGTTTTTTTGGGATCTATCTGTTGAGAGATTGAGTGTTCGAGCGGGTCCTTGGGGACGAGGGGCGAGTTTTCAAACGAGTCCCCGCACCGTGGGGTGCCAACACACACCCCAACAAAACGGCTAAAAATAAAAGTGTGATGCTTCACTGCAACTTAGTCTAGCTCTAATTGGGCGGCTTTAGGTGTGTGAGAGTGTGTCATGTAAGGCTGGGAATTGCCAGAGAGCTCACGATGCGATATTATCACCATATTTTTCTCTACCTTTTCACTATCCTTTCTTCACCCTCCTCTCTCTCCCTGTTCACTCTCCTTTCTTCACCCTCCTTTCTCTCCCTGTTCACTCTCCTTTCTTCACCCTCCTTTCTCTCCCTGTTCACTCTCCTTTCTTCACTCTCCCTCTTTCACTGATTGTCAATAAGTGATTTACACCTATCATGTCAGGTTTTACACACAACCACCCTCCTCTGATTGACACACCACGCCCCCCTCCCTTGCTCTCTCCTCCACTCAGGCTTTTTATTCCTCCGTTCAGACCCTTATCATGCACTGCAGCATATCCAGGATCCCTTATCGATCAAACAGGACACTCAGACAGAACGTGACTGACCTATTATGACCTAGCAGTAGCCTTCAGGAGCGTGTCTCAATAGAATGGCTCCCTCTCCTGTTCGTCTTGCCTTCATCTGGACATAGAAATATAGAAAGACAAGAATAGAATAGGTGAGAAACTCTCATCAGTTTGAACAAATGTTGAGACAAGTAGAAAAACCCATTTCCACCTCATTTATGCCATCAGCCGGCACCAGTGACAGGTCACAATCTATCCCCCGCTCCGTACCAAGGTCACTCCGCCTCCTCTGGACGACCTTCCGGCTCCCACCTGCAAGGCCCAGAAAACCAGCTCTGACACAAACCTTCATACCAGCTCTAAAAGGGCAGGAATACCAATAAATCAGTCTAAACTCCTATCCCGTCCACCTTCACAGATCTGATGGTGGGTGGCCTCTGACCACCATGTTTAATTTATTTCCCAGGTGTTTCCTTTAGCTGTGGATGGCGCAAGATGTGGGGGCTAGTGCTAGTCAGGTATTATGAGAGGAAGGGGCTGACTGGTTAGTGATGGGAGCTGGTATTGGTCAGCAGTAATGGTCAGCTATAGGGGCTTGGACTAAAACTGGTCGTTTTAAAGCTAGTAGTGGTTGGACAATGCAAATGTCATACAGTTCATTCCCATTTTCATATCATGCAAAGAAGCAAATGGTAGCACAAAATTGGAGTATATTGACCTACACTGTACGATACTGAAGTATCTTCAACTGGAAATCAGTTGGGAATCAAAACCACAAAGGTATTACCATATCAAGTGCAATTGAGGAAACCTGACTACTTTTGTGAGGGATGTGTGTGTAGAAACATTCTGTCTGTTGATTTGAAAGAGAAAACCGTGGTAATGGGGCGGAGCTTTATATTCATAGATCTGAAGGACACAGATGCACTGAGGGTGATGGACACAGATGTTTTGCGAGGCTGTGTCTGGCATGGCTTGGCAGAGACTGTGTCAGTCCAGGACTGGTCACATACAAACATCTGGAGCCTGATGAAGGCTAATCATTGAGTCGCAGACACACGTACACACACACAGTCACTGACGCTGTAAACGACGCTGGTAATCACAGGAGGGAGCTGGGGGCCTATCAGCCATTACCATTGAAACCAGGAAAAACAGACATTAGAAAAAATACATTCCGAGATTAGGTTTCTATATATGTGTAGATTGAAATGATTGACAGCTTCTATAGAAACGGTAATAATGTCACAGACAATGTTGTCTGCCACAGCTGGATACTTTAATGTCAGTCTAAACATGTGTGTGTGTCTGTATCGATAGGGGAAGGGGCTGTTATGGAACTCTATGGATCTTAACGAACTTATTGCTAGCTACCTCTGACAATGTCAGCTCCAACTACCATCACACTCATCGTCTACTTTTAGCCTGCCAAAGGTGGGTTGTGAAACGCTGGTTGTAAAATTGTGCCAAAGCGAGGTGTTTTTCTCGCCTCCACTTGCATGGGCGTGTGCATGTGTGCGTGTGTATGTGAAATATCTCTCTGACACAAAGACACACACACATTGTACTTTGCTGAGTATGAAAAGAGAGAGGGAGGGGGAGAGCGGTGCAGCCTGTAAATTGACACTGACGGACGCACAAGCGCTTGCACGCATGCACACACAAGCAAACAAGCAAATACGCACACACTAACACACACACATATATACACACAAACAGAGGATCAGTGTGTGTTTTTCCACGTCTCCCTCTTCTCCTGCGTACTGAGGTCTTTGTTGTTCTTGACAGATGGTGATAATCAGTATTGTCTGTGGGAGACAGAGGTCGGACCATTTATTACCCATACAGCACACGTCAACAACGCCCAAACACCAAACCTTACCCTGTGTGTTGTGTGTGTGTGTGTGTGTGTGTGTGTGTGTGTGTGTGTGTGTGTGTGTGTGTGTGTGTGTGTGTGTGTGTGTGTGTCTGTGTCCATAAAATACAGCCAAATAAAGCCTCATATTCTGATATACTCAGTATATGAGGGGGGAGAGAGAGAGCATAGACAAAGGAGAGAAAGGATGAGTATATTAAAACAAGAGAAGTCGTGTTCAAGCCTTGTCTGTTGAGTGTGTGTCCTGTGGGTAGCCCTTTAGTTTCAGAAACGTTTGAATGAAACATACTGTAGGCCTGCAGGCAGTTGGTTTTCATTTAGGCAACACAAAATATGCTATCTAGTTCCCTAAAATGGTATCACATGTCATTGTGTCATTGTTTTTGTCAGAGAACTGTGTCTATATATTCCCATAATAAATGTTTACATTAAATGTCACATTTTCCTGTGTATGCTTATGCAATAACCACAGGCTTTGATCCAATAACAACAGCATTCTTCTCAGTGTCACAGATCCAATGAATGAAAAAAAAGAAACTATGTGTGTGTGTGTGTTTGGGCGCGTGCACATGCAGTTGCGTGTTTTGTGTGTGGGCTTGTGTATTAGCACGGAGCTCTTTGACCGGCGAACAGACACTGCGATGTTTATCTGAGAAATGAGGTGCGGTGTGCTTGTTGCGTTTACTCACCCCCTCGTGTATTTGAATGTTCAAAAAAAGGTGATAGAAGCATGTATTAAGTGAAAATGAAAGAAAGATCCATCATGTGAAGACTTGTAAACAGTCTAAGGCCGTTACTTACCATCCAGAGACAACGGCTCGTAAAAGTGATGAATGTTCTAGCAACACCATGCCCTCCGACCTGCAAAAGACACGCTGCATCTTCCTGAGTCTCTCTGGAGAGCTCGTGCTAATGAAACCTCCGAAATGTTGCCCGTACATTTCCTGTGGTAGACTTATCAAACAGCATAGTTGATCTAGTGTTGGATATATTTCAGGGTTGGGGGTTGGTTGTGGTCAAGGTTAGGGTCAGTTACAGTAGTAATGAGGTTGTCAGATTGACCCCAGGGACTTGGCCTTGGGTCCAACACCATGCAGTAGGGTTGTGTGGGTAAAATCACTAGGGAAGCCAAGCCATCCAGCAAAAAAAGCCATATTGCATCCTATACTCGGCCTTGTCTCAGGGTAGTAAGTTGGTGGTTGAAGATATCCCTCTAGTGCTGTGGGGGCTGTGCTTTGGCATAGTGGGCGGGTTATATCCTGCCTTGTTGGCCTTGTCTGGGGGTATAGTCGGATGGGGCCACAGTGTCTCCCAACCCCTCCTTTCTCAGCCTTCAGTAATTATGCTGCAATAGTTTGTTGGGGGACTAGAGTCAGTCTGTTATATCTGGAGTAATCCTCCTGTGTTATCTTGTGTGAATTTAAGTATGCTCCCTCTAATTCTCTCTTACTCTTTTCTCGGAGGACCTGAGCTATAGGACCATGCCTCAGGACTACCTTGCTGTCCCCAGTCCACCTGTTTGTGCTGCTGCTCCAGTTTCAACTGTTCTGCCTGCGGCTATGGAACCCTGACCTGTTCACTGGACGTGCTACCTTGCTCCGGACCTGCTGTTTTCGACTCTCTCTCTCTCTACCGCACCAGCTGTTTCTAATTCTGAATGAAGCCAACTGTTATCTACTCTTGAAGTGCTGACCTGTTGCACACTCTACAACCACTGTGATTATTATTACTGGACTCTGCTGGTCATCTATGAACATTTGAACATCTTGGCCATGTTCTGTTATAATCTCCACCCGGCACAGCCTGAAGAGGACTGGCCACCCCTCGTAGCCTGGTTCCTCTCTAGGTTTCTTCCTAGGTTCCTGCCTTTCTTGGGAGTTTTCCTAGCTTGCTGTTTGGGGTTTTAGGCTGGGTTTCTGTATAGCACTTTGTTACATTGGCTTTATAAAAAGGGCTTTATAAATACATTTGATTGATAATTGCATTGTTTGCTCTATGACCTATTACTTCATATGCCTTGCCTTGGCCTAAGGCCAAGAAATGGCGCCGAAGGAGATGGCTGCCGTTTTACAATCCCATAACCAATTGTGCTATTGTGTATGGTTTTTTTTGCGTCATTTGCAAGTTATTTTGTACATAATGTTTCTGCCAGTGTCTTATGACTGAAAAAAGCTTTTAGATATCAGGACAGCGATCACTCACCCCGTACTGGAGGAATACTTTTTCTTCAACGAGACGAATAAGAAGGATTTACTTCAGACGCCAACAAGGCCCTCATCCCCGTCATTCGCAGGAAAAAGAGACAGAGGTATCGTGGACGAAGGTCTGGATGCCTTCTATCCATTGCCGAGAGGGTAATCTACCTTTACAAACAATCGATCACGTATATCCTACCAACGGGACATTAAAAAGTGTAATATCTTACATTTCACTGAGTCGTGGATGAACGACGATATGGATAACATACAGCTGGTGGGTTTTAAGCTTTTTCAGCAGGATAGAACAGCAGCCTCTGGTACAAGGGGTGGCAGTCTATGTATACTTGTAAACAACAGCTGGTGCACGAAATCTAAAGAAGTCTCGAGGTTTTGCTCACCTGAGGTAGAGTATCTCATCATAAGATGTAGACAATATTATTTACCAAGAGAGTTTTCATCTGTATTTTCCATAGCTGTCTATCACCACAAACCGATGCTGGCACTAACACCGCACTCAATGAGCTGTATATGACCATAAGCCTACAGGGAAACGCACATCCAGAGGCGGCGCTCCTAGTGGCTGGGGACTTTAATCCATGGAAACTCAAATCCATTTAAATTCATTTCTACCAGCATGTTAAATGTGCAACCAGAGGGACAAAAACTCTAGACCACCTTTACTCCACACACAGAGACACGTACAAAGCTCTCACTCCATTTGACAAATCTGACCTTAATTCTATCCTGATTCCTGCTTACAAGCTAAAACTAAAGCAGGAAGCACCAGTGACTCGGTCAATAAGAAAGTGGTCAGATGAAGCAGATGCTAAGCTACAGGACTGTTTTTCTAGCACACTGGAATATGTTCTGGGAATCTTCCGATGGCATTGATGAGTACACCTCATCAGTCACTGGCTTCATCAATAAGTGCATTGATGACGTCGTTCCCAGAGTGAACGTACATACATACCCCAACCAGAAGCCATGGATTGCAGGCAACATCCGCACTGAGCTAAAGGGTAGAGCTGCCGCTTTCAAGGAGCAAGACTCTAACCCGGAAGCTTATAAGAAATCCCGCTATGCCCTCCAACGATCCATCAAAACAGGCAAAGCATCAATACATAACTAAGATTGAATCGTACTACACCGGCTAATATGCTCGTCGGATGTGGCAGGGCTTGCAAACTATTACAGACTACAAAGGGAAGCACAGCCACGAGATGCCCAGTGACTCGAGCCTATCAGACGAGCTAAATTACTTCAATGCTCGCTTCGAGGAAAGCAACACTGATGCATAAGAGCATCAGCTGTTCCGGAAGACTGTGATCACGCCGTTCGTAGCCGATGTGAGTAAGACCTTTAAACAAGTCAACATTCACAAGGCCGCAGGGCCAGACGGATTACCAGGATGTGTACTCCGAGCAAGCGCTGACCAACTGGCAAGTGTCTTCACTAACATTTTCAACCTGTCCCTAACTGGGTCTGTAATGCCAACATGTTTCAAGCAGACCACCATAGTCCTTGTGCCCAAGAACACTAAGGTAACTTCCCTAAATGACTACCGACCCGTAGCACTCACGTTTATAGCCATGAAGTGCTTTGAAAGGCTGGTCATGGCTCACATCAACACCAATATCCCAGAATCCCTAGACCATCTCCAATTTCTATACCTCCACAACAGATCCACAGATGATGCAATCTCTATTGCACTCAACACTGCCTATTCCCACCTGGACAAAAGCAACACCTATGTGAGAATGCTATTCATTGACTACAGCACAGCATTCAACAACATAGTGCCCTCAAAGCTCAGCACTAAGCTAAAGACCCTGGGACTAAACATCTCCCTCTGCAATTGGATCCTGGACTTTCTGACAGGCCGCTCCCAGGTGGTAAGGGTAGGTAACAACACATCCACCACGCTGATCCTCAACAGGGGTGCGTGCTCAGACTTGAAAATAAGAAGACACATTGGCAGAATAAATTCAACCACATGTTTGTTTCATCACAAAACTGGAGAACTACTTCTGTCCGGTGAAGTCCACAAAACATATTGCATGTAACAAACAGCATGACCTACAGCATAGTCGAGCAAGTTAATGTTTCCAACATTTTCAGACTACTAAACAACTATTAATTCAGAACCACGGAGAGTTAATGCAAGTCGCAAGGAAAACAGGAGCTGCCGCCACTATTCCAGCACCATTTCAACTTCAACATTTCAACATCATCTAATCACCTTTGGTTACTATATGATTCCATGTGTTATTTCATGGTTTTGATGTCTTCACTATTATTCTACAATGTAGAAAATAGTAAAAATAAAGAAAAACCCTTGAATGAGTAGGTGTGTCCACACTTTTGACTGGTACTGTATAATATCAACATACACACTTACATATGGTACTAACCTACATATGGTACTAAAACCCTGAGTATCTCTCTGTTCTCCTCCCATCACCGACGTTCCGGGTCATTCTATGTTCCATGTTTTCCATCTCTCTCTACTTAGAGAGCCTCTCCATCTCTTCCACTGCGGGTACAGTCTTTTCTCATTTAATGATTGCATCAGGGAGGTAATAACCCCAACTCAAGCGCTCATTTCCCCTCACCGCCTTACACATCTTATGCTTGCCTCTGGAGCACTTTAGTTTCAGTGCTGAAATAACAGGGTAACACACGGAAAGTAACAGGAAACAACAGGGAAATAAGACTTCAACAACCAGGTAAGAATGTGGTAATAACCCGTTAGTATGTAGCTGCTAAATACTAATATAAAGTGAAAAACGATCAATAACAGAGGCTAATCAGCAACATTTAAGTAGTAAGTATTTAAGGCAATTTCACCTCTTATTTGCAGCACCGTCTACACTTATTACGAATATACTTGGAACTTTTGTAAACACTGTTTAAATAAACGTTTGAGAAACTACATCATACTTATACTGAATGTGCGCCAACCTCAACTTACCTTTGGGTCTTTGCTTGTAGCTGGGTCTTTGCTTGTAGCTGGGTCTTTGCTTGTAGCTGGGTCTTTGCTTTTAGCTGGGTCTTTGCTTGTAGCTGGGTCTTTGCTTGTAGCTGGGTCTTTGCTTGTAGCTGGGTCTTTGCTTGTAGCTGGGTCTTTGCTTGTAGCTGGGTCTTTGCTTGTAGCTGGGTCTCTGCTTGTAGCTGGGTCTTTGCTTGTAGCTGGGTCTTTGCTTGTAGCTGGGTCTTTGCTTGTAGCTGGGTCTTTGCTTGTAGCTGGGGCTTTGCTTGTAGCTGGGGCTTTGCTTGTAGCTGGGTCTTTGCTGTCTTGTTTACATTTGTTTCTGTCTTGTTTCCCTGTTGTTTCCTATTGCGGTCATTACCCAGTTATTTCAGCACTGTACTTAAGCAATTATTATGTAACTTATAATTACTTTCTTTACAGTTTCGCCATAGTTTCAGGACTTGTCACTGTATTACAAAGCAAAGATTTGTTCCCCTGTTACCATGTAAATTACTATTACTTTCTTAATAGATTCATCATAGTTTCTGTTTACTGTTAATTTCCTTACAACTTTACAGTTATGTACACTTGACTTCATTTCATGCAATTTCTACCCAGACAGATTAACACGATCACAAGTAATTAAACTACTATGTTCATTAATGTAACTTAGTTGATTGTTAGTGTATCCGGTCGGGGCCTATGTGTGAATGCGCTAGCTACTGCATTCTAGCTTCATTTCTGCGTTGTGTTGCGGTGCATGTCCATCGGCGACACAGGACACACTGCTGCTGGTTCTGGTATTTTAATGAATACTGGATGAGAATAACCACAGTGAATAAATGCAGTAAAAAGCAATGACTTGAGCACACACCAATGACATGAGCACACAGCAATGACATGAGCACACACCAATGACTTGAGCACACACCAATGACATGAGCACACACCAGTGACATGAGCACACAACAATGACATGAACACACCCCAATGACATGAGCACACACCTCTCCTCAGCAAGCGCCAAAGCAGACTCATAATACATTCATTAGAAAACAGTAAAACACAAGTACTATTATTCAAAAGTTATCAGTCATATTTTCCTTTTACATAGTCTGAATAAAATAGTTCTGAATCAGAAACAAAAACCCACAAGGATAAACCAGCAGATCAGTTGATCTTTCGTTGTTATCGTGTCAAGTCATTATGATACCAGACAGCTGTTCTAGATTTACTCTTGCACCCAATGAAATATCAACCTATCAGGAGCATTGGGAAGGAAACTTTAAGGCTTATTTGGGTACACTCAACAGACAAGGCTTGAACACGGCATCTCTTGTTTTAATATACCCATCCTTTCTCTCCTTTGTCTATATGACCCTCTCTCTCTCTCTTTCACATTCTCTCTCTCTTTCTCTCTCTCTCTCTCACACTCTCTCTCTCTCTCTCTCTCACTCTTCTCTCTCTCTCTCACTTCTTTCTCCATATCTCCCATTTTCTCTCTCTAACTCACTCTCCTCTCCTTTTCTCTCAATTTTTTCTCCATCTCTCTCTCTCCTCTCTCTCACTCTCTTTGAGCTATATCCCCCTTCATTGTTATTCAATGACAGAGACCTGTCCTTGTCGATTGTTGTATCGTCACCGGGGAGCGAGGTTGACAGGAGGGCCGGGAGAGGATGATGTTTTCATTGGTAATCGCAGAAAAAGCAGCAAGGCTAATTGAATATGCTGTACACCAGTGGATTGGTGTTCATTTTGCACACACAAGCAACCCTCCATCTCCCAACCCCAACGTGCGTGAACACATGATCACATACACCCACATATATTCATTATTTTGGACGTTATGTTGTCTTTGGTCTAAATGCTAAGGCCTCACACACATGGCCTCCAGAGACTGTTAAATGTCACACATGACGTATGTGTCAGTGAATGCTCAGTACTCTATGAGCAACAGTATGTAGGGGGAGAGACAGTGAAGCTAAAGTGATGCTTGGATTACAGTAATGGTGCTTTAATATCGCCAGCAGATCATGAACACAAAGCGGGCCATGGTCAGAGCACACCATTCACGTAAATTCATTGTGCGTTGCATTACATCTCCTTACTCAAGGACCACAGTGTGTGTGAGCGTGCATGCATGTGTGTGCAAGCGTGGGCATGTGTGAATGTGTGACATTTGTCGTCCCGCCATGCGATGGCCTCTGTGCTTTGTACTTTGGTGACAGATGGTGTCAGCCGCAGAGGCAACCACCTCTTTCTCCCCAAAATCATATTGACACACAGTGACAGACAGACAGATGGAAAAATACACACAGACATACATCTTAGAATTGTACAGATGCATGTATGTTCATATTAAAACACACACAATTACAAAAATCCCCTACACATTGATAGCCTCCCACGTTACACTAGCCATTGACCTTCAGTCTCTGCTTGCTGGGATAGAATAACAGGCTAGACTTGGAAACAGATCATAAAAATGAGCTGACATTGAAAACATGAAATACAGAGGACAATAGTCATCATTTGAGCAAGTCCTTCAATTAGTAATTCAGTTGGTTGTGGAGAGTTTGTGTCATCTTTCCAACAGGCTTTCATCATTGCTCTCTTTGTCCCTCCCTCTGTCATTCTCTCTCATACATACACACACAGCATGATGAGGGCCAGAAGTCTGAGCTAGTAGGTGTATGGTATAGAAGGAGGGTGGGAGGGAGAACAGACAGATATCAAAAGACAGAAATCAGAATGACAAGAATAGTGAGCTTCAGCCTCTCTAACGATGGCTGCCAACTACAACTTACCTCTGCAACATTCTACCCCCTCCCTCCCCTCCCTCCCCCCTCTCTCCTTCCTCCCTCCCCTCCCTCCCCCTCCCCCTCTCCTACCTCCCTCCCACCCCCCCTCCCTCCCCCCTCTCTCCTTCCTCCCTCCCCTCCCTCCCCTCCCCCTCTCCTCCCCCCTCCCACCCCCCTCTCTCCTACCTCCCTCCCCTCCCATCCCGCTCATCCATCGACTCCCTCCCCTCCCTCCCCCTCCCCCTCTCCTACCTCCCTCCCACCCCCCCTCCCTCCCCCCTCTCTCCTTCCTCCCTCCCCTCCCTCCCCTCCCCCTCTCCTCCCCCCTCCCACCCCCCTCTCTCCTACCTCCCTCCCCTCCCATCCCTCTCATCCATCGACTCCCTCCCCACTTTCTCCTGCCTCCCTCCCCTCCCTCCCATCCATTGACTCCCTCTCCCCTCTCTCCTACCTCCCTCCCATCCATTGACTCCCTCCCCCCTCTCTCCTACCTCCCTCCCCTCCCTCCCCTCCCCTCCCTCCCATCCCTCCCCCTCTCTCCTACCTCCCTCCCCCTCCACTCCCTCCTACCTCCCTCCACTCCCTCCCATCCCTCCCTCTCTCTCCAACCTCCCTCCCTCCCGTCCATCGACTCCCTCCCCCCTCTCTCCTACCTCCCTCCCTCCCCTCCCTCCCATCCCTCCCGTGCCTAAGTGAGTCACACAAGTTGGCTTCCCAGCCAGAGAGGAGCAGTGTGTCTATGTTTAACACGAGTAACTGATTCAAATAAGGGATTAGCAGACAGACTGCCTAAAATTGGCCTTCTCTTTCATACACAGTCAAATGTATACAGGCTTGGACACACACACACACACACACCTGCAGGCACACAAACCCACAGACCGAAAGTACAGGCCATACACATATTTTTCCCTTTCCCTCTAACATTTTATCCTATTCTCCCTCATTGCCATTTCAAATCTTATTTTCCCTCTCTTCTTTTGGAGATCCAATCTATTTCAGTCCTGAGCGCAATAAGAATGTCTCTATCTGGTGGGCTAATTCCGGGCCAGCAGTGAGGTGGGCAACCTGTAAGCTCCATTGAGAAATGCACTAATATTCTTATCATCTGGTGAACACACACACACACACACACACACACACACACACACACACACACACACACACACACACACACACACACACACACACACACACACACACACACACACACACACACACACACACACACACACACACACACACACACACACACACACACACACACACACACACACACACACAGGAGAAGTAAGGAGGGGGGGGGGGGGGGTTCATAGCGAGAAAGGGGCTTCATTGACCTCATCGAATTAGGTTCTTGCACACCAACACACTCAAAAAGACACACCCACACTCTGATATACCTGTCACTGCAGCCCTTGTGCATTTTAAACAGTTGTGAGTTGACTGGTACAGAGAGCATTCTCAATGTTTACTGATGCTCATAGACAACACATTTCTATGCAATTCATCTTTCTCTCTTTTCAGCCTCCAAAGGGATATGGATGTAAATGAACAACCAGCACCCTTGCAGATACACACACATTCAGACATTTACACAATTCCTTCCACAAACAAGCTAGATGAAGACACACATACCCTTCTCTGTTATGCGGTCTACACGGTCTGTGTCTATGTAACCTAACGTAGCAAACATAACAGTGTACTAGGATGAATATTTTCTTCATGAAAACTACTACTCCCTTCAGCCCAGCGTCCCAGGTAGCCTAGCTCTTGGCTTGATTTCTCTTGTGAATGATTTAATTTCTTTCTAGAGAAATGGTGCGTTGGGCAAAAAAAAAAAAAAAAAAAACTGGAATTCACGAAATTGAACCGAAGTCAGTCAATTAGTTGCTTATCAATAATAATAAAAAAAAAAATGTTGGTTAATCGCTCTAACACTAACACACACACACAGCAATCGACATGAGATGTTCGGTTGTGTGTTCTACCCTAATGGTTCTAAAAGAAGGATAATGAAACCTTGTTTTCTAAAAAATATGGAGCGAACGTGACAAGTGAAAAAAAGGCAGAAAATTATCCCTTAGAATAAACAACAAATAAAATAAACCTTCAAACAAAATGTGTAAATGACTACAGGATCTCATTTACATTTCTATTCTCACATCAGACCTAGTGATGTGTGAGCTTGAGTTCCACTGACAGAAAGCTTGCGAATTTCCCCTCATGACTTCTTAAAACAGCGCTGGCATCTGTGAACATGCTATCAGACAGATGATAGTAACTTAAGGACGTGGCCAGAAAAAAATTCCCTCCAATTCAAAATAAATCCCTGGTGAATGGGGAGCGGCAGGGTTTTTTGAAAATGAACAATCAGAGAGGGAAATGGATTTCACTCCTGAGAAAGAGAGATACACAAGAGGAGGCAGAAAATGAACGATATCACTCAAAAAGTAAGAATGCAAGCAGAGACAAAATAAGATATGGGGCTGGCTGATGTAATTTATATATAAATTGCCACAGTAGGTTTCGAAGGTGTCTCTCTGTGTGTGTGTGTGCGTGGACAGTCGTGGCCAAAAGTTTTGAGAATTAATTTTCACAAAGTCTGCTGCCTCAGGTTTGTATGATGGCAATTTGCATATACTCCAGAATGTTATGAAGAGTGATCAGATGAATTGCAATTAATTGCAAAGTCCCTCTTTGCCATGCAAATGAACTAAATCCCCCCAAAACATTTCCACTGCATTTCAGCCCTGCCACAAAAGGACCAGCTGACATCATGTCAGTGATTCTCTCATTAACCAAGGTGTGAGTGTTGACGAGGACAAGGTTGGAGATCACTCTGTCATGCTGATTGAGTTCGAATAACAGACTGGAAGCTTCAAAAGGAGGGTGGTGCTTGGAATCATTGTTCTTCCTCTGTCAATCATGGTTACCTGCAAGGAAACACGTGCCGTCATCTTTGCTTTGCATAAAAAGGGCTTCACAGGCAAGGATATTGCTGCCAGTAAGATTGCACCTGAATCAACCATTTATCGGATCATCAAGAACATCAAGGAGAGCGGTTCAATTGTTGTGAAGAAGGCTTCAGGGCGCCCAAGAAAGTCCAGCAAGTGCCAGGACCGTCTCCTAAAGCTGATTCAGCTGCGGGATCGGGGCACCACCAGTACAGAGCTTGCTCAGGAATGGCAGCAGGCAGGTGTGAGTGCAGCTGCATGCACAGTAAGGCGAATACTTTTGGAGGATGGCCTGGTGTCAAGAAGGGCAGCAAAGAAGCCATTTTTCTCCAGGAAAAACATCAGGGACCGACTGATATTCTGCAAAAGGTACAGGGATTGGACTGCTGAGGACTGGGGTAAAGTCATTTTCTCTGATGAATCCTCTTTCTGATTGTTTGGGGCATCCGGAAAAAAACTTGTCCGGAGAAGACAAGGTGAGCGCTACCATCAGTCCTGTGTCATGCCAACAGTAAAGCACCCTGAGACCATTCATGTGTGGGGTTGCTTCTCAGCCAAGGGAGTGGGCTCACTCACAATTTTGCCCAAGAACACAGCCATGAATAAAGAATGGTACCAACACATCCTCCGAGAACAACTTCTCCCAAACATCCAGGAACAGTTTGATGACGAACAATGCCTTTTCCAGCATGATTGAGCACCTTGCCATAAGGCAAATGTGATAACTAAGTGGCTTGGGGAACAAAACATCAATATTTTGGGTCCATGGCCAGGAAACTCCCCAGACCTTAATCCCATTGTGGTCAATCCTCAAGAGGCGGGTGGACAAACAAAATCCCACAAATTCTGACAAACTCCAAGCATTGATTATGCAAGAATGGGCTGCCATCAGTCAGAATGTGTCCCAGAAGTTAATTGACAGCATGCCAGGGCGGATTGCAGAGGTCTTGAAAAAGAAGGGTCAACACTGCAAATATTGACTCTTTGCATCAACTTCATGTAATTGTCAATAAAAGCCTTTGACACTTATGAAATGCTTGTAATTATACTTTAGTATTCCATAGTAACATCTGACAAAAATATCTAAAGACACTGAAGCAGCAACCTTTGTGAAAATTAATATTTGTGTCATTCTCAAAACGTTTGGCCACAACTGTAGATGCTCATCAGTCCACCTCTTCTAATGTAATTCACTGTACACAGACAGAATAGTTCTGCTATTTGAGGATAATTTACTACTGTCTAAATTCAAAAACATAAGTGTGATGTCAACCAAACCCACCACATCAACCTAGATTGTTCATCTTACATATAATTTCTATGTATTTAACGTACTGTTTTACATCAATCATGATCGATAATCCAGACAGCACAATCTCTCTTTTGGCTCTGTGGGATATTTCAGAATCTCACAATTCTTTTCTATTTCTCTTTTTCCAGCTCGCCCTCTCTTTTGTGTTCTCCATCTCTATTCTCCACACTTATATTTCACTCTCACCTTAGAGTGCTACTGTCATTTCCGTATAGTCATGGAAGGCTCTGCCTGCGGTCTGAAGGACACTGCACACGCGCACATGCACGCACATGCACACAGTATGGGGACTCTGTGAGACCCCGACCATAGCTTACAATCAGCCTACAGCATAATAGAAGCACTTGTTTACTTATTAATGATGCTTTCAGTATGTAATTTTTTCCAATCAGAGCTGAATTCATAATCTCTCACTACTTGCCTGGACTCATTAGTACAAAATCTGTTCCATTAAAGGGGTTCTGTGTGTGTGTGTGTGTGTGTGTGTGTGTGTGTGTGTGTGTGTGTGTGTGTGTGTGTGTGTGGTTTTCTAGTTTTTGTAGTTACTACTACATCCAGAGCCTAAATTTATAATGACCGAGCAATCTACACTAAATACAGCCACAAACACACTGATAATGCATGTCAAGAGCTGCAGCATGAACTGAGAATGGAAAACAAACACTCACACAAGCACAATTCACATAACACGTTCTCATAACATGATTTGCCTCAGCCAAATCTGATTGCATAATCCAAATATCAAAAAGCCATTATTTCTCATAATACAGATCTCCAGATGTCTACAGAGACCTCTGTATTTAATCAAACCTCTTCTATTTTCTGTTACATCAGGTTCCTGGTGAGCCGAGCCCCTTTCATCCATCGTGTAAAAGAAACCTAATAAATAAGAGCTCATTAATATCTCTCCCATGGTTCTGGCTAAGACAGAAAATCATTATTGTCACGCCCTGACCATAGAGAGCCCTTGGTTCTCTATGGTGTAGCAGGTCAGGGCGTGACTAGGGGATGTTCTAGGTTATATATTTATATGTTGGTGCTCTTGGTATGGTTCCCAATTAGAGGCAGCTGATGTTCGTTGTCTCTAATTGGGGATCATACTTAAGGGTTCCCTGTTCCCACCTGCTTTGTGGGATATTGTTTTGAGTGAGTGCATGTAGCACTACGTTTGTTCACGGTCGGTGTTTGTATCTTGTTTTGTTTAAAGTTTCACCTAAATAAAGATGTGGAACTCCAATCACACTGCACCTTGGTCCGTCTCTCCACACGATCATGAAAATTTTAGAGCTGAGTAGAGCCCATAGTATGCCGAGTTGCAGCTCGCCTTGTTGAAACACCAATGGCAGCCAACCCTATAAGACACTCTGTATCAGTACAGTAAAACAATACTGAGAACAGTGATACTTCAGCTTTGGTCTAGCTTTCATTCCAAAATAATTCATGCTTTATTTGCAATCTTGTGGACACAGGTTCTCTGTAAGGTACGAGTGGTAATAATTCAGCTTCATCATGCTTTTATCCTTATGTTACTTACTTCTTCATTCCAACCTTGTGGACGCGTCATCCTTGCATCCTTCCTTTCCTCCTCCTTTACCTAAGAAGAAAACAGGTTACCTGGTGCATTGTCTCCTATCCTTTTGACTCCATGATACTTCAGTTGAATTGTTGAACTGCCCGACACATGGCATACAGAGTACGTCCATGATATCATAGTCATGAGCTCAAAGACCCAAGTAGGTTTCTTCACCGTTTGTCTCTTGCGGTCCTCCACTATCTGAGTTAATGAAAAAAAAGACTATAAACTCTATGAGTCCAGAAAATGTTTCCCCAATTGAATATTCCAGTCTCTGGGAACAAAACATTAATAAACTGTAAGTCAGAAATGAACACCGATAATAATGTATTCCTTATACACAGGGATTGCTGGCGGTTTCAACTTTGTTGATTATATTTGTTGATTTTAATTAATTGATGCTATGAAGGTTGCATGTAAAGCATTTGTTTACATTCTCATTTTGTGATATCACACTCATGCACTCCCCCCCACACACACACACACACACACACACACACACACACACACACACACCACACACACACACACACACACACACACACACACACACACACACACACACACACACACACACACACACACACACACACACACACACCAAGGGCCAACTGATCTCTGACTGACAAAAGCCAAACATACTTCCTAAAATGAAGTCCAGCAACAGCAGCAGATTATGTTTTTGTGCTCTATTTATGAAAACAAATACAACCCAAAAGCCTGAAAACGCACCCGGTGCCTGCTTCCATCTTTGTGATATGCTATTGTCTGTGTGTTTCGGAGAGGCAGTCGCCTCAGGGTGTGCAGTCTTCTCCTCTGAGTGTTGCTTTGGGGCCAAGCACACAACGCTCGGCACCAGCACATTAATAAACCGAAACAGACTCTGGATATTCAAATAAAACAAATACCAAACACACAAGTACCCCAGGGGGTAGCCATGGCCCTGTCATGACCCCACAGCCTGAGGGATGTTTGCTGTTAACCCTGCCTCGCCTTGTCAGCTGTTTGGCACAACTACTTTAACGCAGTGGCGGGGGAGGCCTGAACCAGCGTCCCATGGCTCAGAGGCTTAAGTCCTTTTGCATGGTAACCTGGCACCTCTCAAAAAAAAACAGACCTGCTAATCCTCACACATGGCACCAAAATATATCCACTGAAATTAAGAGATGAGAGGGGATGTGGGGAGAAGAGAGAAAACAAAGGGAGAGGAGAAATGGAAAGACACAGGGAAAGAGAGAAGGAAAGAAGCAACATACACCAAACCAACGTCCAGAGAGAAAAACGGATACGTGACACTGAACAGCAGTGGGCGGATTTGTTCTTAGAACTCACACCACACGTGTCTTTGTTGTCTCCACCATCAGGACTTCTCAGAACCATGTTTAAATATGATATATGTGTATGTCACTTGAGTTGTTTGGAATCAGAATTAGAACATTGACACCGGTTTTAAAAATAAGCCGCCTGGATCTCAGTTGTCCTGCGAGGGAGTTTAGAAGTTACAGATAGTGAGGGATGGGGAGAGGTGACAAATGTAGCTCATCTATCTCTATCTCAAACCCCTATAAATCACATACAAATCCTGACAGAGAAAATAGATATGGAATAAACAGAAACAGAGAAAATAAACACACTACAGCATCATAACCAACTCCAGTCCTAACCCTTGGAGAGGGAGAGTGAGAGTGTTAGAGTTATAGAAGAGCGGTGCCATGGCGTGCATAGTGAGCTATCACATGAAAAACTGGGCCTCTGGCAGAACCAGATCTACCTGGGGAGAGACTGACACAGAGACACACACACAGAGAGAGGTCTCTCATCATATCTCACTGCTATGAGATGAGACGATCCCATCCCAAACCCTGGAGTAATTTAGGGAAGGAGGGAGATAAAAGGGGAGAGGTAGAGAGATCACAGCATGGGAGGTAGGGGGTCCGATTCTCTTCCATGAAACCCCTTAGCATACGGTGCTCTGTACTGCATACTTTAGGTGCATCTGCATACTGCATTTCTTCTGGACTAGCACCATTCAACTTGTACTGTAGCTAACCAGAGAGTTCAACTATGTTTTGCCATGCACTCCGCGACCTGTACTGTATGGCTAATCTCGGTTAACTCAGAATTAAAGTCTCATGTAAGTTGTCAGCTGCTCGCGTAAGTTCTGGGTCTGTACGTGTGAAGAGAAGAGATGAAGAGATGCTAGAACGAGGAGCGGATCCCTCTCTCTTTGCAAGTTGACAGGCTAAATGTCTGCTCCCCTTCTGAAGTTCCAAACACGCTAACACCTGAGAAATCAGCAGTGACAAAAAACCCAAACACCAGAACTAATGCTGCTCGTTATCCGACACAACCCATTCCATCCCAACAGATTGACTTATGTTTACGTAGATCTGTCCATGAGAGATTACTGCATGGCTAACTATTCCCATCGTGCTGTGTGTACGGTACAGCTTGAGTGATTGATTTTATTCAGAAGTGAAGAGAATAGTGAGCGTATAAAGGAATCGAAGCCATGACGGTCAATAAAAAGAGCCTAGACAAAGCCCTCAAGATTCCACTAGACTTTGCATTTCAAATTGTTTGACATTTTACTTCTTATTATGTACGAAGGAAGAAAATGAAACAGCCCAACAGATAATAATCGGTTGTCTGAAATGGAAAGTTATCTTTCTGTCCATGTTTGTAACAAAGGTCTTCAGGCATGCATACCGAGACATCTCAAAATAACTTCTCTATCTACTCCCTGGGGATAATTATTATCATTGTCATATTGTTTCTGTGACACTACTTTCAAAATAGATTACACTTGAGTAAGGAAACACCAGCCTGCCTTCACATGTCATTAGAGGGAACTGCAAAAGGCATCCTGTCAAATTGGAAAGAGCCTCTCTCCTCCATTGATCTCTCTCTCTCTTTCTCCCTCTCTCTTTCTCTCTCTCTCTCTCTCTCTCTCTCTCTCTCTCTCTCTCTCTCTCTCTCTCTTTCTCTCTCTCGCTCACTTTCTCTCTCTCTCGCTCTCGTTCTCTCTCTCTCTCTCTGGAAAACAACCTCTTATCCATCCAGTTCTCTCTCCACAAAGTATTAGTGAGCTTTCACATTGATTGTGTGTGTCCATATAGCCATCTGACAACTGTTAGGGTATAGAAATCACACCCACAGAGATACTTCAAAAATCCTATTTTCAGAGAAATCAAATTTCACCTTGCTGGCTGCACTAAATACTTAGCTTAGCTGTTGTCATATATAAGAAGATTGACTTAACAGTGATATAGGCTTATCTAAACCACACAGAAGGATTTGGATCTCAATGCCATCTGTGTTAACTTTGTGAATGAGAGTCTTAATCAGATTAGAGTATGTGGACCTATCAGCACCTGTTCAAATACTATTTCACCATCATCAATCTATAACCTTTCAGCTGAATTCTTCCTGTGTTTCTAGAATACACTTTGGTTAATTCTTCAACCCCATACTCCAATCTATGTCTAATCTATAATCCATTCTCTGTACTCAGTGTGACCTTAGTACAGTATATTCTGTACATTCTGTACTCAGTATGACCTCAGTATATTCTGTACATTCTTTACTCAGTGTGACCTTAGTATATCCTGTACTCATTAGACTGTATATTCTGTACATTCTGTACTCAGTATGACCTTAGTATATCCTGTACATTCTGTACTCAGTATGACCTTAGTATATACTGTACATTCTGTACTCAGTATGACCTTAGTATATCCTGTACATTCTGTACTCAGTGTGACCTTAGTATAAATGTGTTCAGTATGACCTTAGTATATACTGTATTCAGTATGACCTTAGTATATTCTGTACATTCTGTACTCAGTATGACCTTAGTATGTACTGTATTCAGTATATCCTGTACATTCTGTACTCAGTATGACCTTAGTATATCCTGTACATTCTGTACTCAGTATGACCTTAGTATATCCTGTACATTCTGTACTCAATGTGACCTTAGTATATACTGTACTCAGTATGACCTTAGTATATCCTGTACATTCTGTACTCAGTATGACCTTAGTATATCCTGTACGTTCTGTACTCAATATGACCTTATTACAGAATATCCTGTACATTCTGTACTTAATATGACCTTAGTACAGTATATCCTGTACTCAGTATGACCTCAGTATATCCTGTACATTCTGTACTCAGTATGACCTTAGTATATCCTGTACTCAGTATGACTGTATATTCTGTACATTCTTTACTCAGTATGATCTTAGTACAGCACATTCTGTTCATTCTCTTCTCAGTATGACCTCAGTATATCCTATACATTCTGTACTCAGTATGACCTTAGTATATCCTGTACATTATGTACTCAGTATGACCTTAGTATATCCTATACATTCTGTACTCTATACTATCTATTTAGTCTATTTATTCTCTGCCTTCATCTACTAATCCAAGCATCTTCATTTACAGTATCTAAAAACAACTTTTATCCTGTAATACAGTCATCCTACTCAGATGAACGAGGTATAAACACATGAAGGCAGACAGCAGCCACTACCAGATGCTGATACATAATACTCTTGATCAGTACATTTGAGTCTGTGAAAGAACCAGATTAAACTCCTAACATATTCACACACACACACACACACACACACACACACACACACACACACACACACACACACACACACACACACACACACACACACACACACACACACAGAGAGAGAGAGAAACACCCGCAGCAATGCCTAACTGTCAGGTAAAGACCTGCAGCTGGTTTGAATGCAATTATAAACCTATTTGGTTGTATTGATTTGTACATGTGTGTGTTTATTCGTAAAAGATTTCTGTATAACAATAGCTATGCGCTATGTGGTGATGACGGCTTCATCAAGCCGGTGACAGCCACTGCTGAAGCATGGTAATCTTATTTTACTCTGCTGTCCCACCTCCCCCAAATGAGCACGGGGCCGGGGCTCTCAGAAAGGGAATTATGTAGGTTTTTATAAGAAAAGTTCCATACGCAGCATCAGCCGCTAACAAATGATCAAAGATTCCATCTCTGGTGGCGGGGGACTGGGAAAAGGAGGAGGTCCAGGTGTGTGTGTTTCTACCTCAGTCCTGATGAATATCCCGGAGGCCCAATCTCCTGATGTATTTACTACATATTGTTATGGATCTCAGTCAGGCCTGCTGAGGCACTTCCTCACTACTAGATTACATTACAGTATACACACCACCTCTCCCAGAGGTCACAGAGCAACACCACCAGGGAGATAATGATCTGTGTGTGCTGTCTGTGTCTGTGTGTGCTCTATCAACATCAAAGACTACTCAATCCCTTTGAGTGTATGTATGTATGTATGTATGTATGTATGTATGTATGTATGTATGTATGTATGTATGTATGTATGTATGTATGTATGTATGTATGTATGTATGTATGTATGTATGTATGTATGTATGTGTGTGTGTGTGTGTGTGTGTGTGTGTGTGTGTGTGTGTGTATGTATGTATGTATGTATGTATGTATGTATGTATGTATGTATGTATGTATGGTATGTATGTGTATGTGTGTGTGTGTGTGTGTGTGTATTTCTCCATGTATGTACACATATGCAGCATAGCCTGGCCTTATCTGTCAAATTGCCCCGCTTCGTATAGATGAATACTATGCTTCCAGATCAATGCATGGTTTTATACTGAATATAAATCAGTGTGATGGATGAGCAGTCTATGCATCTAATGACAACTTGCAGTCAGCCTAATTAACCATTACCATCTGATTGATAGCCATTTGATATGGTTACTATGTGCTAACTGCCCGTTTATTACATGAAGAACCATTTAAGTCTCATTGAGTCATATTCAAAGAAGCAATGAAAAATATGTTTATGAAAGAACAGGCACATTATGACCACAACAGACCTGGCACAATGTGCTCAACGTGCAATAAATCATGTCCCAACTTGCAGTGAAACTGAGGTAAACTGCCCCTTCATGAATTATTCACAATGACTAAGTGACTAATG
Source organism: Salmo salar (assembly GCF_965601325.2). Taxonomy (NCBI): domain Eukaryota; kingdom Metazoa; phylum Chordata; class Actinopteri; order Salmoniformes; family Salmonidae; genus Salmo; species Salmo salar. The sequence goes on from NC_138307.1 coordinate 55,308,984, forward strand.
TGTTCCCTTCGTAATGAGCACTCGTTATTATGAAGTGTCACTGAGGCTTTTTATGGCAAACATTGTTATTTTCCTCCATCAAAATGCAGCCTCTGACCTCTCGCCCTCCATTCTCCCTACCTCCTTCCTCCCTACCTCCTTCCTCCCTTCTTCTCTGAGACACAGGATTAATACCAGTGGAGGCTCCTCAGAGGAGAAAGGAGGACCATCTTACTCAGTGAATTTCATAAAAATAAAAAGTGAAACATTAAAAAAGTTATCCTTTTTAGATAAAACTATACTGCATACTTTAACGTTACCAAATAAAGGATTAAAACACATTGTTTTGCAACGAAGATCTATAGTAACACAGTAATTCTGACAACTTCCGGAGGACATCCTCCAACCTATCAAAGCTCTTGTAGCATGAACTGTCATGTTGTCCACCCAATCAAAGTAATGAATCCAATGAAGCCAATGAATCCAGTAAGCATAAGCTACAGCTAGCTAGCATTGCAGTGCATAAAATATGGTGAATAGTGTCATGGAAATGTTGAATCAAATATTTCTCAGATACCGGAGCTTGTGAGTTCAAATAGACTTTATTACAAAAAGTAACAAGCCGAGCAATTCCATGGAACAACTGCACTCTTGTTACAGACCTCAGGATTTATAAGTTTCACCTTCAGGCAACACACATGGTCACTCCACTCTATGTAGATGATTAACACCCATTGGCCTCTCGCCACAATTATCTTTCTGTCTCAGTTCTTGCTTGTTTACAGATTCTTGCTTGTTTACAGATTCTATTGGTGGCGTAACCATAGCAATGATACAAAATACAGACACACACACACACACATAACATGGCTTCTCTTTAAGACTATGATTTTGCTTACTACTCCTGAAGTGCATAATATATGTACTGGAAAATCACCCATAGTCATGAATTTTCTCCTACAATAGTTGACTCTAAGAGAAAGACAACAGTTGAACAGTCATCCAATAAACTGTAATAGAAAGAAGGCCATGCTCATTATAGAAAATAATCCTCCCTAATCTTAAACGGCACCGTCCGCCACTGATTAATACCCCTGGCCAGAAGGATTATTGCTTTCTGTGGGAAATAAATTCCTCTTTAGGTAATGACCTGCTATCACAAACTCAGGCTGCTGTAATTGCTAGCAAGCTAATCGCTAGCATTACCTACGGCTCTTAACTGTGAAGGCTAAGGGGGAACATTCTTTCATTTTATTCCTCCCTCTCTCTGAACAGGTCACCATACCACTGCATTATTTTATTAGTGAGCCATTCAGCGATGTTTCTAGCTACTGGCCAGTATTTATGACTCGGGAGAGACAACGGTTCCCCCCTGAGAAAAAAGTGTTTGCTTTCAATTGCTTTTTAATGAGAGACATTTGCCTGAGTACTTTCACACTACTGAGCGGATTGCTTAGGTCTAAGCAGAGGAAGAGGAGGGGACAGATTCTTGGCCGCGGTACAACACAGAAGGATGAAGGAAAGAGATGTTTGGGGGAGGTAAGGATGGGACTCTGGAGGTAGGGAGGAGATGAGAAAGTGAAGAGGGTTTCTCCTGTTAACTTCAGTGTAGTTTGCCAAAAACAAAGACATGGAGGTCCATTGAGGCTGTGCTATTAAGGGTGTCACGTATACTCCCTCTCCAGCCTCTAGGTCATCAGGCTGCTGATTATCCCGCACACCTGTCACCATCGTCTCGCGCAACTGCACCTCATGACACTCACCTGAACTCCATCACCTCCTTGATTAACTTCCCTATATCTGTCACTCCCCTTGGTTCTTTCCTCAGGGGTTATTGACTCTGTTTTCATGTCGGTGCGTTGTTAGTGTTTCGTGTTCATCGTTTCTTTTATTTATTAAAACACTCACTCCCTAAACTTGCCTCCCGACTGTCAGCGCACTCGTTACAAAAGGGAATCAAAATATGTATTTAATTCACCACTACTTATCATAATCATAGTCATTAACCCTCCTGCTGTGTTTCGGTCGAAATGGACCGATTTACAAGTTCTCTCTCTGAAAAATGTAGTTCATTTAATCTGATTGTCATAAGGTTCCATGACTTTGTCCACACAGGGCATCTGAACACACAAAATACATTTTGATGATTTTCATTCAGTTTGTGGTGTTAACTTTTGTACACCTGTTATGTTCCCGGCCAAAAATGACCGGTCTTTAGAAATGAATGGGTGAGACTGCAATTAGTGTATAAAATTGAGTTCAGGCACATGCCCATTCATCAGATGGACACAGTTCCTCTCCCAGACCCCTACATGCATGTGTGTTTGAGTGCGTGCCCCCCCCCACACACACACACACACACACACACACACACACACACACACACACACACACACACACACACACACACACACACACACACACACACACACACACACACACCTCACTCCCCTTCTTGGCTTCCATGGCAACCCCCACGGGAACCTTTCCCCAATAGAACCTTTCCCCCACAGGAACCACACCTGTTGGTATTCTCACAAACAATCGCAACATTGTTTCAATAATATATAGAACTTTTCTCAAAGCTCTGGTATATAAAGCTTTTTTGAGGCCTTGCTCACAATTCATTCTATGGCAGCACAATGACCAAACAATATACTGTATGTGAGGCTCTTGATCATATCTTTGATCATGACACTGGTGAGGAGGAGAGAGTCCTTGTTAAACTTTGACACAAAGTAGTCTGTGATAAATAGCACAATATGTTTCATCTGAGTATTTGTTAAAGTCAAAATAATCCATACATTATGTGTTATTTTTACTCAAAAATGAGTTGTATGAGCTCAGGTCAATGAGGCCTACAGGCCATAAATATCAAATACAAGTTCAAAACGTGTAATGTTCACAAGAACTTCAGTTGATGAAAAGATCTAACACAACATTAGGTGATAATATATGTATTATTATTGATTTATAATCAGCTATAATGGGGCGGTCATTTTGGACCGGGAACACAGAATTAATTAACATGAAATGAACACAACAGGAGGGTTAAAAGGATGAATATAATACAAAGATCAGACAGAGACATGAGTTTGCTCAGCCCTCAAAATATGGTTTTAGATTAAACACTGATTCAAGTACAGTTTTGTACATGGTCTGGATTAGAGGAGGGGTAATCAGTGATTTAACCCAGGGCCCTAATTATCGGTATCCCAGTGGTCCTTCTTGTGTATGACATACATATTAAACACCACATCGCTGGTTTACAAGGGTTAACCTATTTCCTGGTTCTTACCCACCTGACCTGGTGACCGATGACGTGTCTGGAGGAGGGGGCAACCCCTAGGCCTGATGAGTCCTGGAATGTGAGGAGGAGGGGTCAGCCGGGAGCAAGGTAATTTGTACAATGCCTCATGCCATAGATTGTGGTGGATAAATGATTAAGTGGTTGGTGCTGTGCGTGGGCCGATTCTCTAATGGACTAGCTCTATCTCGGTCTGCCTGCCTGGTAAACACCACAGCAGAAGGGGATGCTAGCTATAAACGGACAGAGAGGAGGAGAGGGCAGGAGGCGGCTGGTCTTAAACTAATACAAGTGTGCCTGTTTGAGCCCAGACCAAGCTCAGATATTTTCCTGCTCTAGTTTGTAATGAAGTTGTAAGACACAATGTGCATCTTTTCAGGAATTAGACTATTAAAATTGTTACTTTACAAGGTACATCCTCAGGGCTGTACACAATGGGATAACAATTCTCACAGTTCACAATGTGGATAAGAACCGTTCAGCTGCTGTAAAGAGCCTTTCAGCATTGGAGTGCATGCTTTAAATAATGAAGAAAGAGGGATGATGAGTCTGCTGCTGTCTATAGAAGAGAGGAAACAGGAGGAGTGCATAGAGAGAGAGTGGATTAAAGGAGGTGTTTTGGAAACCCTTCAGTATTTTCTCCTCTGTTTAGCGAAACTTTACTCTCTTCTTCACACCTATGCCTTCTCTGTCGCCTCAGATGAATAGCATGATTGTGATAGAGGAGAACCATACAATAAAAAAAGTTAATGTGGGGTTCTTTGTCAGTGGTGATGGTGATACTGTATGCGTAACCCTTTTTTTTTGCAAATCAGGTAGGGTTCTTTACTGCTGTGATGGTTGTGAACAACAATCCTGTTATTTTATGTTTTCCTTAACCTCTTTGGGCTAGGGGGCGTCTGGATGAAAAGCGTGCCCAAAGTAAACTGCCTGTTACTCAGGCCCAGAAGCTAGGATATGCATATAATTGGTAGATTTGGATAGAAAACACTCTAAAGTTTCTAAAACTGTTAAAATAATGTCTGTAAGTATAACAAAACTGATATGGGAGGCAAAACCCGAGGACAAACCATAAAAAACAAATTCAGCCTACCACTGTTTCCAATGGCTGTCATGTTTAATGTGAGGCGAAAACCTCCCAGATTGCCGTTCCTAGGGCTTCCACTAGATGTCAACAGTCTTTAGAAAGAGTTTCAGGCTTGTTTTTGGAAAAATTAGATAGAATTTGTAGTTTTTCTAAGTGGCTCCCATTTTGGCTCTAGTGTTTTCATGCCCGTGGATGAGAATGCGTTCTTTGTTGTTTATCTCTGGTAAAGACAGTAACGTTTCTCCATCTTAAATCTGATCATTTATTTACGTATTAGGGTACCTGAGGTTTGATTATAAACGTTGTTTGACTTGTTTGGAGAAGTTTATTGGTAACGTTTGGGATTCATTTTGTATGCATTTTGAAGGAGGGAAACCGGTGGAATATTGAATGAAGCGCGCCAGCTAAACTGAGTTTTTGGGGATATAAAGAAGGACTTTATCGAACAAAGGACCATTTGTGATGTAGCTGGGACCTTTTGGAGTGCCAACAGAAGAAGATCTTCAAAGGTAAGGCATTTATTTTATCGCTATTTCTGACTTTCGTGGCGCACCTGCCTAGTTGAAAAATGTTTTTAATGCCATGAAAATGTCACTGTTAAAATCTCAAAGTCTAAGCCTTTGTTTTAAGATTGGAATTGTTTTAAGATGGTCTTACCATTTAGCTATTTGATTTGGAATTTTAGGAACCCAGTAGGTATAAAAAATGAATATTCAAAAATGATTTGATAAAAAATTGAATTTGGCCTTTATGCATCGAATAACACATTCATAAATGGAAAAACAGACAGTCAAAGAATTAATCATAAGGAATAAGGTTTTGAAGTGTCTTTCCTATATCTAGGAGATATAAGAAAGCTAAGGAAATATTTGTGTTTTTTGGACACATATTTAACCCCTTTTTTTTGTTGCCCAAACGGTTTGGACGCTACAGACAGAAGTTGGCACATTGGCGGTACCAACTTCCGACGAGTCCCGTGGAGCTTGTGGGGGTCGTAGGCCAAACAGTTCAGATGCTACAGATGTTTTTGTGAGAAGACAGGTTTTTTGGATGTCTCATGGTCTGACAAACATGCTGTAGCCCGGCCACCTTCCACCGTAAATGCAGAAGGCCGACATAGGCGGATGTGGTTGATTGAGACGCAGCCCATGACAAAAAATAGATATCTCTTGCTTAAACTGATGGATTTTGATGTAGATTTTTTAATCATGTTACTTAGATTGATGCGCAGGAGCGTCAATATACTCTTACATTTACGTCATTTAGCAGACGCTCTTATCCAGAGCGACTTACAGTAGTGAATGCATAGATTTCATACATTTTTCTTTCCTGTGCTTACCCCCCGTGGGAATCGAACCCACAACCCTGGCGTTGCAAACACCATGTGTTTCAAACACCATGTTCTACCAACTGTGCTACAGGGAAGGCCTGTAGCTCAGTTGGTTTCTAGGATTTTAAAAAGTTCCTGTAATTTTACGTTAACTTTACGCTTATAGCTTTGCTTTAGCTAATGGATACATGTTTATTGGTAGGCCTAATTGGTTGTCATTTTCTCATGTTAAGCCTAACAAGCTACACACAGTGTCTGCTGGCTGATGGCTGGCTGGTGGCTATAATGTAATTACTTGTTCATTATTTAAAGTCGGAAATTCAAACACTGCAGATTGTATTTTTGATGCAACAGCATACTAATCAGCTACCAATATATTTCTAGAATATTCAACTGTCCTGTATAGTTTACCTGAACCTGCATGACATGAGCCGTCCTCTCTTGGATAGAAAGTTGTTGTGCGTAAAACTAGTCTATTCATGCCAATTATATCACAGCGTTGTTGAATACTCATTTCTGATTGGGTTAGAAGGGCATTCTAGAATGGACATTAAAACCAGATAATGGGACCGTTGTAAAAGTTATGAGACTCCATGCAATCATGATGCAATAAGCACCTACACATGCAGACCGTACTTGCTACAAAGTTACAGAAAGCTAAACCAACAACCACTCAAACTGAAATTGTATATATTGTAAACGCAGGTCCAACGAGGAAAAAAATGATCTTCCTAGCTAGCATAGATTTTTTTTGCTGAGACATATTTTTGGAGCATCTGATGACCTAACGTGGTGAGTGATGAACATGCATTTCTCTGGTCCCTATGTTGTAGTCATGAGTGGCACTACGCTGTCAAATCCTCCCACATGTTACTATTTTGACCAACTGTTTTCAGTAACTGGTATATTTAAATTCAGTTGTCAAATTGGCAGGTTTGCTAGCAACAAACTATTTAGCTAGCTTCTAGCTTAGTGTTTGATATGCAATGCGATCTCCTCGTAATGAACAGGATCGAGTGTCCTGATGAAAAAGCAAGCTTTTGTAGCAATGCCAGGCAAAATCGGGCATCATCAGCCCATTGATATGGATGTATCAAAATGAATGTCAATAGAAAACAGCTTAAACAAATGCAAATGCAGCTACTTTGCTGTTATTCTGGCTGCAGAGGTCGTGACTGTGTTAGCCGTAGATAGTTGGCTAGCTAACAATCAACGAACGACTGGGTTGCATCTCTAATTTCCAAAAGAACAACTGGGTCGCATCCATGAATATCGAACTAATCAAACAAACGACTGGGTTGCGTCTCTAGCAACCAAAATATGAGAAAGTATGAATTCTCTTATAAAAATGAAAATATCAACAAATGTTTTATTTAAATGTGCTTTAGTATTGTTTTCTTTGGCAACTGTGTTATAAGCGGGATCAACATCTTCGTTCTGCACATTACCTTGGAAAAATGAACTCTACAAAGGGACTCGGCTCCACCTCGTTCTGCTGCATCGTCTATTATTTCCAAGGTAATGTACAGAACATCGGCATTTATCCCTTACATCGGGGTTTCCCAAACTTGGTCCTGATGTTGCTATGGAAATTTACCTTGAATATTGCAGCCCATTTCTCTAGGCTATTAACCAGTTAAAAAAATAAATAGTTGCTGCATTTATCCTCAAGCTGACTACTTTTTTCCTCATTGTTAGGCTATTTGATGTGTAATTTTTATAAAAAGTTTAGAAATAGCAGCTAAATAGCAGTTTAATACCGTATATAGCTATAGATAGTGGTTACACTGCATAATGAAACAATTCCTAGTAAGCTAGTGTTTTGAGGGTGGACTGACTGTATTATGTAAGGCAGAGTTTCCCAAACTCGGTCCTGGGCCCCTGGACTCCGAGCCAGACCGAGGCCCCTGCAGTGGACGAGTGGTTCCGATGCTCAGAGGAGGTATGGAACGCCACCCAAATGAGGCTCCAACACGCTATCCGGCATCAGAACGATCAGGTGGACCACCACCGCACTTAGGCTCCCGTGTTTCATCCTAGTGATGGCGTCTGGCTCTCCACCAGGAACCTCTCACTCTGCCTGCCCTGAGCCCCCGGTTTGTGGGGCCCTTCAAGGTCCTCCTGAGGGTTAATGAGATAACCTACCATTTACAACTCCCCACCAACTACCGGATCTCACCCTCTTTTCATGTTTCCCTCAGGGCATTGGTTCCTGGTCCCCTTGCTGATGCCGTCCCTCACGACACCCCTCCACCTCCCCTGGACATCGATGGGTCCCGTGCCTATACCGTTAGGTCCCTACTGTACCCCAACATTGTCCGGGGTTTCCTTCTCCACCGTCTGGAACGGCTGAGCTCCCCGCCCTCGGCGCTATCCTCCTGTTACCGTACTCCCGGCACTCGATGTCACAGGCCTACTAACCCCCGGTCCTGGCAACCCACATTACGCACACCTACTCCCCATCATTATAAACACACCTGGACTTCATCATTACCTTGATTACTTCCCCTTTATTTAGCCCTGAGTAGCCGCAGTCTTCAGGCAGTATTGGTTTTGTTCATGTTCAGTACGCTTCTCCTGTTTTATCTGCTTTTTCTCATTATTAAACTCACCTTCTGCACCTGGTTCCTGACTCCTAGCACATACGTTACAATCATGATGAGGTAGTCCTGCCTGTGACTTAAAATGAGTGTCATCCTCAGTCCAAGGGGGAATTTCCACTTTGTCTAATTTCCTCTGAGACCGGGGTTCAGATCCCAATAGTTACACTTTCATGTTTCCCAAACTGATGTGAATTTTGGAGACTGACTGGCACTGACCTCTGGGATGCCCTGAGCACCCAAATCAAGACAGGAGCCACATAGTACAATATAACAGAAAGCATACCAACTGTGTCTGGTGTTGTGTCTCTGCTGTCCCACAGTGCACAGGTTGGTGGCAACTTAATTGGGAAGGACGGGCTTGTGGTAATGGCTGTAGCGGAATTGGTTGAATGACATAAAAGACATGGCTTCAATGTGTTTGATGCCATTCCATTTGATCCATTCCACCCATTTTTGTGAGTCGTCCTCCCCTCAGCAGCCTCCACTGCCACAGTGATAGTGTCATCAGTCTGAGCTGGTCAAGGTCACTAGCTCAAGCCTTTCTCCCCAACGTGGCCGACATCTATTCCCCTCATCAATCATTCATTAAACTAGCATGTCCTTTCCCCACCCTGGTGTGTGAGTTCTGTGTTAGCGGTCAGGGCACAACACTCCACACACACACACACACACACACACACACACACACACCACACACACACACACACACACACACACACACACACACACACACACACACAAACAGCTAGCTTGCAGCGAGGGAAATAATACACTCTACGAACCCACACATAACCCCAAGAACTGTGATAATTTCTGGCTTCAACTTTAATAACTACTCCATATGAATTCAAAACTGAAAAGAAAAACAGAACATTGCCAGTCTAGGCCCATCACCGTTCAACTGACAGAGACAGGAATCATTAACATTCCAAGCATGTTCTACACAAAACTGCTGTTGGTACCAACCCAACTGAGAAACAACCTCCATAGATAACCTTTGGGTATTGGTTGTCGGAATACAGTTTGTATGAACTCATAAACAACCTTTCACCACAGACAGATGCAGTCCTCTCTTTCCCCCTCTCTTCTCCTCCCTCCTCTCCTCCTCCTACTGCCACTTGGTGTCACCTGGAAGTGAACTTCAGAGCAAGTTGTCTACTGTGCAACTAGAGGCGAAAAAAAAACTCTAGATCACCTCACCTCTACACACTGAGACGCATACAAAGGTCTCCCTCCATTTGACAAATCTGACTAGAACTCCATCCTCTAAATTCCTGCTTGCAATGAAAAAGTCAAACATGAAGTACCAGTGATGCGCTCAATACAGAAGTGGTCCAATGAAGCGGATGCTACGCTACAGGACTGTTTCACCTGCACAGATTGTATTATGTTCTGGGATTCATCCGATGGCATTAAGGAGTTTACCACATCAATCACCGGCTTCATTATTAAGTTCATTGACGATGTAGTCCCCACAGCGACCGTACGTACATATCCTAACCAGAAACCATGGATTAAAGGCAACATCCGCACTGAGCTAAAGGCAAGAGCTGCCACTTTCAAGGAGCGTGACACAAATATGGACACTGATAAAAAAAATCCTGCTATGCCCTTTGATCAGCCATCAAACAGGCAACGCGTCAATACAGGATTAAGATTGAATCCTACTTCACGGCTCTGATGCTCGCAATCAACACTGAACCATGCATGAGAGCACCAGCTGTTCTGGACCACTGTGTGATTATGCTTTATGTAGCCAATGCGAGTAATACCTTTAAACATGTTAACATTCACAAGGCCACAGGGCCAGATTAATTACCACGATGCGTATGATGTGCATGCACTGATCAGCTAGCAAGTGTTTTCACTGATATTTCAACATCTCCCTGACCCAGGGTAGGCCTGATCACCGACGGTGATGAGACAGCCCACAGGGAGGGGGTCAGAGACGTGCCAGTGTGGTGCCAGGACAATAACCTCTCCCTTAATGTCAGCAAGACAAAGGAGCTGATCGTGGACTACAGAAATTGGAGGGCCGAGTACGCCCCCATTCACATAGAGGGGGCTGTAGTGGAGGAAGGCCATAAAAATTGTCAAAGACTCCAGCCACACTAGTCATAGATCTGATATCTTTTTTTTCTGGCACATATTTCAACAGATTCATTGGGAATAAAAGGGAATTGTTTAAAGTGTTTCTTGCTTTGGATAATGTCATGTTTTCGTTCCCTTGCTGTTTTTGTTTCTGATGTTTCTGATGATTTTCTTCACATTTACTACATAGTTAATGAGGGACTGATCAAAACCACAGAACAACAAATATTTGTTAAGCAGAAATTAAAGAGACAAACCCTTTCATAAAATATTTAGAACTGGGAATATAACATCTCCCTATACGTAGTAGTAGGCTACAAAGAACATTATTTTTTGTATTTTATTTATTTTTTACATCAAGGCACCATTTAATCTTGTGATCACAGTTGTAACCACGTCTGACTACTAAAACCTAACATGTTGTAATGTATCTTCAAGTAAAATCCTTTGTAAAATTAAAATTAAAAAAGCAAATCATGAAAGAAATAGGAAAGATCCAGGGTATGGCTAATTTGTTTCGGTCTGCAACCAAGTTGGATTTTTAGTCCTTTAAAGAACTGTGTGGCTCACTGAATCTCGCGCAATTAATTAATGCGCCTACAAGACCAAATCCTAGAGCACCTAACAAATCCACGCTATTGGACATTATACTAACGAATACCCCTCACAAATACACATCGACTGGGATATTCTATAATGATGTCAGTGATCACTGTGCAATTGCTTGTGTTAGAAATACAAAAATGACCAAAGCCAAACCCAGTTATATTTTCAAAAAACATTTTAGATAGTTTGATGAGCAAGCGTTCTTACATGATCTGTACCATAATATTGAGTAAGTCTGATTCCCGATGTTGACTTTGCCTGGGACTATTTTTATATGACATTTGTGTCCACTTGTGATAAGCATGCGCCTGTGAAGAAATGTAGAATCAGTGGAAGGGACAATGGTTTTCAGATAACATGGCAGAATTAATTAGAAAGAGATATATCTTGGGCTCAAGCTAGACGTACAAATGATCCTGTTGACAGGGCCTCCTTCAGAGCGCTAAGAAGCAAATGCACAGGTTTGATCAGGAAGTCCAAGTCAGACCCTACCAAGTTCTGGAAGCTAATCAAATCAGTGTCAGGTTCTAATGTATCCTCTGGCCTTCCTGACCATTTAATGATGGATTCTAATGAAGTGATAGATAAAGCTGATATTGTAGGTTTTTTTTAACGAGCACTTCATATCTGCTGGTTCAGTTTTTAATAATTGTGGGGCACAGGCCTCTAATGTAAGCTCAGTTACAGTCAAATATGATATAGGCCCTCATGAGAACTATTTTAACTTTGAGCCTGTTTTTTATACTGATGTCTATAAAGCACTAAAGGCTATAGACACTAAACAGTCTGCAGGTCCAGACAACCTGGACCCCTAGCTCTTAAAGATAGCAGCTGGTATTATTACTGAACCTGTGGCTCACCTTTTCAACTTGAGTCTCTTGACCAATTCCATACCCAGCATTTGGAAATCAGCTTATGTCCTCCCACTGCTGAAGGGTGGAGATCCCTCAGATGCTAATAACTATTGTCCCATCTCTAAACTCCCTATGCTGGCCAAAGTCTATGAATCCCTAGTGAACTCACAGTTAACAAACTTCTTAATTGAAAAGAACATACTGAGCGGAGTTCAGTCTGGCATTAGATCGGGGCACAGCACCACAACTGCAGCTATGGCAGTGGAAAACAACATCATTAATGCACTTGATAAAAAGCAACATTGTGCTGCTCTGTTTGTGGATTTATCAAAGGCCTTTGATTCAGTTGACCATCAATTGTTGCTAGCTAGATTCAAAAACATTGGTCTTAGTGAAGGGACAGTAAATTGGTTTAGGAATTATCTTTCTGACAGAACACATTTTTACATTTACATTTTAGTCATTTAGCAGACGCTCTTATCCAGAGCACAATGTGTACATACTGACAATCACAAGTCTAGCTTTCTTGAGATTAATATAGGTGTGCCCCAGGGTTCCATTTTAGCTCCAGTGTTGTTCTCAAATTTCATTAATGATTTGGGAAATGGGATGCAACCAGTAAAGTTACCTCTATATGCAGATGATACAGTTATATATTCATGTACTAGAACTCTGCCAGAGAAGGTTAACATTGTTACATCTGGTGGCTTATCCATTGAAAAGTGTCGTCCTACAAATACCTAGGTATTTGGTTGGATGACAAGTTGTCCTTCAATGTTCATGTGAATAATCTTGCAACAAAGCTTAAATTGAAATTGGGTTTTTATTTTTGTAATAAGGCTTGCTTCTCTCTTATGGCTAGAAAGAAGCGTGTTCAGGCCACTTTTCTCTCTGTAATTGATTATGGTGATTTGTTGTATATGCATGCAGCCTCCTCTGTCTTACAGAGACTGGACTCTGTTTATCATGCATCCTTGCGCTTTATTACAAATGCCAAGTCACTCACCCACCATTGCTCCTTGTACCAAATGGTAGGTTGGACCTCACTTTATATGCGCAGAAAGATACATTTGTGTGTTCATCTACAAAGCCAGTTTGGGTAAACTCCCTCTTTACCACTGTAGTCTGGTCTCCTTCCCCACCAGCAGTTACCATACCCGGTCTACTAGGTGGTTGATACTTAAAGTCCCCAGGACATTCACAGTATTAGGAAAGACTGCCTTCTCTTCTTGTGCAACAGAGGCATGGAATAGTCTACAACCCATGCTTCATCTAGATATGTTAGTGCCACTGAATGAATTTAAACTATTGATGGGAGACTGTTACGGAGGAGTGTAAACCCTTTTTTTAGGCTGGATCATGTTGTGTTGTATTGTTGTATATTTTAATTATGTAATGTACTGATTGTTGCTGCCTTCTTGGCCAGGTCTCCCTTGAAAAATAGACTTTGGGACTCAGTGGGTTTTTTCTGATTAAATAAAGGTTAAATAAAAAGTACATCAAATTCGACCTCCCAATTAGGATCTGGCTAAAAATACTTTAATCCGTTTTGGGTTCCGCTCACCAACCAAGAATTCACTAAATGAGACAAACACCAAATTGAGGCTCTGCATGCTGAATTCTGCAAAAACATCCTACATGTACAACATAAAACACCAAATAATGCATGCAGAGCAGAATTAGGAAGAGACACGCTAATTATCAAAATCCAGAAAAGAGAAAACAAAAAGATAATTACTTGACGCATTGGAAAGAACTGAGCAAACTGGAATGCTATTTGGCCCTAAACAGACTGACCCAAAAGTAAGAATTTTTTTGACTATGTACAGACCCAGTGACCATAGCCTTGCTATTGAGAGAGGCCGCCGAAGGCAGACCTGGCTCTCAAGAGAAGACAGGCTGTCACGTCCTGACCAGTAAGGGGTCATTTTGTTATTATAGTATGGTCAGGACGTGGCAGGGGTGTGTTTGATTTATTTGTCTTGGGTTTTTGGGTAATGTTCCATGTATAGCTGTGTAGCCTTACAGGACTGTTTTTCGTCGTTGTTTGTTATTTTTGTTAAGTGTTCACATTTATCCAAATAAAAAAGGAAGATGAGCACGATACCCGCTGCGCCTTGGTCCACTTTTTATGATGCACCTGACACAGGCTATGTGCACACTGCCCACAAAGTGAGGTGGAATCTAAGCTGAATTTTCTAACCTCTTGCCAAATGTATGACCATATTAGAAAAACATATTTCTCTCAGATTACAAAGAACCACAAAAAATTCTAAAACAAAACCCATATCTATTAGGTCAAATACCAGCGTGACATCACAGCAGAAAATATGGGGGACCTGTTGATACAAGAAAAGGGCAACCAGTGAAGAACAAACACCATTGTAAATACAACCCATATTTATGTTTATATATTTTCTCTTTTTTACTGTGTACTATTTGCACATTGTTATAACACTGTACATAGCCATAGATACGACATTTGAAATGTCTCTATTGCTTTGAAACTTTTGTGAGTGTAATGTTTACTGTTGATTTCTGATTGTTTATTTATTTTTCTTGCTTTGGCAATGTAAACATACAGTTGAAGTCAGAAGTTTACATACACTTAGGTTGGAGTCATTAAAACTTGTTTTTCAACCACTCCACAAATTTCTTGTTAACAAACTATAGTTTTGGCAAATCAGTTAGGACATCTGCTTTGTGCATGACATAAGTAATTTTTCCAGCAATTGTTTACAGACAGATTATTTCACTTATCATTCACTGTATCACAATTCCAGTGTGTCAGAAGTTTACATACACTAAGTAGACTGTGCCTTTAAACAGCTTGGAAAATTCCAAAAAAATGATGTCATGGCTTTAGAAGCTTCTGACAGGCTAATGGACATCATTTGAGTCAATTGGAGGTGTACCTGTGGATGTATTTCAAGGCCTACTTTCAGACACAGTGCCTCTTTGCTTGACACCATGGGAAAATCAAAAGAAATCAGCCAAGACCTCAGAAAGTCAAGGTATTGGAGTGGCCACCACAAAGCCCTGACCTCAATCCAATAGAAAATTTGTGGACAGCACTGAAAAAGCGTGTGCGAGCAAGGAGGCCTACAAACCTGACTCAGTTACACCAGCTCTGTCAGGAGGAATGGGCCAAAATTCACCCAACTTATTGTGGGAAGCTTGTGGAAAGTTACCCGGAACGTTTAACCCAAGTTAAACAATTTAAAGGCAATGCTACCAAATACTAATTGAGTGTATGTAAACTTCTGACCCACTGGAAATCTGATGAAATAAATGAAAGCTGAAATAAATGATTCTCTCTACTATTATTCTGACATTTCACATTCTTAAAATAAAGTGGTGATCCTAACTGACCTAAGTCAGGGATTTTTTACTAGGATTAAATGTCAGAAATTGTGAAAAACTGAGTTTAAATGTAGTTGGCTAAGGTGTATGTAAACTTCCGACTTCAACTGTACGTTTACCAGAGAGAACGAGAGAGCTGTTACGTAAAAAAATGTGACAATGTGATAACATGTAAAAGCAACGTGATAACATGAAACTACACATGTGATAACATGATCTTAGGTGGGAGTACGCTGATCTTTCTGCTGCACCATATAGTCTGTAGCATGCTCAGAAGCATGGGTGGGACCAAGTCATTGATTTACAAGTCACAAATAAGTCTCAAGTCTTAGCACTCAAGTCCCAAGGCAAGTCCCAAGTCAAGACAGGTAAGTCTGAGTCAAGTTTCAAGTCAAGACTGTCAAGTATCAAGTCAAGTCTCAAGTCCTAAACTTTGAGTTTCGAGTCCTAAACAAGTCATAATGTTCTCCTCACCAAATGTAATACCATTTAGTATTTTTAACAAGAGTAATAGTATAATACATTTACGCAAATCATGAATGCTTTTAAAAAGATCTATATATTTATTACTTTCCAAATAAACGTTATATTTCCATGGAAATACATGGGTAGCCATGAGAAAGACCCCCCCCCCCATAGTGATCGACTATCGAGGATCGCTATGGGGCGCAATCGGGCGGTGTAGGCTTGTACACAATCGCCCAACACACACACAAACACACACACACACACACTGTGTGGTTACAGTAGGCTAACGTATGTCAATGGTTTTAGGAACAGCAGTAACATCAGGCAGGATTTAGGCTACCAACTGCCTAGCCAGTTGTAGCTCAATCTTGGTTGCAATGACTGACTGTGTGGAGGCTGATTGATTTAACATTACGTTAGCCTACATGATACACCAGTAAAGTAATAAAATATATAGCTGTCGGCTATATTAGCCATGACTTACCGTTCTTTGTGCAGCTTCAAATGTCGGACAAAGTTGGAAATTGTTGCGCCTCTGTCTGTAATTTTCTTCCCGCATGTTTTGCAAGTTGCAATCCGTTTTTTGTTGATACAACGTTGTCTTTATATCCGAAAATAATAATTTGGGGTATCATCTTTCCAAGGGCTCCATCTGAATTCACCCGCCGACGTTCCTCTGCACTGCCACGCACAACTTTTTCTCAGCTGGCACAATTTGAATGGCTGCTGTCTGATTCAAACTTTAATCTGTTAAATGAAGAGTTGATGCGCTGCACACTTTTTTTAATATCATCATTTTTAATGTTCAGGCTTGGGGAGGGTATCAAGTCAGGTCGAGTCATAAGGCTCAAGTTCAAGTCAAGTCACGAGTCATTGGTGTTAAAGTCAAAGTCGAGTTGCAAGTCATCGTATTTGTGACTCGAGTCTGACTTGAGTCCAAGTCATGTGACTCGAGTCCACCCCTCTGCTCAGAAGTCCCCTACACATTCATTACCTATAATACATCTCTGCCCTTAGCGAAAGTGTGCCATCTGCACTGCTATTTTAGTTAAGACAGTTAATCTGACTATTCTCTCATCATCATTCATTATTCTGCTTTAATATTACCCCTGAATCATTATGATAAATGTAATAGTTTTTCTTGAGTGTATTTTTGACAAAGCTGAGATTTACTTTGAAGTACAAAGTGTACGAATACAAATGAAAACACTCAATTACACAGACGTGGTGGCGTAGCAGGAAGATTGGAATGTCATGAACCAAGAGGTTGAGTTCAAATCCCAGGTGAGGACAATTACTGTATCAATATGCACTGAGTGTACAAAACATTAGGAATACCTTCCTAATATTGAGTTGCACCCCCTTTTGCCCTCAGAACAGCCTCAATGCATTGGGGGATGGACTCTACAAGGTGTCAAAAGCGTTCCACAGGTATGCTAGCCCATGTTGACTCCAATGCTTCCCACAGTTGTGTCTTGCTGGCTGGATGTCCTTTGGGTGATGGACCATTCTTGATACACACAGGAAACTGTTGTGTGAAAAACCCAGCAGCGTTGCAGTTGTTGACTCAAACTGGTGCACCTGGCACCTACTACCATACCCCGTTCAAAGGCACTTAAATCTTTTGTCTTGCCAATTCACCCTCTGAATGGCACAGATACCCAATCCATGCCTCAATTGTGTCAAGGCTTAAAAGTCCTTCTTTCACCTGTCTCCTCTACACTGGTCAGTTTATGTAATGGAAAGAGCAGGTGTCCTAATGTTTTGTACACTCAGTGTTCATACACAATACAATGTCAAAGTGTGTCAAATATGTAAGTTGACAATTTTAATATTTTTTTCCACTCCAGATACAAACTTATACATACGAACAACAACTTACAGGTGCACACAAGCAATGACTACATCTCATCTGCCAAGACCTGCAGGCTGACAACCCTATCCTTAGTGCCTATATTTTTGTTTGCCTTAAATTGAACCAATTAGTTTTTCTCAGTCGCCCATGCTATTTCAATATTGAAATAATAAATCATTTGATTTCTCCATTGTGTCAATGATGGCGGATTGATTGATTTCCAAGTATTTAGTCTAGGTTTTTTCAAGAAGAGTGATGAGAAGGGGATCGTCCAGCCCATATGCCATGTTTGAAAAATGCAGACAAACAGATTAAAAGTTTACATTGTAATGTTGCTGACAGCCAACTTTCTAGCGCCGCACATAACTTTGTGAACAGTGGTGGAAAAAGTACCCAAAAAGTAAAAGTATAATAATTTCAAATTCCTTATATTAAGTAAACCACACGGCACCATTTTCTATTTTTTATTTATGGATAGCCAGGGGCAAATTCCAACACTCACAACATCATTACAAATTAAGCATTTGTGTCTAGTGAATTCGCCAGATCAGAGGCAGCAGGGATGACCAGGGATGTTCTTTTGATAAGTGTATGAATTTGAAAATGCTCCTGTCCTACTAAGCATTCAAAATGTAACAAGTACTTTTGGGTGTCTGGGAAAATGTATGTAGTAAAAAGTACATTATTTTCTTTAGGAATGTAGTGAAGTTAAAATTGTCAAAAATATAAATAGTAAAGTACAGATACCCCAAGATATGACGTAAGTAGTACTTTAAAGTATTTTTTCTTAAATACTTTACACCACTGCTTTTGGACTTCATAGCCTTCCCAGAAGGCATGGATAATTGAGTCATTATTTGTTTTACACATAAAAAATGACTCTGCTGTAGAATTCCGGGGACATCCTAACGACAAATTTTTGTTTGCAGGGCATCATGTAAAAACCTGAATCCACATGTGAAACTTCATGTGAAATATGATCTTCATGTGAAATATGATCACATGAAGTGTTCCAAAACATTTCACATGTGCAAAACATCTGGAAATGTCACGTGTGAGAATGAGAAAGAGAGCGACAGTGAGCTGCAGTAGTTAACTTCCAGTTGATCCCCTTCATGTCCTCACCCCTAGCACTTCCATTGTTTGTATCTAGTTGCTATATTGATCGAATGACTGATTGATTGGTGGATTGATTTTAATATCTCTTCTTTATTGCTGAGTTAAACCCATTGGTGAGTTGGGATTACACCGGTGGGTATTTTTACTATTTTTAGTTTGTTTGACTGATTGGCTGGGCTGACTGAGTGAGTGATTGATTAATGAATTGATTTGTTGTGATACGTCCTACTAGCGAGCACAATGGAGTGCCAGTGGGGAAGAGCGACAGCAGGCTCCAGTGTTCCATGCGTCAGAATTATTAGTTTTTTTCATGCTGAGGAGTGGGATGGGCTCAACAGGCCTGTCACACACACAGAAATAAGAGCAAAGGCAAACACACACACATATTTCAGTATGGACATACACACTCATTGGTACACAAACACACACATCACACACACACACACACACACACACACACACACACACACACACACACACACACACACACACACACACACTAGCAAAAGCATACCTGCCAGTCAGCCAGCCAGCCAGCCTGCCTGCCCACAAGGCATGTCATCTCCCTGTGAGATGGAGGAACAGGCTGCATGACAGTAGAAGACAGGAACAACTGTCACAGAGCCTCATTTGTGAGAATATCTTACCAGTCCACCGTAGGTAGCCTTCAAAAGGAATCAGGATAAAACTCAAACTAATAATATATATTAGATGACAGCGTAACATCATATGAACACATCCCTCCCATATTCATTAATACTGTACACATCCATCCATCCATCCATCCATCCATCCATCCATCCATCCATCCATTTGTTCATCCATTCATCCATTAATTAATTAATTAATTCATCCATTCACCCACTCATCCATCCATTAATTCATTAATTCAGCCAATCAGCCAGTAAGTCAGTCAGTTGAGTGACAGACATCACTGCTTTGTATATCCATTGCACTCCTTATATCCTGCATGGCTGTGTGTCTTTGGCTCAGTGAAGGGACTGTGCTGCTGTTGTTGTTTATTCTGTGTTGTTGTTAGTGCCTCTGTTTTGTACAGGTGTTACAGTAAAGCCCTGGAGGATGTACCTACTGCGGTAGAGCTCTATCACTGTAGAGGAGACAAGCCCCATTACTCTGACACACACACACCTAATCTCACCTCCACCTGCAAGAGATAGATCTCACAGAGGGAGGGATGGAGAGGGAGATAGAGAATGTGAGAAAGACCTGAAGAGGGATAAATGATGAAGAAGTTGGTATAGGGAGCACGGGGAGAGTAAGAGACAAAAATGCAAAGAGGAAGAGAGATTAACATATTTAGAAGTAGATGCTTCTGCGATATGAGTGTTATACATGATTCCTCTGTATGCGATTTGATTGTGTAGATCTGTCAGGGAAAGGGACGGAGAGGATGGAGGGAAGAGATAGACATGAGGGGAAAAGAGAAGAAAATGGATGGATGGGCTGGAGGGATGGAGGGCTGTGGTCATTTGCGTCCTGGGGGTTGATGATGATTCTGTCTCTGATCCTGTTCCTGTCCATTCATCTTCTCTATTTATCCCCCCATCCCTCCCCTCACATTACTAGCCCATCGAGCCCAGTCACACTGCCAGCCAAGCCAAATTTCTCCCCGTGGCCAGTTCTGTGGCTAATAGATGGTATTGCTAATGGAGTTTTTGGGAGACGGAACAACAGATGGTGCTTATGGGACTTGAGGCTGAGGGATGAGGCTGTTAGGGAGGCGGTGAGTATGGTAAGACAGATGAGACCTACGTACAGGGACACTCATCCCCAACAAATACAGATGCAGCGTTTGTCAGGAGGCATGCAAAATACATACATACATTAATACCGTAAGCACACACGCACACGCACACAAATACACACACACTCCAACGTACAATTGCATCACAGGTATTCAGACTCTATATATACAGTTTCTTTCTAGTTGTTTTCAAAGCACACCTCTTGAGCATGATACTGTATACACTGAAGATCTGAAGTCCCAGGCGTGGAACTGAAGTGCATACATGTCAGCAGAAAGGTGAATAAACCGCCCAGCGCCCGCTTATGGGCTCTGAAAAGTCAAGTGGTTCCAATCTATTCCTCTGTCAGCCCAGCAGGGTTTCTATGGCAGCTGTTGTCTGGTATGTATGTTCTCTCATTGGTTATGAAACACACACGTCACTGTTGTTGTGGTGAGGGTCAGCTGTGGATGAATGCGGTGTGTTGGGGTCTATTACTCTGCTGACTTTGATGTGCTCTTATCAGACTGTTCAACAGTCCCTACTAGCCGGCCTCCACCTAGTACCCTGCCCTGAACGTTAGTCACTGTTACTAGCCAGCTATCGCCCGGTACTCAACCCTGAACCTTAGACTGATGCCCTGTGTACATAGTCATTGAACACTGGATTCATGTTTACATACAGTTTTACCCACTTAATATGTATATACTGTATTCTAGTCAAAGCTCATCCTATATAACTACTGCTGTACACACCTTTTCTATTCATATACTGTCCATAAATGTCTATACACACCATCAAATACATATATATTTATATTCCAGATTCCAGATTTTGGGGGATTTGTGTGCATTGTTTTGTATTTTTAGGTATGACTGCACTGTTGGAGCTAGGAACATAGCAGGTATTACTGCACTGTTGGAGGTAGAAACACAAGAATTCCGCTGCACCTGCGATAACATCTGCAAAATGTGTACACAAACAATACACTTTGATTTTACCTGTACAACAACAACAGCAAGCAGCAGGGGGTGGAGAGCAGGAGAGCATGGAGGGAGAGGACAACTTGCTTGTAGGCTTTACAATGGCCAATAGCTACAGTATTTGTTTGACTGGTAAAATGCTATTTCCATATTCAGATAGCATGCAGAAAGTGCACCGACTGTAACATGCTCAGACACAGCAGGAGGTGTGTACATTAGTGTGATGTTTCTCCTCACCTGAGTTCCCAAACTCAGGGTGCGTTTTCCCACTATGAGAGGTGATTTTTTTACCATCAAAGTCTTCCAATTCCCCTATGAGATCCTCTGTTCCGGGGAAGAAGGTTACATGATGAAGCCCTTTTGATGTACACTGGGGCCTTTCTAAGGTGTTGACTTTTCTGCTGACAAAGACATCTCTCTATCTTTTCTCTCTCTTTGTTTTCTCTTTCTTTCTCTACCTATGAGAACAAAGGATTGAGCAAATGGGGATCCTGGATTGTGGGTCGATTGTGGGGAAAGAAAAGCTTTGGCCAGGAGCCTCAGAATACCTATCTGCACAGGATCTTTCAGAAAATTGTATTAAAGATGTTGGCCTTCAAACGGTATTGATCGGCAGCAAAACAAACCCCCTGCATCGAAGTCAGAACAGCGATATCCACAGTTCCATATACCTGAGGAACAATGTTGGTTTTTCTGTTGTTTTCCCATTGTATATTATCGTTCAGGTTTTACTATGTCTCCCATGAATATAACAACTTGTTGAATGCCAGCAATCTCTTGGTTATGGATTGGATCTTGCCATGTCAGCAATATAGTCTCTAATATCCATCGTTCATCGTTCCATCCATCGTTCCATCATTCCAAAATCCATCGTTGTTTTCCCATTGCATATGTGAAAAGAGTCCGATACAGATGTAAGCATGTCCCAGTTCAAATCTCACAAAATAACAAATTTAGAGTCATTTAACTTGTGCAGGACATCAGAAAGAGAGTTTAGTGCGTCTCCTGAAGCCGAGGGCGGTCTGTAGCAGCCGACTACAGAGATGTGGGAGTCCTTAGTTCACTTTAACCGCAAGCAATTCAAAATGTTTGGCTTTGGTAAACGAGAGAATTTCAGAGGTGTTAAACTCGGATTTAACAAATTGAAACCCCTCCTTTACTCATCAGATACGTTCTAAAAACTGTGTACCCATCAATAGAAATCCAATTATTTGACACATTTCTTTAACCAAGTTTCTGATAAAACCATTACGTCTGCATTTGTCATTGTGGCCCATATTCAAATCATGTCTATTTCTGGAAAAAGACGTATCGACATTAACATTCAAGAAGCCAAAACCTGCTTTGTTTTTAAAATCATAGGGAGTCAGTAGAGATTGCATGGCATCTACCGGCCCAGGGTTTGGTCGCACGTTACCAGAGGTCAACAATAAAAGCATAACAATACTGTATATCTCAGTTGGCAAATGCGTGAGGACTTGGCGGAGCCAGCACCATTGTCAATAAAACGAACTGAGTCTTTCAACACAGAAAAAAGTCATTCAATAGTTTGAGATTTTAGAAGTATGCCATCAAGTGTAGGCCAACTTGTGATTGAGAGTGGTACAAATGCAATTGCAGATAGAGACCAAGTTCCTGGTGGTATTGACATGGTCTTGTCGGAGTGTTTGCAAATTGTAGGGCATAAGGCGAAGATAATTCACTCACCCATTGATCATTCAGCCAATTTAATCCAGGATGGCATTGAGTAAAGAGCAGGCACAGTAACAGATACATAATGCCGGTTTTTAGAGGTAATTCAGCACAGGTGTGCAACGTTCAGTAGACGTTGTGTAGAACGTAGATTTTCCCACGCCCATCAGGTTTTCCAATCCGATAACCGCTTCTCCGCTCCTAGCCTTCAGTGCGCACCTGCTCTCGCATAGCAGGCCTTGCGCGCAAACAGACGCTCATGACTCAGCGAGTTCCAACTCCAGAAAGATGTAGAAAAAAACAAAGGCCTTCTCAATCCGAAGTCTTTGTACAAGTACATTTCATAAAATAGAGACTGAGATCTAAAAATAATAGTTGTTATATACAGCATCCACCTTCACATCAATAGTATTGCTTCTGTCAACAGGATCAGGAATATATTAAATATTAAAACTCTGATCTCAAGGATCACACATACACATGGACAGACTGATTGGCTACCATCTTGGATTTGAAGGGCTACTTTTGATGGTGTAGAAGGCCCTTCTTGCCTTATCTCTCAGATCGATTACCTGTGGTGCTGATGTTTAGGCAGAGGTAGGTATAATTATTTGTGTGCTCTAGGGCAACGGTGTCTAGATTTAATTTCTATTTGTGGTCCTGGCAACTGGACCTTTTTTGGAACACCATTATTTTTGTCTTACTGAGATTTAATGTCAAGGCCCAGGTCTGACAGAATCTATGCAGAAGATCTAGGTGCTGCTGTAGGACCTCTTTGGTTGGGGACAGAAGCACCAGATCATCAGCAAACAGTAGATATTTGACTTCAGATTCTCTCTCTCTCTCCCTCCCTCTCTCCCGCTCTCATAAAACTGTCCATAACAGAGTGATATCATGAAGCTACAAAACAATATGCTGCATGTTTTGAATAAAAGGCTGTGGGGGAAATGAAGTTATGTGTGGCAGGAGAGAATGGAAGATGTGGAAGAAGAGCGGGCGGACAATATTAATTTCTCTCAGTTTGTCTGAGAGGTGGGAATGCTGAGTTTTCTGTGTGGCTCTCTAGAGAGATAGAGAGAGGGAAATAGAGGGAGTGAGAGAGAAAGAAAGAGGGGGAGAGAGACAGAGAGAGACAAAGAGAGACAGAGAGAGAGGGGGAGAGAGAGAGAGAGAGAGAGAGAGAGAGAGAGAGAGAGAGAGAGAGAGAGAGAGAGAGAGAGAGAGAGAAAGGGAGAGAGACAGAGAGAGAGAGACAGAGAGACAGAGAAAGAGGAGATAGAGAGGGGGAGAGAGAGACAGAGAGAGAGGGGGTGGGCATTTACATTGATGTGGGAGGAAAAGGTGAAAATCTTCTTGAAAAGAGACAGATTTAAAGAGACCGGATGTTAATGTTCAGACAGTATACCAACTACAGGCATTGGCTAAAGAGGAAGAGGACCATCAACATGACATCATCTTAGTATCACTGGTACAACACTATTAGCGAGTGTACAGTTTATCTCCCATTAGACTCACATGTTAACTCATTTCCACTGTCACACACATGCAGGTAGGAATGCACACACACACACACACACACACACACACACACACTACCCGTTTCTCCATCTCCCCCTCATACTCATTCACATGCTTTTAAATATGATACTCATTCAATACTTGCACCATCCATACAAAATTAAATCTCTTTTTCAGTCTTCTTCACTCTCTCCTTCACTGAAATCTCGAATCACTCTAGAGTATGACTAGAATCACCAACCGAATTGACCCCTCAACATATTGATAATGTCATGACGCTAGCCCTTTCAGTGAGTTGGCTAGCAGGGATGTGAACAACCCCCTCTCCTGTTGGGAGGGGAGGGGGCAGTTTCACAACTTAACCCCCACGTCATAAATTCCGTAAAGAGACTGGAAAGAGTTTCACAGTAGAACAAAGGAACTTCTACTACATCACAGAATTTGAGAACTGAACAATATCCATATTTTGGAGAATGTGTAAACGGTCGGTGGAGAAGCCAGCTACGACCCGGTCCATTTTGTTTCATGTTTGTGACCTCATGAAAGACAATACAGCCACATTACCCTAACTATGTTTATACAGGTGCCTCGGTTATGAGGTTTGCATCTAATTATTGTATAAAATGAATGAGTAAAGATGAAACTATTTGTGAAATGATGTAATGTGATGTTAAACCTTTAATGTGAGAGAATTGTATTCCCTTTAAATATTATTGGCCGGCCCCAATGAGCACAGACATGATCTGGCGTCATGGAACCACCTTTTCTATTGTTACGAATAAAAACCCCTCTTGAGGAAATCCTCTTCAGACCACGCATACCTCGGAGAAAGCTGAGATGGCACAGGTTTGAGTACCAAAACTAGAAAACTATTCCATGTGGAGCATTGGCTACACGGCTGGAAATGGATAAACTCTGAGAATATCAATCCCTACAGAATAAGAGCAAATCTTAGATACTAATTACTCATCTGCAGATAGAAATAATGTAAACCTGGGTAAAGGGAACCTGACATCCGCCGAAACATCTTTTCTATGACAACATTTCTGAATGGTACTCTGATGTATCCATTCTAACCACGAAAGACTTCAGCGAAGTCGGACTAAACAACTAAACAACTCATCTTCAGGAAAACAGAAAGAGAGAGAGCGACTCGGATGAACTCTCCAGCAGAGGGACCGGATTCCAACAGAGAAGACCACAACGACACATGGGCATAAATATATGTTGATTGCAATTATTGTCCAATGAGTGAGCGTTCATGTGCAAAGGATTAGCATTTCAATTAATGAAATTATCAACTGTGTGTAATGATCCCTTTTGTCTTTCCCGATTCTTTCCCAATCCACACCCACTTCCCTTTGTCCACCAAGCCGTCGTATCGGCTTAACCCACTAGGGAATCTTCCCTATCCTTGTTAGTAACCAATATCCACTGTTTGCTTGTTTATGCATTTCTGTGATTATTTAGTTAGTTAGTAAATAAATGATTAAGGCAATTGGTGTATGGATTATTCATAGTTTAGGCTGGGTTCGTGCAGATAACCAACAATTTACAACGTTTGGAATGAGACTGATGTGAGGTAAAGAATAATTCATTAATAGAAGACTAATTGATCAGATATTAAAATATCTGAAGTTATATTCGGAAAATTATAACTTTGTAATCTGAAGATTTTCCGTGGTGCCCCGACATCCTAGTTAATTACATTTACATGATTAGTTTAATCACGTAATAATTATTACAGAGAATTGATTTCATAAAATAACAGAATTCACTTTAATGATGCCAGACACAACAATAACAAGTTCAGAGGTTTTTATCATTGCCATTCCACACCACTCTCAGTAGAACCTTTTAAGTGTGCTGCCAGAGCATCTCACTGCACCACAGTGTGACCTTCAAATAGAACACAGGATGAAAGAACTGACTGCTCTGAATGCCTGCTCTTCTCCGGGACTCTGTCTGTGGCTTTTGATTTAGTAAAGTCACCTTGTTCTATCCAAAAAGGCTTTTTTTTGTATTTGACAGCTTTTTTATGTCTAAACCAGCTACGCCAGTGCTGGATGTCTTTTTGAAGCATGTTAGACATAAAGAGAATCAATCCTGGATCCATCCTGGCAATACCAATGATCTGCACGGGAAAGGAAAAACTCACTCTAACTTCCCATTCCAGAGCTGATATTGACTTTGCTGACTTTATCGTCTAACACTCATGTATTCAGTGCATGTTCCCTCTCACAGAGACAGGGTGGCATCAGAACACCCATTTGTTCATTAACGAATCCAGAGTGTTGGGACGTGACTTCTACTACCAATAATGCCTGGGATGTCTCTAAGGCAGTATTGAGGGTCAGTCCAGAGGGGTCGATCCTCTCTTTTAAACATCTTAATTTGCTTTGTTTGTTTCCTTGGATTAATAGAGATTATTCCCCCTTATGAGATCCCCCTTACTCTCTCTTGCTGACATTCGCTCATACAATAGGAAGTGGTATTTTGAAGCATATGAGGAACTAAATTGTTACATACAGTACATGCAACTACGTTCCAAAAAGTAAATAGTTTGACCGTGGAACAGCCTCAAATAATCAATCCATTTCAATTCTGTACTTACCATACTTTAAACGTTTTCAAATAAATCTTTCCCTACCAAAATCTTTTACACCAAGCAATGAACCATATAGAATATCTATGCTCAACAGTATACACATGTATCTCCCTGACTATGGAATCAATGGACCATTGTTTTATGGAAGGATCTTCTGAACATATCCTATTAACCCTTTGAACAAGAAGTCACTTCAGACTGGATTAACCCCCTTGAAGTTTCATAACTAACAACACCAATATATGACCTCGCAGATTAAAATAACTGCTTATCTGGGAACGACAGAAAAACAGGAAAATAGAAGAAGATGAAGAGGGAGAGAAAAAGGAAGTTGATTGGAAGTATCGATGTCGGCATCAATGCTGAGGATCAACAGGGACTTTTCTGTGGAACTAGAGGTGATTAAACATGTAGTGATTTGGAACAAATACCAACTTAAAGTGATTCCCATTCAGAGGGCTGGGCTGCTGAGGGCTGCTCAGGATAAAGATTGGCTAGGTATTAGCACAAGATAAATGTGCTTTAATGACAACTGTTGCAGGAAAGACGGTGAGGCAGGCTGTCAAAACGATACAGGAACTCCTTTCATGTTTTTCTGAGTGTGTGTGTGTGTGTGTGTGTGTGTGTGTGTGTGTGTGTGTGTGTGTGTGTGTATGTGTGTGTGTGTGTGTGTGTGTGTGTGTGTGTGTGTGTGTGTGTGTGTGTGTGTGTGTGTGTGTGTGTGTGTGTGTGTGTATGCATAGATGCATGCATGTGAACTTACATACGCCTAATGTGTGTGTGTATGTGTGTGAGCTTGTGTGCATGTGAGTGTGTGTATCCACGCTTCGAAATGTGTGTACACTATCCCAGCGTCAGAACATAATTTATATCTGAAACTAATGACTAGTAATTACACCTGTGTGGACAACTGCTGCCTTTAAATCCGTGAACTTCCATAACAGCGGCATTAGCACCGCCGTTCCTCTTTGCGGGTTATTTTACACGGCTAACGCTGCATTAACTCCGCATCACAAGGCTGTACACGGTAGAAATGTGTCTCCTGGGCTGCATCTCAAATGGCACTCTATTCCCGTAGGGCAATATATAATGTAATCTATAGGGAATAGGGTGCCATTTCAGACACACCCCTACTGTTGATACTTCCAGCACCTGTAACGGCATCTTAATGGCTTTCTGCGGTAATTAACTAAAGCATGGTGAAAGCACATGAATGGGACAGAGATGCAGGGGAGGAATGTCAGTGGCTTGCATATTTGTTTTTCATACATTTCTAATTCTTCCCGCCGCACTCATCATGCATTTTTAGTGCTTCAATTGAAGCAGTAGGAATTGTATAATTTGAATGATTGCTTTTCCATCTGTGATGGTTGGTTTGTCATGTGTGTGTGCCTGGCATCCTACACAGTGTGTGTGTGTGTGTGTGTGTGTGTGTGTGTGTGTGTGTGTGTGTGTGTGTGTGTGTGTGTGTGTGTGTGTGTGTGTGTGTGTGTGTGTGTGTGTGTGTGTGTGTGTGTGTGTGTGTGTGTGTGTGTGTGTGTGTGTGTCTGTTAGCCGTAGCTTAGCGTTAGCGTGGATAATACCTGGACATGGGTTTAGAGAAGCGCTGAAGCCAAAAATGCAGCATTGTTACAGCTAGTCAGGTGTGTAACACACTCACAGAGGTGTCACCTCAGACAGCGTGTACAGACAGAAAGCTAAATGTCAACATACTCAGCATTCAAGCAAGGACGCAAGGCTAATTGAGTTTTATGGGTCAAATATTTGTCATGTTTGTTTTTTTGCAGTTGGCTGAGCAACAGGATGTGGAGTCTCGCCATTGTTCCCAAAATAGTAAGCATCTGATTGAAAAAGAGGAGGGAAAAGGTTCATGTCCTTTCCAGTTTCTTTGTGAATGCAGTAACATTTCAGTCACTTAGCAGACGTTCTTATCCAGAGTGGTTTACAGGAGAAATTAGGGTTAAGTGCCTTGCTCGAAGTTATTTCACTTCCATACTGGACCTGCTTTCTCGTCCTAGTGTATTAGCAGTTACTAAGTTGCTATGGAAATGGCACTACAACTTTCTACCTATAACATGATTTCTGTCGATATATCTGTCGCCTTATCAAATATGGAATTTGTGTTTTCCTGAACTCAAAATGGAGTATATATCATCTCCCACATCACCCATAGCAGTCTTACAGGTCCTGACCATATCACCTCCACCCTACCTGACACCCTAGACCCACTCCAATTTGCTTACCGCCCCAATGGTCCACAGATGACGCAATCGCAATTACACTGTACACTGCCCTAACCCATCTGGACAAGAGGAATACCTATGTAAGAATGCGTTCATCGACTACAGCTCAGTATTTAACACCATAGTACCCTCCAAACTCATCATTAAGCTCGAGACCCTGGGTCTCGACCTCGCCCTGTGCAACTGTGTCCTGGACTTCCTGACCGACTGCCCCCAGGTGGTGAGGGTAGGAGACAACATCTCCACCCGCTGATCCTCAACACTGGGGCCCCACAAGGGTGCGTTCTCAGCCCTCTCCTGTACTCCCTGTTCATCCATGACTGTGTGGCCATGCACGCCTCCAACTCAATCATCAAGTTTGCAGACGACACTACAGTGGAAGGCTTGATTACCAACAAAGACGAGACGGCCTACAGGGAGGAGGTGAGGGCCCTCGGAGTGTGGTGTCAGGAAAATAACCTCACACTCAATGTCAACAAAACAAAGGAGATGATCGTGGACTTCAGAATACAGCAGAGGGAGCAGCCCCCTATCTACATTGAAGGGACAATGGGGAGAAGGTGGAAAGTTTTAAGTTCTCGGAGTACACATCATGGACAAACTGAAATGGTCCACCTACACAGACAGCGTGGTGAAGAAGGTGCAGCAGTGCCTCTTCAACCTCAGGAGGCTGAAGAAATTTGGCTTGTCACCAAAAACACTCAAACTTTTACAGATGCACAATCTAGAGCATCCTGTCGGGCTGTATCACCGCCTGGTATGGCCCACAACCGTAAGGCTCTCCAGAGGGTAGTGAGGTCTGCACAACGCATCACCGGGGGCAAACTACCTGCCCTCCAGGACACCTACACCTCCCGATGTCACAGGAAGGCCAAAAAGATCATCAAGGACAACAACCACCCGAGCCACTGCCTGTTCACCCCGCTATCATCTAGAAGGCGAGGTCAGTACAGGTGCATCAAAGCTGGGACCGAGAGACTGAAAAACAGCTTCTATCTCAAGGCCATTAGACTGTTAAACAGCCATCACTAACATTGAGTGGCTGCTGCCAACATACTGACTCAAATTTCTAGCCACTTTAATAATAAAAAATTGGATGTAATAAATGTATCACTTGCCACTTTAAACATTGCCACTTTATATAATGTTTACATACCCTACATTACTCATCTCATATGTATGTACTGTACTCTATACCATCTACTGCATCTTGCCTATGCCGCTCGGCCATCGCTCATCCATATATTTTTATGTACATATTCTTATTCATTCCTTTACACTTGTGTGTAAAATGTAGTTGTTGTGAAATTGTTAGATTACTTGTTAGATATTACTGCACTGTCGGAACTAGAAGCACAAGCATTTCGCTACACTCACATTAACATCTGCTAACGATGTCTATGTGACAAATAAAATATGATTTGATTTGTTTTCACTTGCTGTTCTCTTCATGGTTAGTTGTCTCTTTTCTCCAGTTTTGGGCCCGAAGGCAAGGAAAATGAAACTCTTTTGACATACCTCACAATGTTTATGCAAACTTTTCCTCTCCCACCGACATGTCCCTGGCTTTTTAAGACCATCCGAACACGAGAGCGGAATATCAATTTCCGTCTCACGCTGGGCTAGGCCATTGTAATGGGAGGCGACATCTTGCGACATCATTCAGATGCGTGCGCATTGTTAGAAAGAATTACGCTTCTGATAGAAGAGTGTTGGCAGATTAACAGATGGCTCTTATTCAGGATGTATGACTTGATTCATGCTGCGCCTGAAACAAACCTGGGAGGGAAACTCAGGGAACTGATGGTGAAAGAAGATATGAAGAGTTCATTTCCAAAAAACTAGATCCATTTTTCACATTTCTGTTTTTTCATCAGAAATGATTGCTTATGGGTACCTTCATGTGTGTTCAAAAATGTTGCTGTTCTCAGATAGTTTTTTTTTTAAACACTATGGACATTCCATTCCAGCTATATTGTATCCATTGTTTAGCTTGAATGAATGGAAATTTCATGTCTTGTATATTTGACTGTGATATGTGGTTCGCTTATCTAACTATCTTAACATGAATGTACTTACTTTAAGTCACTCTGGATAAGAGCATCTGCTAAATGACTCAAATGTAAAATGCAAATATTAAATTGATGTCACAGATGTATAATTTGTACAGTTCTTGGTTCAAAATATAGTTATGTTACATTTGACTGTTTAAAACCTAGCAGTACTACTTGTTTCTCTGAGATATATAGCATTTTGAAAACAAATACATGATTATTTGTCTATCTGAAATGAAACCATGAAGTGATAGATTTAAACAGATACAGATCTGTCATTGAACAACCCGATGCCTTGATTAGATAGTTAAAAAACACACCACTATTTCATAATTTCTTGAAACAATAAAAGCTAATTTACCAGCATTGCTGAAAATGGGGTTTTGGAATGCAACTCTTCATATGGACAGAAAGAAAACAGGGCTTTTCAACTACAGTCCTTCAGGGGGGTTAGGATGCTGATTCTCCTCTCTCAACGCCCTATACTGACTTCATAAATTAGTTTCAGTGTGACAGATTTTAGTTTTAGTTGTTTTCCGTTTGTTTATAGTGTGACCGATCAAGTAATAGTCAATCATAGACCAGTAAGTCCAATTACTTGTTTACTCCTGGTCTAAAACAGACCCTGGCTAACCAATGATGGTTACGGTGAAGGCCATTGATGAAGGCCGAAACATCAAGCTTTGAATAGTTGCTTAATTCTTATGGCTTGAATCCCGTTAGCGGGATCGATATGACAACAGCCAGTGAAAGTGCAGGGCGGCAAATTCAAAACAACAAAAATCTCATAATTAAAATTCCTCAAACAATCAAGTATTATACACCATTTTAAAGCTTTATTTACTTCTTGTTAATCCAGCCACAGTGTCTGATTTCAAAAGGTGCATTAAGTGAACTGGAGTTGAGTGCCCTGCCACTAAATAACCACAGGGGGTTCGACTAAAATCATTTACAGGACTGCATTAAACTGTAGACGTCATGACTTGGACCTTCAATTTAAGAATCTACTGTTTACACAGCTAATTTCAATACTTCAGTGAGCATTGGGCACTTTCAGAAATGTTTTAACTTTGCCCAACGCTGTGAGGGAGAAGAAACTTAAATTCTCACATCCCCCCTCACCTTTTTGCCTTCAAGACCCCCCACACTACCCCTCTTCACTACTCTACCCGTCCAAGTTATCACTTCTGTCCCATGCGAAAGCAAAAATCAATGCCATTCAAAACATGAGATGTATAACAGACAAAAAAGACTCTCTCTCTCATCTCCTCTCTCGCTCTCGCCCTCTCTCTCTCTCTCGCCCTCTCTCTCTCTCTCTCTCTACATCTCCTCTAACTCTCTCGCCCTCTTTCTATCTCCTATCTATCTCCTTATCTCTCTCACCCTCACTCTATTTCCTCTCTCTCTCTTTCTCTCTCACCCTCTCACTCGCCCTCTCTCTCTCTCTCTCTCTCGCCCTCTCTCTCGCCCTCTCTCTCGCCCTCTCTCTCTATATATCTCTCTCTCTTCACTCTCCCTCCTCTCTCTCTCGCCCTCTCTCTCTCTCTCCTTCTCTCTCTCTCGCCCTCTCTCGCCCTCTCTCCCTCCCTCCCTCTGTCTGTCTGCCTCCCTTCATAGCCCCCTTCTCTCTCTCCTGGCAGTGGGTGGGTGAGTACACTGTGTCTTCTGGCCCTGTTTGAGGAACGTGGCGGTTCAGTAATGTCGGCGTGTGAACGGCACCCCAGCGCTCCCCTGAGGCAAACAGAAAACAGCAAACAGAGAGAGCAGCATGCCAATCAGCTTCACACACACACACACACACACACACACACACACACACACACACACACACACACACACACACACACACACACACACACACACACACACACACACACACACACACACACACACACACTGAGATGTCCAAACACTCATTAGCTCATGCACACTAGCACTAGAATATCTACTTTGAAACAATTCATGTTCAAAGTAATGAATACAGAGAAAGAATAACAGACAAGTCATTGCATCATATACAATACATGCTTGTCGATCTCATTCCAAAATCATGGGCATGAATATGGAGTAGGTCCCCCCTTTGCTGCAGTAACAGCCTCCACTCTTCTGGGAAGGCTTTCCACTAGATGTTGAAACATTGCTACGGGGACTTGCTTCCATTCAGCCATAAGAGCATTAGTGAGGTTGGGCACTGATGTTGGGTGATTAGGCCTGGCTCGCAGTCGGCGTTCCAATTCATCCCAAAGGTGTTTGATGGGGTTGATGTCAGGGCTCTCTGCAGTCCATTCAAGTTCTTCCCCACCGATCTCGACAAACCATTTCTATATGGATCTTGCTTTGTGCACGGGGGCATTGTCATGCTGAAACAGGAAAGAGCCTTCTCCAAACTGTTGCCATAAAGTTGAAGGCACAGAATCGTCTAGAATGTAATTGTATGCTGTAGCATTAAGATTTCAATTCACTGGAACCAAGGGGTCTAGCCCGAACCATGAAAAACATCCCCAGACCATTATTCCTCCTACACCAAACTTTACAGTTGGCACTATGCATTCGGGCATGTAGCGTTTCCCTGTCATTTGCAAAATCCAGATTCGTCCTACAGACTGACCGATGGTGAAGAGTGATTCATTACTCCAGAGAACACGTTTCCACTGCTCCAGAGTCCAATAGCGGTGAGCTTTACACCACTCCAGCCGGCGCTTGGCATTGCGCATGGTGATCTTAAACTTATGTCCGGCTGCTCGGCCATGGAAACCCATTTCATGAAGCTCCCGACGAACCGTTCTTGTGCTGACGTTGCTTCCAGAGGCAGTTTGGAACTTAGTAGTGAGTGTTGCAACCGAGGACAGATGATTTTTTACGCGCAACGCGTTTCAGCACTCGATACATAACAGCACTTACAGTTGACCGGGGCAGGTCTAGCAGGGAAGAAATGTGACGAACTGAATTGTTGGAAAGGTGACGTCCTATGATGGTGCCACGTTGAAAGTCACTGAGCTCTTCAGTCACTGAGCTCTTCAGTAAGGCCGTTCTACTAGCTCTGTTTGTCTATGGAAATTGCATGGCTGAATCCACTAATTTGAAGGGGTGTCCACATACTTTTGTACATATAGTTTACAACTGATGTCTCTAAACACTCTTTTTGAATGAGGGTTTGTTTTTCAACTCACTTCAAACATGGGCTGTTTTGGTGCAATTATCCTCCATCATGCACTTAGCTAGAGCCCATTCCTACTAAGTACTGTAACTCTCAATATTCCCACTTCTGAGACACACATTTGCGTAACATGACTTGAAAAATAAGGAAAGTGTTCGGCAAACTAAAGATTACCTCGTTCCCAGGACCCTCTCGCAAGACAGAGTGATACATTTTCTTTATTCACTGTTCATTTGTTCATTTTTTTATGTTAAACTCATACCATTTTCCCTTCCTCAGAAGCTCGCCCATGAATACCAAACAACGTTATGAAAGCATCTAAAAGTCACAGCCCATCTTTTTTCATAGTTTCTCTTATTGGGTTCAATGATAAAGAACAATTTTTATTCCAGGCAGCAGTGGGAGCAGGAGGAGAAAACAAAGAACTTCTCCCACAGCTGCCATTCCCTTACTTCTTTTTAAGCAAATTATATTGTATGTTTTCTGTTATTGTACAATATGGACAGAAATTACATTAACGTGCTGAGAGAACTTTTTACGTAAAATGTTTACTTACGCGTCATTTAATTGATCAAATAAATATTGACGGACAGTCTCATTTTTCAAAGTAGGAATGTTATTTTCGCTTTACCTGGAACACAGGCAAACAGAACTGCCTGAATAGTGTCAGTTATCTAATACATCATCTTCCTCTCCTTTCCATGATGAAGAATCCATTCTGTTCCATTCTAGTAGAGACCAGTCTTAGAGAACACAGCTCCGCTTCTGTCCTGCTGAGTCCTGGCTCCTCGGGCCCTGCGGCTTCTGTCTCTGGCCCCTGGCCCAGCACCCCGCCGGTCCATGTTACACCCTTCCGCCTGTCCACCCCAGAGGTAGTCTCACCTTCCCCACCACACCCTAGGCCGTTTCCTGCCGTGGAGGCAGGGTATGAGGGAACTCATTAGCCTATCCCGGCCATGAGCTTTAAATTCAATGCAGCCCACCTACCACACGTTCGCTATCCACCCTGCCAATGAACAACAGAGTGGATTACGCAATATAAACCTAAACACACTCATATACACACCCGTGCACACACACATCCACAATACCAACAATCATCTTCATAGAATCGTTTTTCAGGCTGCTCAGGGAAAGTGTGAGTGAAAACAGTGGTGATTCACAGTTCACACCAGTAGGGAAGAAAATGACGTCCTTGACTGTTTTATTAACTTCTTGCGTTGCCCCTGCAGTCTAGTGGAGTGCAGCCACTTTCACACTCACCTTGTTCAATAAAGGGGTGGCTAGTACTCACTCCCTCTCTCTCACCCCTCTCTCTCCCTCTCTCCTGTGTGTTTGCGCTTACTGTATGCAGTCAGTGCCAGCAGCGCTGTTGAAATACCACTCCCATAGCTAACTGTCTGCCCGACAGGCACATCTGACCTCTGTCAGGAAGAGGAATCATGAATCAAAATTAAAACAAGTGCTGCACAAGCATCGCCCAGTGTGCTTTACTGCTCTGTGCTCTACGCATAATAATGAAGAGGGGAAGATCTACAGGGAACTGCCAAAATAAAGGAAACACCAACATAAAGTGTCTTAATAAGGCGTAGGGCCACCATGAGCCAGAACAGCTTCAATACACCTTGGCATAGATTCTACAAGTTTCTGGAAGTCTATTGGACGGATGCATATGGTTTAAATTGTTTTCATGCTCATCAAACCAATCAGTGACCACTCGTGCCCTGTGGATGGGGGCATTGTCATCCTATGGGGGCATAGCCATGGTAGCCAAAATAATGGCCTGCCTAGCATTTTTATACATGACCCTAAGCATGATGTATGTTAACTGCTTAATTAACTCAGGAACCGCACCTGTGTGAAAGCATCTGCTTTTAATGTAATTTACTCAAGTGTTTCCATTATTTTGGCAGTTACATGTACAGTTATATTTAATTAAAGCATCAGCCCTGCGGCGCAGCAAAATCACAGCATCTATTAAGGCGGGATGTGCACAAATCAATATGGTCAATCTGTTTCTCCCGCTTTTTTAAAATACCTTTTTTTTGCTCAGCTCAAGGTTCTTGCCGTGTGCATCTCACCAACTTTGATCACTCATCTATCTGTCCACAACATCTATTAGCCTGGCATTGGGGAGATGTTGAATGTGGTTGTGTTAGTGTAATGTCAGAATGTGTCTCATTGCTGCACATGAGTGATTCAGCTAGGTAAACAAACATATAAAGATGTTTTTTTCTTAATGATGGGTCTTATTCTATTTCATTCTAGTATATGACCACACAGCTCTTTTCCCATATTTAACCCCCCCACCCCTCCCCTTTCCATCTTTCTCATCTCCTTCCTTTGTCTCCCTCCCTCTATCCCTCCCTCTATCCCTCTATCCCTCTATCCCTCTATCCCTCCCTCTATCCCAGCTCCCATCTCCATTCAACAGCATGGCGCCGACAGAGATGGTTCTTAGGAAACTATGCAGTATTTCATTTTTTTAATGTATTATTTCTTACATTGTTACCCCAGGAAATCTTAAGTCGGGAAGAACTATTGCATATAGCCGGAAAGAACTATTGGATATAAGAGCAATGTCAACTTACTAACATTACGACCAGGAATACGACTTTGTCCTCTGTTCGGACCACCACCCAGGACAATGGAGCTAATTCCAGTAGGCGATCCAAAATCAACAACGCCGCAGAAGGGGCAGACGAAGCGGCCACCTGGCCAGGCTCCGTAAACGTACATATTGCACACCGCTCCCGAGTATACTACTAGCCAATGTCCAGTGTCTTGACAACAAGGTAGACGAAATTCGAGCAAGGTTTGCCTTCCAGAGAGACATCAGATATTGTAACATTCTTTGTTTCACGGAAACATGGCTCTCTCGGGATATGTTGTCGGAATTGGTTCAGCCACTGGGAATCTCCATACATCGCGCCGACAAAGATAAACATCTCTCTGGAAAAAGGAAGGGCGGGTGTGTATGCTTTATGATTAACGACTCATGGTGTAATCATAACATCATACAGGAACTCAAGTCCTTCTGCTCACCCAATCTAGAATTCCTTACAATCAAGTTGTAACAAGGGTCGTCTAAAGGGTCGTCAACAAAACGACAGCCAACAGTTCCGTCAGGTGATACTCCCAAAACGGAAAACAACTACCCACACCCACACATGAAAAACAGGCTGCCTAAGTATGGCCTCCAATCAGAGACAACAATAGACAGCTGCCTCTGATTGGAAACCATACCTGGCCAAAACATAGAAAAACATAGAAATAGAAATCTAGAAAACCCCACATAGAAACAGAAAACCAAAACCACCCAAAACACCCACCTGTCACGCCCTGACCACTCTACTATGGAAAATGACCTCTTACAATGGTCAGGACGTGACAGTACCCCCTCCCCCCCAAAGTTGCAGACTACGACTGCACCCAAACAAAACCCAACAAAAACAACCCCAAACACAAAGGGAGGGCAGGGAGGGTGACAAAAGTCTATGGAGGCTCATGTGCTACACCCAGAACATTCCTCTCCCTCTGATCCTCCAGCAACGGAGGTGGCTCAGGGCGTAACCCCCGTTCCGCCCGCAGATCCCTCCGCTTCTGTAACACTGGCCTGTGGATCATTATCGGAGGAATCAGGCCGTAGATCATTACCGGAAGCTCTGTGCTGTAGACCACAGCTGGAGGTTCTGACCTACAGGCCGCCGCTGGTGGATCTGGGCTGCAGGCTGCCGCTGAAGGGCTCCGGGCTGCAGACCGCCGCAAGAGGCTCCGGACTGAAGAGCGTCGCTGGAGGCTCCGGACTGAAGAGCGTCGCTGGAGGCTCCGGACTGAAGAGCGTCACTGAAGGCTCAGGGCTGCAGACCGCCGCTGAAGGCTCCGGGCTGCAGACCGCCGCTGAAGGCTCCGGGCTGCAGACCGCCGCTGGAGGCTCCGGGCTACAGACCGCCGCTGGAGGCTCCGGGCTGCAGACCGCCGCTGGAGGCTCCGGACTGGGGAGCGTCACTGGAGGCTCCGGACTGAAGAGCGTCGCTGGAGGCTCCGGACTGAAGAGCGTCGCTGGAGGCTCCGGACTGAAGAGCGTCGCTGGAGGCTCCGGACTGAAGAACGTCGCTGGAGGCTCTGAACTGAGGAGCGTCGCTGTAGGCTCTGGACGGAAAAGCGTCGCCGGAGGTTCCGGACTGGGAGGTGTCATAATAGGTTCCGGACAAGTGACCGTTGCTGCTGGCTCCATGCCATGGATCATCTCTACATTTTTCACACCAAGGATCATCACTGGAGGCTTCTTACCATGGATTATCTCTACAGGTGCTGGGCCATGGATTATACCTACAGGGTTCGTGCCATGGTTAATCCCTACAGGCTCCGGACCATTTATAATCCCTCCAGGCTTTTTGCCAAGGATATTTATTTAGGTTCCGGGCCATGGATTACCTCTTCAGGCTTCGTGCCATGGAACATGCCATCTATCGATTACCAGGCCCCAAGTCCAGTTCCTCCTTTCCATCCACTCCGTATGTGACCAGGTGTCCATTTCTGCCCGGGCACGCCGCTTGATCCAGTCATGGTGGGTAGTTCTGTAACAAGGCTCGTCTAATGGGGACCAAGGTGCAGCGTGTAGAGTGCTCATATTTACTTCAATGATAACACTTAACAAAAACACCAAAACGACAGCCAACAGTTCCGTCAGGTGATACTCACAAAACGGAAAACAACTACCCACACCCACACATGAAAAACAGGCTGCTTAAGTATGGCCTCCAATCAGAGACAACGAAAGACAGATGCCTCTGATTGGAAACCATACCTGGCCAAAACTTAGAAAACAAAAACATTGAAAGAGAAATCTAGAAAACCCCACCTAGAAACAGAAAACCAAAACCACCCAAAACACCCACCTGTCACGCCCTGACCACTCTACTATGGAAAATGACCTCTTACAATGGTCAGGACGCGACACAAGTGCTAGCCATTTTACCTACCAAGAGAATTCTCTTCAGTTACATTCACAGCTGTGTACATTCCCCCTCAAGCAGACACCAAGACGGCCATCAAGGAACTTCACTTGATTATATCCAAACTGGAAACCATACATCCTGAGGCTGCATTTATTGTAGCTGGGGATTTTAATAAAGCAAATTTGACAACATGTCTACCTAAATTCTTCCGGCATATTGATTGTGCTATGCGCATGCGCAATGCCCTCAACCACTGCTACTCTAACTTCCGCGATGCATACAAAGCCCTCCTCCACCTTACCTTTGGCAAATCCGACCACGACTCCATCTTGCTCCTTCCGTCTTATAGGTAGAAACTCAAACAGGACGTACCAGTGACAAGAACCATTCAACACTGGTCCGACCAATCGGAAGCCAAGCTTCAAGATTGTTTTGATTACGCGGACTGGAATATGTTTCGGTCAGCCTCAGAGAACAACATCAACCTATACACTGACTCAGTGAGTGCGTTTATAAAGAAGTGCATTGAAGTTCTTTTACCCACTGTGACTAATTAAACCTACCCTAACCAGAAACCGTAGATGGATGGCGGCAATTGCGCAAAACTAAAAACATGATTCACCACATTTAACCATGGAAAGAGGTCTGGGAATATGTCTGAATATAAACAGTGTAGCTAATCCCTCTGCAAGGCAATCAAACAAGCAAAATGCCAGTACATGGACAAGGTGGAGTCGCAATTCAACGGCTCAGACACAAGACGTATGTGGCAGGGTCTACAGGAAATCACGGACTACAAAAAGAATTCCAGCCAGGTCACGGACACCGACGTCAAGCTTCCAGACAAACTAAACACTATCTTTGCCCGCTTTGAGGATAATACAGTGCCACCGTCGCGGCCCGCTAACAAGGACTGCACCCCGCCCCCCCTCCTTCTCCGTGGCTGATGTGAGTAAAACATTTAAACGTGTTAACCCTCGCAAGGCTGCTGGCATCCCTAGCCGCGTCCGCAAAGCATACGCAGACCAGCTGGCTGGTGTGTTTACAGACATATTCAATCACTCCCTATCCCAGTCTGTAGTCCCCACATGCTTCAAGATGGCTACCATTCTTCCTGTACCCAAGAAGGCAAAGATAACTGAACTAAATGACTACTGCCCCGTAGCACTCACTTCTGTCATCATGAAGTGCTTTGAGAGACTAGTCAAGGATCACATCACCTCCACCTTACCCGTCACCCTAGACCCACTTCAGTTTGCTTACCGCCCCAACAGGTCCACAGACGACGCAATCGCCATCACACTGCACACTACCCTATCCCATCTGGACAAGAGGATAACCTATGTAAGGATGCTGTTCATTGACCACTGCTCAGCATTCAACACTATAGTACACTCCAAGCTCGTCATCAACCTGGAGGCCCTGGGTCTCAACCCCACCCTGTGCAATTGGGTCCTGGACTTTCTGACTGGCCGCCCCCAGGTGGTGAATGTAGGAAACACCATTGCCACTTCGCTGACCCTCACCACTGGGCCTCACAAAGGTGCGTACTCAGCCCCTTCCTGTACTCCCTATTCACCCATGATTGCGTGGCCATGCATGCCTCCAACTCAATCTTCATGTTTGCAGACGACACAACAGTAGTGGGCTTGATTATCAACAACCATGAGACAGCCTACAGGGAGTAGGTGAGGGCACTCGAAGTGTGGTGTCAGGAAAACAACCTCTCACTCAACGTCAACAAAACAAAGGAGATGATTGTGGACTTCAGGAAACAGCAGAGGGAGCACCCCTCTATCCACATCGAAGGCACAGTAGTGGAGAAGGTGGAACGTTTTAAGTTCCTCGGCATTCACATCACGGACAAACTGAAATGGTTCACCCACACAGACAGTGTGGGGAAGAAGGCGCAACAGCAGCTCTTAAACCTCAGGAGGCTGAAGAAATTTGGCTTGTCACCTAAAACCCTGACAAACTTTTACAGATGCATAAATGAAAGTATCCTGTCGGGCTGTATCACCGCCTGGTACGGCAACTGCAATGCCCTCAACCGCAAGACTCTCCAGAGGGTGGTGCTGTCTGCACAATGCATCACCGGGGGCAAACTACCTGCCCTCCAGGACACCTACAGAACCCGATGTCACAGAACAGCCAAAAAGATAATCAAGGACAACAACCACCTGAGCCACTGCCTGTTCACCCCGCTACCATCCAGAAGGCGAGGTCAGTACAGGTGCATCAAAGCTGGGACCGAGAGACTGAAAAACAGCTTCTATCTCAAGGCCATCAGACTGCTAAACTGCAAATACTAACTCAGAGAGGCTGCTGCCTACATTGAGACCCAATAACTGGCCACTTTAATACATGGATCAGTAGTCACTTTGTACAATGCACTCCAAATAATGCCACTTTAATAATGTTAACTTATCTTACATTACATCTATATTCTGTATTTTATACAATCTATTGCACCTTGCCCGTGCTGCTCTGCCATCGTTCATCCATATATGTACATGTACATATTCTCATTCACCCTTTTAGATTTGTGTGTATTAGGTAGTTGTTGGGAAATTGTTAGATTACTTGTTAGATATTGCTGCACTGACGGAACTAGAAGCACAAGCATTTTTGCTACACTCGCATTAACATCTGCTAACCATGTGTATGTGACAAATACAATTTGATTGATTGATTGCTATTCCCTCTATCCTGTGTATCTTACGGAAATCCTTGAAGTAATTAAAAATTCCCTCTCAAAAGGTTGTATTTTGTTATGTTTCAACTTCCTTTAACCTTTCAAAACTTGCCCTGGAAGGATGGGTTGCAGCAAGGCATACAGAGCAGAATTGAGTTAGGGAGGAATTGAGTAAAAATATTGAAGTTTTAGTAGGGTGAGATTAGACCAAAAACAAAAGTGGATAGAGGGAGAGAGGAACGAATGGATGTAGGTGGGATAGAGGGAGGGAGAGAAAGTTGGCCAGGAGGAAGATGAGAAAGAGGCAAAGGGAGGCAGAGATTAAAGAGAGAGAGGGGATATAAGGACAGAGACAGAAAGGGAACCACTCTGGCAGGGCGTGGGGGATGTGAGTTCCACAGAGACAGACAGAAAGAGTGTCCTAGATCTGTCCTTGGCCTGGGCTTACCTGACTCACCATTCCCCCTCTGTCCTCCCAGCCGTCCGGCTCCCCATGGTAGCTCTAGACAGAGAGGAGGATTCTCCCTATTCTCCCTGCCTGCTGTGGGCACACAGGTGCCAGTCACGGCGGAATTGTTTGAAGGTAGCCTCCGTGTTTTGGGAAAAAGGAGCTCACCTCGTCTTTAAAATGTCATACTCTTTCATTTTCAGAGGGGAAATGGGACATCGATTGCATTTGAGATAATTTTAGAGAGCGGAGAGAGATGAGAGCGAGGGGGGCGAGAGAGGGATTTAAGAGGTAGAGGTATTTGTGATGGACAGAACACCCTGTCTCTCCAATAGACACTAGATAAATAGATGTGTGTTTAAGGCAGCAATCACCTCAAAGGTTTGTGTGAACCAGTTGAATGAAGGAGATTATGGTGATTAGCAGTGATTAGGGGATGACTAGACGTTTCGAGTTAGAGCCAGTCTGCTATTACCTCTCCTTGTTCTCTGACAAGCCGACAAGCCTAACTCAAACATTCCCTTTGTGTTGGAAGTCACAGTTGGCCCTCGAGTCCCAAACTTTTCCTTTGTTCATGATCTACACCTACAGTACTGGATTTTTCAAGTTTCTTCTCTCATCTTAGTGAAA
Organism: Salmo salar; assembly: GCF_965601325.2. Lineage (NCBI taxonomy): Eukaryota > Metazoa > Chordata > Actinopteri > Salmoniformes > Salmonidae > Salmo > Salmo salar. Next base: position 55,352,380 of record NC_138307.1, read on the forward strand.
CAGTTGTTAGACATTAGCAATACAATGTTGTGTTTTGCACGTGTTTTTGTGTGCATGTTGGACAGGCCGTTAAATACACTTAGCCAGGTTCTACAGAGACAACGATTAGAATGGAGGAACCTGAAAGACAGTCGGACAACCCAACCTGGCAACAAGTATAGTTAGAAAGACAGGAGGGAAGCAGAACAGAACAGAACAGAAAGAGAGAGAGAGAGAGAGAGAGAGGAGAGAGAGAGAGAGAGAGAGAGAGAGAGAGAGAGAGAGAGAGAGAGAGAGAGAGAGAGGGAACTCAACTACTCATGTTATGTCAAGTCATTACAGAATCCTCAAAAAATACACACACACAAACACACTTTCAGATTACTCTGAAACCTCTGGAGGTGAACAGGGAGACTGTGTCGACTTTCCCTCCAGTGTAGCTGTATAGGATACAGATTTGCATAGTACTGTATGCATAATAATGAGCCCTCCCAGTGTGTCACTCTGCAGTAGCAGCCTGCAGCGTCTTAGTAGGGACGACCTGGGAACTCTCACGTATGGAATTCCACTAAATCTCAGCGTACGGCCTCCTCCACGGTATAAAAAGACGTACGTCTCCGTGTCTGTTTATTATTGTGCCATCATATTGGTGGAGGAGAAATTGAGACTAATTTGTGAATATCTCCGGAATAAAAGAGAGGCAGTGATCGATGTAACCCCCTTTCCACCCCGGGCGGTCTGCCAGCTGGTACATTACGTGATTAGAATGCAGGTTGCCGTGCCGACGGGCCAGGCGGCGCTCCCTACACACTTGTGTTCTGTTTAATTGGATTAACTTATAAGGAATTAAGCTGGTACTCAGAGGGGGTCTCACCCACATATTTGTAAGCACACACACACACACACACACACACACACACACACACCACACACACACACACACACACACACACTGAGTATACTAAACATTAGGAACACCTTCCTAATATTGAGTTGCACCCCCATTTGCCCTCAGAACAGCCTCAATTAGTTGGGGTATGGATTCTACAAGGTGTCGAAAGCATTCCACAGGGATGTTGGCCCTTGGACCATTCTTCATCTACACTGATTGAAGTGGATGTAACAAGTGACATCAGTAAGGGATCATATCTTTCACCTGGATTCACCTGGTCAGTCTATGTCATGGAAAAAGCATGTTTTGTATATTATACAGTATATTCACACAAAAACACATGCAGTCAGACACACACTAATAATGTGCTAAAGACTGCACACGATATACAAACACAGACACACACAGACACACACACACACACACACACACACACACACACACACACACACACACACACACACACACACACACACACACACACACACACACACACACACACACACACACACACACACACACACTACACACACTGCAGATAGAAACACACAGCGAGTTGATTTGGTCCACCACCCACTGTTGAGCCCTGCTGCTGTTCTGATCGCGGCCTTGAAACACATACATTTCTGGACAAACTGTTCAGTATAAGAGAGATCTGCGAGTCTAATGCTGTCTGTGCCTCTCTCTCTCTTTCTCGCTCTTTCTCTCTCTCACCCTCTGTATCTGTCTCCTTGTCTACTTCTCTCTTTCTATCTGCCCCTCTCTCTCTTTCTCCCTCTTCCCCACTCTCTGTTCCTCACTTCCTGTCTCTCGCTATCTCTGTCTTTCTTTTTTCTCTCAATTTAATATTTTTATTCTACAGAGAGAGACTACTGATTAGAAAACAGAGAGATTGTCAGTTCTCCCTAGGAGAGGTGGGGAGGGGGGGGGGGTGAAGACAGGTGCAGGAGACCAAATATGCAAGAGAATAACTTTTATTCTTGAGTCCAACCAAAAATGAACAGGCATATGACCCGAAAATAGAGTCCACCAAAAAGGTCCGGAATGCAGTCCAGAAAGAGCGCCCGTCCACATAAAGACACAGAAAATACAATGCAACCAAAAACCACGACAGGTAAAACAAAACAATCCCGCACGAACCCAAACTGGTAGTGCGAGAATAAATAACCCACTAATGAACCTAAACTCAAAACAGGTGAAACACACAAGACAGACAAAACCAAACGAAAAGGAAAAGGGATCGGTGGCAGCTAGTAGACCGGCGACGACGACCGCCGAGCACCGCCCAAACAGGGAGAGGAGCCACCTTCGGTAGAAGTCGTGACAGAGACAGATGTAAAACAAGTGTGACTATGAACACTTGATGTGACACATTTTATGTATAAGCAATGGATATGGCATTGTTCTCTTTGAATAAGCAGAAAAACAGGCTTATTGAGTGCTGTATCTTTAAGGGTTGGTACACCCAAGTATGATGTCAACTGTAGTCCTTAATGATCAGCTTACAATAACTGTCTAGTATTATTATTTTGGTATGTTGTAGCTATATCAATGTCCAGCTTGCATACTGCTTCACGGCATAGGTGGCAAATAGCCCTAGAGATCAGATTGCTGGGGCAGTAACTGAAATGTTTGAAGTTCGAATCCCCGAGCGAACAACGTGAAAAATCTGCCGATGTGCCTTTGAGGAAGGGTTGCTGTTGATATCTAGGGTTGCTGTTGATAATGGCTGACCCAGGCCATGACCCCACTCTCCAAGGGTGTCAAGGGGGTAGTTGGAATTTGCAGAAAACATATTTCAATTTCACATGTGTATAATACAAATCAAATCATATTTCATTGGTCACACACACATCGTTAGCAGATGTTAATGCGAGTGTAGCGAAATGCTTGTGCTTCTAGTTCCGACAGTGCAGTAATATCTAACAAGTAATCTAACAATTCCACAACAACTACCTAATACACACAAATCTAAAGGGATGGAATAAGAATATGTACATACAGTTGAAGTCGGAAGTTTACATACACTTGGCTGTTGGAGTCATTAAAACTCGTTTTTCAACCACTCCACAAATGTCTTGTTAACAAACTATAGTTTTGGCATGTCGGTGTAACCGATGTGAAATGGCTAGTTAGTAAGCGGTGGTGCGCGCTAATAGCGTTTCAATCGGGTGAAGTCACTCGCTCTACGACCTGAAGTAGTACAACTAATAGTACAACTACTTCAGGTCGCAGAGCGAGTGACGTCACCCGATTGAAACGCTAGTAGCGCGCACCACCGCTAACTAACTAGCCATTTCATATTGGTTACATCGGTTAGGACATCTACTTTGTGCATGACACAAGTCATTTTTCCAACAATTGTTTACAGACAGATTATTTCACTTATAATTCACTGTATTGCAATTCCAGTGGGTCAGAAGTTTACATACACTAAGTTGACTGTGCCTTTAAACAGCTTTGAAAATTCCCCATTCCCCATTCTGATAGGCTAAATGTCATCATTTGAGTCAATTAGAGGTGTACCTGTGGATGTATTTCAAGGCCTACCTTCAAACTCAGTGTCTCTTTGCTTGACATCATGGGAAAATCAAAAGAAATCAACCAAGACCTCAGAAAATAAATGATAGACCTCCACAAGTCTGTTTCATCCTTGGGAGCAATTTCCAAACGCCTGAAGGTACCACGTTCATCTGTACAAACAATAGTACGCAAGTATAAGCACCATGGGACCACGCAGCCGTCATTCCTGCTCAGGAATGAGACGCATTCTGTCTCCTAGAGATGAACGTACTTTGGTGCGAAAAGTGCAAATCAATCCCAGAACAACAGCAAAGGACCTTGTGAAGATGCTGGAGGAAACAGGTACAAAAGTATCTATATCCACAGTAAAACGAGTCCAGTATCGACATAACCTGAAAGGCCGCTCAGCAAGGAAGAAGCCACTGCTCCAAAACCGCCAAAAAAAGCCAGACTACGGTTTGCATCTGCACATGGGGGCAAAGATCATACTTTTTGGAGAAACGTCCTTTGGTCTGATGAAGCAAAAATGTAACTGTTTGGCCATAATGACCATCGTTATGTTTGGAGGAAAAAGGGGGAGGCTTGCAAGCTGAAGAACACCATCCCAACCGTGAAGCACGGGGGTGGCAGCATCATGTTGTGGGGGTGCTTTGCTGCAGGAGGGACTGGAGCACTTCACAAAATAGATGGCATCACGTGGAAGGAACATTTTGTGGATATATTGAAGCAACATCTCAAGACATCAGTCAGGAAGTTAAAGCTTCGTCGGAAATGGGTCTTCCAAATGGACAATGACCCCAAGCATACTTCCAAATTTGTGGCAAAATGGCTTAATACTCAAGGTATTGGAGTGGCCATCACAAAGCCCTGACCTCAATCCTATAGATCATTTGTGGGCAGAACTGAAAAAGCCTGTGCGAGCAAGGAGGCCTGCAAACCTGATTCAGTTACACCAGCTCTGTCAGGAGGAATGGGCCAAAATTCACCCAACTTATTGTGGGAAGCTTGTGGAAGGCTACCCTAAACTTTTGACCTAAGATAAACAATTTAAAGGCAATGCAACCAAATACTAATTGAGTGCATGTAAACTTCTGACCCACTAGGACTGTGATGAAAAAAATAAAAGCTGAAATAAATCATTCGCTCTATTATTCTGAAATTTCACATTCTTAAAATAAAGTGGTTATCCTAACTGACCTAAGACAGGGATTTTTTACTAGGATTAAAGGTCAGGAATTGTGAAAAACTGAGTTTAAATGTATTTGGCTAAGGTGTATGTAAACTTCTGACTTCAATTGTATAAATATATGGATGAGCGATGGCCGAGTGGCATAGGTAAGATGCAATAGATGTTATAAGATACAGTATACACATATGAGATGAGTAATGTAAGACATGTAAACATTATTAAAATGGCATTGCTTAAAGTGACTAGTGAGTCTCTATGTAGGCAGCAGCCTCTCTGAGTTAGTAATTGCTGTTTAGCAGTCTGATGGCCTTGAGATAGAAGCTGTTTTTCAGTCTCTCGGTCTCAGCTTTGATGCACCTGTACTGACCACGCCTTCTGGATGATAGCAGGGTGAACAGGCAGTGGCTTGGGTGGTTGTTGTCCTTGATGATCTTTTTGGCCTTCCTGTGACATCGGGTGCTGTAGGTGTCCTGGAGGGCAGGTAGTTTTCCCCTGGTGATTCGTTATGCAGACCGCACCACCCTCTGGAGAGTCTTGCGGTTTAGGGCGGTGCAGTTGCCGTACCAGGCGGTGATACAGCCCGACAGGATACTCTTTTTTGTGCATCTGTAAAAGTTTGTCAGGGTTTTAGGTGACAAGCGAAATTTCTTCAGCCTCCTGAGGTTGAAGAGCCGCTGTTGTGCCTTCTTCACCAGACTGTCTGTGTGGGTGAACCCTTTCAGTTTGTCCCTGATGTGTACGCCGAGGAACTTAAAACTTTCCATCTTCTCTCCTTCTGTACCTTCGATGTGGATAGGGGGTGCTCCCTCTGCTGTTTCCTGAAGTCCACAATCATCTCCTTTGTTTTGTTGACGTTGAGTGAGAGGTTGTTTTCCTGACACCACACTCTGAGTGCCCTCACCTCCTCCCTGTAGGCTGTCTCATCGTTGTTGATAATCAAGCCCACTATTGTTGTGTCGTCTGCAGACATGATGATTGAGTTGGAGGCGTGCACAGCCACGCAGTCATGGGTGAACAGGGAGTACAGGAGGGGGCTGAGTACGCACCTTTGTGGGGCCCCAGTGTTGAGGGTCAGCGAAGTGTACATAGTATAATCACCCGCCAAATAATGATTTATTATTATCATGACAGCATGGAGTCATCTAATGTGAGTTGTTTTGGTAGCTGTTTGCATGACATGTGCTATGTCCTTCTTTTCCCTGCGCACATAACAGCAAGTTCAATGATCAAATGTGACCCGAATCACAACATGTTCTCACACAACACATGAGCGTTCAACCAGTCATGACTTACAGAGGAGAACTATGGAACACGTGTGTGTGTGTGTGTGTGTGTGTGTGTGTGTGTGTGTGTGTGTGTGTGTGTGTGTGCGTGTGCGTGTGTGTGTGTGTGTGTGTGTGTGTGTGTGTGTGTGTGTGTGTGTGTGTGTGTGTGTGGTGTTTGCTGTGATATGTTTGATAATAACTTACGTGTGTGTGTGTGTGTGTGTGTGTGTGTGTGTGTGTGTGTGTGTGTGTGTGTGTGTGTGTGTGTGTGTGTGTGTGTGTGTGTGTGTGTGTGTGTGTGTGTGTGTGTCGACGTGCGTGCATGGGTGCGTAGGTGCATATGTGCCAATCAAACTGTATCGAATTCCCTGTCATTGACCTACACTGGGATCCTATAATGTTTAATGTATGGCCACATAGGATATTACTTTTGATATCGGGCAACCTCTGTCAATATAAGATCACCTCTGGAAAACTCCAAAGAGTGAGGTTAACATAGAGTACTGTTATAGGCAGTGACAGCTGACTGTGGGCATCTACACACATGTACACATGGGATATAAACACAAACTCATGAATAAATGACAGTGTTGACAGGACTCACCTCTGTGTAGGCCTACATCAAGGCAGTGGACAGTGTAAAGAGTTGACTGAACTGAGTGCTCCTAAGCTGTGTGGGCATTTGTCACTGTTTGATTGTGCGGCCAAGCTTTGTTCGACTGTGTTGGATTTGCACTTGCTACGCTTGGCGAGACTGGTATGGGAAACTAGGCTAGAATTAAACTAGGCTAGACTAGGTGGTGTTAGATAACCGTGGTCTACATTGAACCATATTAAAGTCTGGGCTTGCACTGCACTCAGCACTCTCCTCTCCTCCTCCTCTCCTCCTCTGCTGCATTCTGCCTGCCTGGGGCTATTGTGACGCCCACTGCTTCTGCTCTCCACTCCCATCCCTCCATCCCTCTCAGGGTATACTGTCATGTTTTTGCTACCCAATCACTTTTTTTCTCTCCTTTTCTTTTCACTATTTAAAACAGGCTCTCCTATAGAAAAGGCTAGAAGACGAGAGGTTATAAATAGATCTGTGAATAGTCTTGGAGTGATTCTGTAGCCTAAGAGAAAGAGGAGGGGGATGGAGAGAGAGAGAGAGAGAGAAAGAATGGAGGAATCTTGTAGCTGTAACCACCGAGGGCCAGTTGGATATAATAAATTACGTCTGAGGGTCCTACTAATCACCCCAAACAACCCCGGGTACTTTGGGGTACCTGTTTGTGGTTGTTTGTGGTTGTTTGGGGTACCTGTTTGTGGTTGTTTGGGGTACCTGTCTATGGTTGTTTGTGGTTGTTTGGGGTACCTGTTTGTGGTTGTTTGTGGTTGTTTGAGGTAGTTCATTGTGGTTGTTTGAGGTACCTGTTTGTGGTTGTTTGTGGTTGTTTGAGGTACCTGTATGTGGTTGTTTGAGGTACCTGTTTGTGGTTGTTTGAGGTACCTGTTTGTGGCTGTTTGGGTTACCTGTTTGTGGTTGTTTGAGGTACCTGTTTGTGGTTGTTTGGGGTACCTGTGTGTGGTTGTTTGTTGTTGTTTGGGGTACCTGTTTGTGCTTGTTTGGGTTACCTGTTTGTGGTTATTTGAGGTACCTGTTTGTGCTTGTTTGGGTTACCTGTTTGTGGTTATTTGAGGTACCTGTTTGTGGTTGTTTGAGGTACCTGTTTGTGGTTGTTTGTGGTACCTGTTTGTGCTTGTTTGTGCTTGTTTGGGGTACCTGTTTGTGGTTGTTTGTGCTTGTTTGAGGTACCTGTTTGTGGTTGTTTGTGCTTGTTTGAGGTACCTGTTTGTGGTTGTTTGGTGTACCTGTTTGTGCTTGTTTGTGGTTGTTTGAGGTACCTGTTTGTGGTTGTTTGAGGTACCTGTTTGTGGCTGTTTGGGTTACCTGTTTGTGGTTGTTTGAGGTACCTGTTTGTGGCTGTTTGGGTTACCTGTTTGTGGTTGTTTGAGGTACCTGTTTGTGGTTGTTTGTGGTTGTTTGAGGTACCTGTTTGTGGTTGTTTGTTGTTGTTTGAGGTACCTGTTTGTGGTTGTTTGAGGTACCTGTTTGTGGTTGTTTGTGCTTGTTTGGGGTACCTGTTTGTGGTTGTTTGTGGTTGTTTGAGGTACCTGTTTGTGGTTGTTTAGTGTACCTGTTTGTGCTTGTTTGTGGTTGTTTGAGGTACCTGTTTGTGGTTGTTTGGGGTACCTGTTTTTGCTTGTTTGTACTTGTTTGGGGTACCTGTTTGTGTTTGTTTGGGGTACCTGTTTGTGGTTGTTTGTGTTTGTTTGGGGTACCTGTTTGTGGTTATTTGAGGTACCTGTTTGTGGTTGTTTGAGGTACCTGTGTGTGGTTGTTTGTGGTTGTTTGGGGTACCTGCTTGTGGTTGTTTGGGGTACCTGTTTGTGGTTGTTTGAGGTACCTGTGTGTGGTTGTTTGTGGTTGTTTGGGGTACCTGCTTGTGGTTGTTTGGGGTACCTGTTTGTGGTTGTTTGAGGTACCTGTTTGTGGTTGTTTGAGGTACCTGTTTGTGGTTGTTTGAGGTACTTGTTTGTGGTTGTTTGAGGTACCTGTTTGTGGTTGTTTGGGGTTGTTTGGGGTACATGTTTGGGGTTGTTTGGTGTACCTGTTTGTGCTTGTTTGGGGTACCCGTGTGTGGTTGTGTGTGGTTGTTTGAGGTGATTATTAAGAAAGGGTGCCATTTAGGACTAAGATTTGGAGCTGTTGAAATAAACCCTGCTGTGTGACAAGGACAGGTGGGTCACACAAAGATGAGTCCCTTTCTCAATCCCTCCCTCCCTCCCCATGTTCCTTGAGAGGGTTTTAATGTGAAGCAGGATCAGAAATGTCAAGAGATTCAGCAGCACTTGGATTATTTTTATTTATTATGTGACATACTCAGTATTCAGTCTACAATGGATACAGGCTGGGTGAGGAATCTTGGTATCAGACCACACACATGCATCACACACACATCACACACAACTCAATATTGCAAATCCATAGTGCTGTTATACTCAGGGAGAAGGCAGGGAAAATAAAATAGATTTCTGTGTGTGTGCGTGTGCTTGATTGTGTGTGTGTGTGTGTATGTGCATGTGTGTGTATGTCTGTTTGTGTGTGCATATGCTTGAGTGTGTGTGTTTACTCCCAAACCCTGTGTTTTGGACCCCTGGGCCATATAATAAAATGCTTCCAATTCCAGCGAAGGAAACACACTCATGAAAAACCGTGCCTCGTCAGTTTAGCTTGTGGCGAGCAGCCCGAATTGTTTGAGTGTCACAGCCGTGACTAAGAGCAGTGCATCATTGGACGTGGAGGGAAGCGAAAAATAGAAAACAAACCACAACAGGCCAGTCAGTGTAACCACGGCAACGCCGGGTTAAAATATTACATGCACAGAGGCCATTTTTTTACCTAAACCTTGTCATTTTGATCCTGTCTAGGAAACAGACTCAGGCACTAGCACTCAAGCAATTTTAACGTTGTTCACTTTTTGTTGTTGTTTTGCAGAACTTCATGACAAAAATCATTTTAATGCAGTATTTAGAATGAATGAATGGGAAACGGAATTTTTTAGAAACACTTTATGGCTCTGGACCAGTCTGAAACCCCCTGGATGTGATCCCCCCTCCGTTTCACCGCAGTAGGCACGAATATTCCAAAATGCAATCATTTAGAGGGAAAACACTGTTCTCGAATGCGACGGCAAATGTGATTATGCACGTAATGTTTTATAATAAAGGTTCTGGTGAAAATTATTTTTTTATATGTGCTTAATTTTAAGAAGTTATTTGGCCACTTAAGTTGTGATACAAACCTTATCAAAACATACACAGTTGAAGTCAGAAGTTTACATACACCTTAGCCAAAAACATATAAACTTAGTTTTTCACAATTCCTGACGTTTAATCCTAGTAAAAATCCCCTGCTTTAGGTCAGTTAGGATCACTACCTTATTTTAAGAATGTGAAATGTCAGAATAATAGTAGAGAGAATGATTTATTTCAGCTTTTATTTTGTTCATGTCACGACACCTACGGAAGGTGGCGCCCCTCCTCGCTCGGCGCTCGTCGTCGCCGGCCTACTAGCTGCCACCGATCTTCTGTTTTCACGTTCTGTTAGTTAGGTCTAGGATAGGCACGCACCTGTTTTGCATTAGTTGTTAGTGGGGGGGGGGGGTATTTAGGCTAGCTAGGTAGGTTTGTGTTTTGTGCGGGATTGTTTTTGTCAGGGCTCTTGTTTGGAAGTGAGGGTCTGTGTTTTCCTCTGCCAGTCTTTTACGCAGAGTTTATATTGGGCTGCGTCCCTGCGTTATGTTTGGAGAGGGTGGTGCGTTTTATTTATACGCCCTGCCCGACAGTGCTTGTGTTTTTTTTGTGTGGATATATTAAAGAAGTATTCACAGAATCATCCTTCTCCTGCGCTTGACTCTACCTCTCCTGCTTCCTTGAGCCACACCTTGTGACAGTTCATCACATTCCCAGTGGGTCAGAAGTTTACATACACTCAATTAGAAATTGGTAGCATTGCCTTTAAATTGTTTAACTTGGGTTAATAGTTTCGGGTAACTTTCCACAAGCTTCCCACAATACGTTGGGTGAATTTTAGCCCATTCCTCCTGACAGAGCTGGTGTAACTGAATCAGGTTTGTAGGCCTCCTTGCTCGCACATGCTTTTCTTTTCTGCCCACAAATTTTCTATAGGATTGAGGTCAGGGCTTTGTGATGGCCACTCCAATACCTTGACTTTGTTGTCCTTAAGCCATTTTGCCTTTGGAAGTACGCTTGGAAGTAGGCTTGGGATCATTGTCCATTTGTAAGACCCATTTGCGACCAAGCTTTAACTTCCTGACTGATGTCTTGAGATGTTGCTTCAATATATCCAAATAATTTTCCTTCCTCACGATGCCATCTATTTTGGGAAGTCCACCAGTCCCTCCTACAGCAAAGCACGCCCACAACATGATGCTGCCACCCCTGTGCTTCACGGTTGCGATGGTGTTCTTCAGCTTGCAAGCCTCCCCCTGAGCGGTATGACGGTCACGTGGACCCATGGTGTTTATACTTGCGTACTATTGTTTGTACATATGAACGTGGTACCTTCAGGCGTTTGGAAATTTCTCTCAAGGATGAACCAGACTTGTAGAGGTCTACAATTATTTTCTGAGGTCTTGGCTGATTTCATGTCATGCGCTGTTTCTGCCTCTACTCTAGCATAGACTGACCAGGTGAATCCAGGTGAAAGCTGTGATCCCTTATTGATGTCACTTGTTAAATCCACTTCAATCAATGTAGATGAAGGGGAGGAGACAGGTTAAAGAATGATTTTTAAGCCTTGAGACAATTGAGACATGGATTGTGTATGTGTGCCATTCAAAGGGTGAATGGGAAAAACCAAAAATGTAAGTGCCTTTGAAATGAGTTTGGTTGTAGGTGCCAGGCATGGGGCTGTTCTGCGACCATATTACCCCCACACTGGCGGTCACGAGTCATGAAGGCAGTCAAACTCACAGTAATTAGGCTTCTCCAAGCTCTGATGCTGCTGATGGTCATTACTGGCCTACCAAACTTGCTGACTTACAGATCATTGCACCTGTACATAGCCACCTGTAAAAAGCCCATCCAACTACCTCATCCCCATATTGTATTTTTTATTTTTTTGCGGTGGTGTACACAATGAAATCAACCACAGGCAGAGGAAAACCAACATACGTTCCTATAGCACATAAACCGGACAGGAAACACAATCACGCACAAACACAGACAATCACCGCTAAACTAAATAACCCCCCCCCCCTACTAATGACTAACCCAAAACAGGTGCGTGCCTACCTAGACCTAGACCTAACCAACAGAAAGTGAAACAAAAAGGGATCGATGGTAGCTAATAGGCCGGCGACGACGACCGCCGAGCTCCGCCCGGCCGAGGAGGGGCGCCACCATCCGTCGGTGTCGTGACAATGTGGGATAGTAGATAGGCATAGGCTAGTGTTTTTGCTGTTCGGTAAGCTTACTCATCTTGTTGGCTGACGAAAAGTAAATGTGGACATTCTAACGTCTTCAATATGTGCCTCAGAATTTGATAAGAAGGATGCGCGCAGTTGCATCCCCAATGTGTCGGTCTTCATTCACTTGTAGCCTGCTTCTTAGCTGAAATGCCTGTGAGAAGGACCTGTGAGCCATGTGAGTGAGAGATGCTTCGGAGCATGGCAGTAGGGAGAAGGGAACAATAATTAGCCTGTTATATTCAGCCCAAGAGCACAACGGCCACTTTGGCCGCAAAAGACATGGATTTTTTAGGTGGAATTATGGCCACACAAGGGGGATGCCAGCGGGAAGTTCGAGGCCTGGTGAGAATATTATAAAGTGCTTGTCAAATTGTGAATGAGAGACTGATGAAGTGTATGCAGCTAGTCACTTTTTTCAAATCATCATTAGAGTCCTATCATGCAGCCTTATAATGTATTTAAAATAAAAACATATAGCCCAACTTTTATATCACAACTAAAGTTACATTAATAAATTAAGCATATAGGACAGGTTTCTTTGTTAACTGCTCAACACAGAATAGCCGCATGTGCGCACTTCCTTTGAAATCGTTTGGAGAAAATATCCTTTCCATTTTATTAAGCTATGTTCAATTGTATTCTTCACACAAAAATTTTTTTAAAAATGATGTCATGGAATTCTAAGCAAATTCTGTCTGCTAAATGAACTAGTGTAGCCCACAGCCAAATGGCATAGCCATATCAGTGCCTAACAAAGACAATTCAGAGTATGCTATTCTTTTCTTCTGAAATAGACTACATTTTTTACGCTCTACAGTTTCCCGTGTGTATCAAGGATGGTCCCCTACCCAAAAGACATCCAGCCAACCTGACACAACTGTGGGAAGCATTGGAGTCAACATGGGCCAGTATCCCTGTGGAATGCTTTCGACTCCTTGTAGAGTCCATGCCCCGGCGAATTGAGACTGTTCTGAGGGCAAAGGGGGGTGCAAGTCCATATTAGGAAGATGTTCTTAATGTTTGTTATACTCAGTGTATAATCCCAAGCTGTTCAGAGGGAAGCTTTATACTTGCAGAAATTGTAAGAGGGAAAACGCTAACAAACCCACACACACATATTCACACATATCCATACACACATGCACTGGCTGTGAAAATGGTGTTATCACAGTGAGCAGCTTAGCGGTGGTAGTGGCGATTAGAGCAGGTATGACATGGTGTAACAGTCCTTATATGATACTGTGGCTGAGGAGGATCAGCCAGCCTGAACACAACACAGAGGAAACGCACACTGATACACACAAACAAAACACTCACACATATACACACACACACACACACACAAACAACACCAACACACACAGCTCCAGCATTGCTCACGCCACTCAGACCCTGTATACTGCTATACAGTCTGCTTTTCCTTATTGAGGATTAAACAAGCACAGAAAGAAGGAGAGATGTAGAGAGAGGTCATCAGAGATAGAGGTAGGGAGGGAGATGAGGGAACAAGAGGAATGAGGGTAGAGAGAAGAGAGGGAAGGAGGAGGGAGGCCTGGAAGTTCAACAAGATAAGGAGAGAGTGTGAGAGAGAGGACAGAAATGTAATTGATCAGCGGGGAGCTGTTGCAACACATGGGTCGTTCCACGAAATGAGTGGAAGTAGAAATTGCGCACCAATATTGCATTTTAAAAGCCTGTTATATTCAATGAAATGCCCTTTTAATACGGACCACATGGAGAATTCAACAAAATATTTAATACGAATAAAACCAGCATTTTGACCTCTAGGAAGATTATAACCCACTTAACCCCAAAATGTGTCCAAGATTTCACCATCATAGTAAAGCACTTGTTATTTTTTGTTGCTTTGACAAAGATTATTGCTTATTTCTTGCGATTAGTGATTCATTTGAACAACAAAAAAAACATCTGCCCCTCATTTTAAGGTTATACCTGTTACGTCAACTGACCTCTAGTTTTAATGTGGTTAAACTATTCCTTTTATAGATATTTTTATTTTAAGAACTTCTAATAGTCAAGATGTAGTGTAAAGCAGGTGAACTGGTTCTAGTCTTTTTGGCAATTTTCTGGTGTTTTGTGGTGGAAAACTGAGTGGGTTGAGCATAACATATCAACCCTGTTACCCAAAGGCTAGACCTTTTTAACAATTGTATATTTTTGGGGGAAGCTTGCATTCAATTGCCCCTCCCTGTTGCACACAACAAGCTTCCATCCCCCATGTCACAAGGGGATTCATGGCTGATTTAAGATTAAATCGTCAACCCTGTTTTGGTCAACTCTGTTTTGGTCAACCCTGTTACTTTATTTGGCGCTTAATATGCACTTATATTATAAAGTATTCTTTTCTAACCTCTTGATATGAGAAAATGTGTTTTTTTTGTTTTGTTTTAACACTATCCCAAACCTTTACCCTTAACCATTCAGATAAAGTGCCTAAACGTAATAATTAACTTCAATATTTGGAGAAATGGAATGATACAGAGCAGCAGCAACAACAAAAACACTTTGTTTGTTCAAACTTTTTTTTCCACAAAGTCGCACATCTTATTAAAAGGCACCGAATAGGTTGAACGACTCCCATGCTGTGTCTGCACTCAAAGACCAAGAGGATGGCCAAAGCAGCAGCTAGTCTTCCTGGCATCCAGCAAAATTAAGGCAGTTCGTACAATTTTAAAACATTACAATGCATTCACAGATTTCACAACACACGGTGTGCCCTCAGGCCCCTACTCCACCACTACCATATATCTACAGTAATAAATCCATGTGTATGTATTGTACGTATGTTATCTTGTGTGTGTGTGTCGGGGGGGGGGGTGTGTGTGTGTGTGTGTGTGTGTGTGTGTGTGTGTGTGTGGTGTGTGTGTGTGTGTGTGTGTGTGTGTGTGTGTGTGTGTGTGTGTGTGTGTCTGTGCCAATGTTTGTGTTGCTTCACAGTCCTCGCTGTTCCATAAGGTTTTTAATCTGTTTTTTAAATCTAATTTTACTGCTTGCGTCAGTTACTTGATGTGGAATAGAGTTCCATGTAGTCATGGCTCTATGTAGTACTGTGTGCCTCCCATAGTCTGTTCTGGACTTGGGAACTGTGAAGAAACCTCTTGTGGCATGTCTTGTGGGGTATGCTTGGGTGTCCGAGCTGTGTGGCAGTAATTTAGACAGACAGCTCGGTGCATTCAACATGTCAATACCTCTCATAAATAAAAGTAGTGATGAAGTCAATCTCTCCTCCACTTTCAGCCAGGATTGACATGCATATTATTAATATTAGCTCTCTGTGTACATCCAAGGGCCAGCCATGCTGCTCTGTTCTGAGCCAGTTGCAATTTTCCTAAGTCCTTTTTTGTGGCACCTGACCACACGACTGAACAGAAGTCAAGGTGCGACAAAACTAGGGCCAGTAGGACCTGCCTTGTTGATAGTGTTGTTAAGAAGGCAGAGCATCACTTTATTGTAGACATACTTCTCCCCATCTTAGCTACTACTGCATCAATATGTTTTGACCATGACAGTTTACAATCTAGTGTTACTCCAAGCAGTTTAGTCATCTCAACTTGCTGAATTTCCACATGATTTATTACAAGATTTAGGGTTTAGTGAGTGTTTTATTCCAAATGCTAATGTTTTTAGTTTTAGAAATATTTAGGGCTAACTTATTCCTTGCCACCCAATCTGAAACTAACTGCAGCTCTTTGTTGAGTGTTGCAGTCATTTCAGTCATTGTAGTAGCTGATGTGTATAGTGTTGAGTCATCCGCATACATAGAAACTCTGGCTTTACTCAAAGTCAGTGGCATGTCGTTATTAAAAATTTTAAAAAGCAAGGGGCCTAAACAGCTACCCTGGGGAATTACTGATTCTAACTGGCAGGTAGCCTAGTGGTTAGAGCGTTGGACTCGTAACCAAAAGGTTGCAAGATTGAATCCCCGAGCTGACAAGGTAAAAATCTGTCACTCTGCCCCTGAACAAGGCAGTTAACCCACTGTTCCGTCATTGAAAATAAGAACTTGTTCTTAACTGACTCAGGTCAAATAAAAACAACAAAAAATAAAAATATTTGATAGGCTTCTATTAAAGAACACCCTCTGTGTTCTGTTAGACAAGTAACTCTTCATCCACATTATAGCAGGGGGTGTGCATGAGCGTATGTGTATGTGTGTGTGTCTGTTCAGATGCATGTTGAGGCCCTTTCATCTCTCTGTGATCCCCTCGGTAAGAAAGAGTACATTTGTTATCCAATAAACACCATAAGTATCCACAACAGGAGACTAACTAGTAGTGTGTCTGTGTGTGGTGTGTGTCTGAGTGTGTGTGTGTTGTGGGAGCACGAATTAACACATACACATTCACTCAAACACACAAAGCTTTCTACAGTATGACCTACTTTGTAAAAGGTGGAACCAAAAGCTAATTTGATCAAAGAAAAGCCACAAAGTAAAGATATCTGAAAATAAATTAGAGAAATTAATAACTCACAAAACATCAGAGCTTTGGTACTGGGATAGGGGAAAATTGAGATCTGTTTTGTCATTATACCATAACAGACAACAATAACTGAGGCAAATGTGCTATTCAGAAAAAGTTAGAAAGCAAGCAAGCGCTGGTGCTGTTATTTCAGCTAAATAAAGCTGCTTTCATTCTGAGCAGCTCAGCTCATAACCCGGCAACAATCTATCTACTGTACATATTCACTGGCAAAGTAATGAGTCAATTAATCAATCAACAACAGAGGCAAACAAAAGCTGCACATGAAATTAACCACTACAAATACACACTCTCTCTATCTCTCTCTCTCTTTCTCAGTGCATGCTGGGAGTTTTTTGGAGTTTGAGTGTTTGGGGCTCTGTCCTAACTAATTTTCTTGATTCTGTCCTTGGTCTTTTCTTTCAATTTTTATTTTCTATGGTGGAGGGTTAATGCACTATTTGTTTTAGCGGTATCCACAGGTTTTTTCAAAGTTAGGGTGGAAGAGGACAGAGTTAATTTCCTGGGGTTTGGAAGGTGTGGTGTGCGCGATGGCTTATCAGCCTAGCGCGGAGGAGACGCTGTCGATACAGCATGGATTCGGGTGTGTTCCTGAGAATGGAGTTAAAGTGGACAAGGTTCTGCTCGCAGTCGGTTAATAGGTAGGAGCTGAATTTATACATTCCACTTCCAGAATGAACAAAGCTGTGGTTATGTTCATGAAAAGAGCAAATTTGGTTGGTAGGCTATTTGTTGGTGCCAATATCGCCTCTTTCTACTCCTTCGACAAGGGTGGTAGTTGCAAATTTGCCTCCGTTTATTATGGATGTTCAAATCAGGAAAGAGCTGAATCGTTTCGGTAAGTTTGCTAGCGGTTTTCGTGTACTGTCGGCAGGTTTTCAGGCAGACAGTATACAGCTCTCTCATCCTCAGAGTCTAGGAGAGTATTGGGGGAACTAGAACGTAGTATTAGTGAGATGGAGGTAGAGATGTTGGGGCAAGGCAACAAACAGGACAGGAATAACAAACAGGAATAACGTCTCTTAGGCTGCTGAAGAGATTCCTGGAGGAGGTCCAGGAGGCACTGTCTGAGCCGGTAAGAGGGGTGTTTGAGCGGCCAAAGGGAGAGGGGCCACCAATGTTTCCGCCACTGCAGGTGACGGCAGAGACTGGGGACTGGCAAGGGGGTCTGGAGGACTTGTTAGATTTTAACACTCCGAGCCTAGGGGAGTTTGGGGGGGGTGGGCGACAAAGCCCTCTACAACCTCTGCATTAAGGTGAGGAACATTAGGAGCCTAACAGGAGTGAAGGCACATCAGTGGCACGGGGTCTGTGGGGAGGAGATATTGGTGGGTTTTAGATGGAGGGGGTTCTACAAACCCCCAGCACCAAAGTGGTCAGGGGACCTCCAGTGGAGGGTTCTACATGGAGCCCTGGCCACTAACAGCTGGCTGGCACAGGTTGAACCGGGAGTCGGGTTATGTGCTATGAGAGAAACTGTGATTCATGTGTTTTATGTGTGCACCAGGTTAATGCCATTAATGTATCTGTTGGAATGTCTGTGCGAGAGGTTGGGGGTGGTTTTTACTGTTGGGATGTTTATAATGGGATACAGGTATTCAAATAAGGAGAAGGCCAAATGTGTTTTGCTGAATTTTCTGTTTGCTCAGGCAAAGTTAGCTATTTGGATAACAAGGAGGAACAGGGTCAAAGGTGGGGGAATAACAGGCCCTTTACTATTATTTAATGGGATGGTCTCTGCGCGCCTTAGGGTCGAATTTGAGTTCTATAAAATGATAAAAAGTATGGCGATGTTTCAGGAGATATGGTGTGTTGGAGGGGCTGTCTGTATAGCTGGGGAAGATGTTTTGGATATACAGTTGTAGTTCCTTTTTGGTTTTTGTGATGTGTGGTGTTGTTTTGTATCGTGTGGTAGAGGGAAAGGTGAGTATGGTACATGTATGCAGTACAGGATATATTTTGGTGGTTTATTTTAAGGGGGGGTGAGGTTTTAATGAAATGAGAATGTTTCATTAAAGAAAGTCTAAAAGTCTCTCTCTCTCTCTCTCTCCCTCTCTCTCTTTTCTATTCCAACATAAACTGACCAACTGTGCTTTTTTTATGTGTGTATTTACAGTCGGACGTCTAAGGACAAGTACATATAGAGGAGAGTTTTTGGCCAGAAACTCAGACATATACTCTGGGCCACACCTCATGCACACTTTCCTACAGGCCAATGCAGTGAATATTTGAATACAGCCCAGCCCAGACTTGACTGAAACAAGTTTCTGTAAAAAAAAACTCTGGATGAAGAATACTGCCTGGATGCTTAGTATCTTTACTGTATCTGAAATAGGCTAACAAATCGAATAAACTGGATGAAACGTGTTTTGGGTTAGTTGGCGGTCACAAGGCAAATGCATTGGTTCCCACTAACGCACCTTTCTATAATTGCATCCTGAATGAAATACCTTTGTATCCTTTCAGCTTTTTAAAATGAATCGCCCTTTCTTTTTTTATTAAAATAATAACTTTGAAACTGATCTGGGCCCAGTTATCACCTCAGTTGAAAGAATCAGGGAGCATCAAAGAGAGTTTCCAGTGAGGCCACAACACCATTCCAACACTGCTGAGACACAGAGCAGGGGGCCTTTCAAAGCGCAACACCAAAAGAGGTACCGGTGCGCCTGCAAATCGCTTCCCCACCTGGTGTTTTACAAATTAGCAAACTGGAAGCAGGAGCAGCAAACGCCTGCCTGATAACACACACACACACAAATACACACACACACCACTATAAAAAAACGGGAGCGAGGCCAAGAGTGATCGAGGGTAAATAAATGAAATGCTTCTCATAAATCTTTCCCAACTCTTCCGCCTGCGTGATTCGTTCACACAGCCCAAATGGCAAAGATGAGGACGTTAACAAATTGCCGCTTAAAATCATATCCCAATTACATCAAACTACCTCTGCTGAGTAGTGTGCTAGCCAGGCTATTAGCAATATAGCAACACTTATGCCGGCCTGAAAGGATGGAAAGAAAGAGAAAAACTAAACTTCCCTTTCATTCTCTTCCTCTTCTCCCCATGTGTCCCCTCAGAAAGGCTTCCAACACTTTTACAACACTACTTTAACTAACTACCCCCACTATCTTATTTTGAAGCATGTACTTTAACTGTATCATTTGAGCTTGCACTAAAAAAGTTAACTTATCGTGCTGTTTTTTCTCTCCCCGGAAGTGCAAATGCTGCAATATTTCTCAAGCGTTTCATAAGGTTTTCAATTTGGGGCTGGTTGGCCCCCACGGCTACATTCATCATCAGTCCTCTCTTCTCTTCCTCCTGATGAATTTAGATGATGTGACAGATCATAGGGCCCCTCTTCCTCCTCTTCCTCTTCTTCTTCTACTCATCTTTTAATGGAGAAAAGCCATTATATCAGGGGATTTAAGTCACGCTCCAAGAAATCAATCAAAGCGACACTTCCCGGGACAACATACTTAATACGGCGCTGTCGAAAGAATCCGTGTGGAAAGATGAGGGGAAAATGTTTAACCTTTTACTGCAGTGGGCTAAATCAGGGTCACACAGAGTGTTTCTTGGTAGTTTTAAACAAATCTACTTTGAAACAAAAGTGTACACCTCAGACACATGGTTATGGGCTTAGAAAAAAGAAGACACCTGTACCGTGTCTGATATAGAGTTGAAATGTATTACATTTTGAGTTTGCCTCCCAATATTACACTTTATATACATCACAGACGACTGAAATATAACAAAACTGACATAGAAACACTGGATTTTTGATGTAATTATAAAAATATTTGTTCATTAATTATGAAGAACATTATTACCATTACACCACTAAATGGCGCTTTGGTCATTTGACTTCAGAAAAGGGCTGCAATGCGGACATTCTAAATACTCAAATGTGTGTGTGTGTGCATGCGTGTTTGTGCATGTATGTGTGTGTGTGTGTGTGTGTGTATGTGCGTGTACGTGCATGTTACTGTGTCTCTGTGCATGTCACTGTGTCTCTGTACGCGCGTCGATGTGTGTTTTTTCGTGCATGCGTATCTGCGAAGAATCCAGAAGAATGGTTAGAACTCAATTGGTAGCGCAAGGTGCTTGCAACGCCAGGTTTGTGGGTTCGATTCCCACGGGGGACCAGTACAAAAAAGGGTACAAAAATGCATCCATTCTGTCGTGGAAATTCTAATCAATAATGAGGAGAGACAAGTTCAAACACCAATCAGGATATTACTTTATTCAAAATGTATTAACAAGGAAAGCAGGTTACACCACACACACAAGTGAATGATGTGAGTGCTCTGCAATAACAATGGCTGGTCGACAAACCACCCTTAGATGATTCGTTGAAAGCCCCGACGCAAAGATACACCCCTTTAGTCTACATGACAAACAAAAGATGTGCAGAATGGGTCACAAGGTTAGGATTCATATGAAATAAATAAATAATTCACAGCAGACAGTATCTACTGTAAAGACTGTTCTCATTGTGTAGAAACCAGGATCTGGCCCCCAAAACACGGTTCCTCTCATCATTATCCATACCTGACCCATCTCCTCACTGGTACCTCACTGGCACCTCCCAGTACCTCTACACAAAACACCAACTCATCCTATGGAATGCGGGTTCTGAGAGAGGACAAGACCACCATAAATCTGTTGCTAGTGTTACATCTCAGAAGCTCCTCTCGGTTCACACAGACACAATAGAGTTCTAAGAACCCCCTATTCTGTTGCATAAAACAACCATTTGATGCAATAACAGTATTAAAACATAATCTTGCAATTTCCCCATCATAATTCACTACTGTAAGTCGCTCTGATACAGGCGTCTGCTAAATTACTAAAATGTGAATGTAAACTAGAATGACATTATTTACTGAGCATCTAAGAAAGAGAAACAGGGATACAGTACTATATGTTTCTGAAGGGTGGACTGAAAGGACATAGGAGGGACAGTCTATAGTTAGCTTTATCATATGTACCATAGCATGAATGAGGCAGCTCATTCATGCTATGGTTGACAGATTAGACGATCATAACTGGCTGTACTGTAGTTAGACTTTAGCGTAGCTACTGTTGTCATGGATGGGAATAATGGAAAAAATATTATGCTCCGGGCCGTGGAAAGATGAAAGGGACATCATATTATGTTGGATTTGGTTATTGTTCCATAGATATGAATAATGTGGACTGTTCCTTTATTATGTAAAGTAAGTGTTCCATCTCCATCTCTTTCCCTCCATCTCTCACAATAAAGAATTTCAAGACTCACAGTGAGTATTCCGTAATGCAGCAGAACATCTGACAGTGAGTTAGTTACAGTGAGTCATAACTCCAAATCATTAGCCTGTTGGATGTTTCACATAAGCTTATCGTATAATAACATGTTTAGCCTTTATTTAACTTTAAGTTACTGTAAAACACAAATAAAAAACAATGTATGTTTTTCAATTGAGAATTAAATTAAATTAGCACCTTGCTAGTTTTTGTGCTACAAGTGGTAGAGATCAAACGCACGCACACACGCACACACACACAAACACGGTTGTTGCTCATTTGGAGGACTGTGTGCGTTGGGTGGGGGCTCACAACAGGACAGTAATTGACGTCTGCAGCCAGTGTCCCCTGCGGTCATCACAGTCCCAGAGGGCCTCCCAAAACCTCCACACACACCCACGCCCACATCATCTCCCACCATGAGCTCCACATCAAAGGTACACGCCCCACAGCACCTGTAGAACACATACCTGCTCTTCCTGTGTTGCCCCGAGCAACACATCTGCATACTGCCATGTGACCCCTCCCATTCCCAAACATACAGACCCCTGAACCAACAGCATACAGTCACTGCGTATACACTGGCAAACACCAGGAGAAGAGAGGGAATGAGAGAAACACACAGAGGGAGGGCTAGAGGGAGGTTTGCAGACAGTGTGAGGCAGAAAAAGTTAGCAAAGGATTAAAGGCTACAGGATGAATTGAAGACAAGCTCAGGCCTTTGCATAGAATAGCCTCGAAAGTCTCATTTCGCAGGAATCTACCATCACAAATAAAACTATCCGAGCTTGAAGATTGCATCAAATCACATTCTTCAAACTAATAGTCTATTTCCTGAAAAACAGCCTAATATGATGACTGATCCACTGCCAACCAACCAGTGTCTCTTTGGTGTGATTGTAGTGGTCATATTTATCCTACATGTATGCCCGTAAGGACGGTTTAGGGATGCTGTCGTTGTTTCATTACTAACAAAGTGAATTTATTCCCATGTCCCCCCGGGCAGTAACTGTGGTATACTGTACATAATGAAAAAGTCGGGAGACAGATGTGTTGACGCCGTTGTTATTATTGTGTCATACCCTGTCAGAAAACTCATGTTTCTTTTAATCTCTGTTCTGTTAGCAAAAAAGTTAAATCTGCTCTCCAAGTCTTTTTGCATTTATTTAATTTCTCTCTCCTAAGGCATGGAAAATACAAAAGGAGGGAAGGAAGGGAGAGCGAGGGAGAGAATAAGAAGGAGAGAGTGGGAGAGGATAGAGAGGAAGGGATAGAGAGTGGGAAGGGAAGGGAAGGGAAGGGAAGGGAAGGGAAGGGAAGGGAAGGGAAGGGAAGGGAAGGGAAGGGAAGGGAAGGGAAGGGAAGGGAAGGGAAGGGAAGGGAAGGGAAGGGAAGGGAAGGGAAGGGAAGGGGGAAGGGGGGAAGGGAAGGGAAGGGAAGGGAAGGGAAGGGAAGGGAAGGGAAGGGAAGGGAAGGGAAGGGAAGGGAAGGGAAGGGAAGGGAAGGGAAGGGAAGGGAAGGGAAGGGAAGGGAAGGGAAGGGAAGGGAAGGGAAGGGAAGGGAAGGGAAGGGAAGGGAAGGGAAGGGAAGGGAAGGGAAGGGAAGGGAAGGGAAGGGAAGGGAAGGGAAGGGAAGGGGAGAGAGGGAGAAAAAGAAGGAAAGAGATGGAGACAGGAGATGGGGAAAGACGGCGGGATAGAGAGTGAGAAGGGAGAACAGCAAACTAGGAAGACTAAGGCAGAAAGAGGGTGACAGAGAGGAGACAAAGAGAGATGCAGGAGAGTGAGAGAGATGGAGAGAGAGAGATGGAAGACAGAGAAAGTAGAGAGAGGGGTGGAGAGCAAACTAGGAGAACAAAGGCATTGGTGTAGTCATTAATAATCTATTCATTTATTGACCTATTGAATGACAGGAGTGCTGGTTAGTGGCTGAGCTACTACACAGTTCATGTGTTTGACACTTTGTTGCAGAGTACACGACAACACATTACAATACAATACACCCTTTACAACCGTACCTCAAAACCCTCCTCTCCATATTTACACTGTTGATCATTTTGTAGAATTTAAACTCAATCCTGAGGCACATACAGACCATCCCTTTGAATAATAACACCGGGTCTGTTAGCCCCCCGTCACCACTCACACAAAGGTCAGGGGTCACAGCTACTTACAGTGAGGGAAAAAAGTATTTGATCCCCTGCTGATTTTGTACGTTTGCCCACTGACAAAGAAATGATCAGTCTATAATTTTAATGGTAGGTTTATTTGAACAGTGAGAGACAGAATAACAACAACAAAATCCAGAAAAATGCATGTCAAAAATGTTATAAATTGATTTGCATTTTAATGAGGGAAATAAGTATTTGACCCCCTCTCAATCAGAAAGATTTCTGGCTCCCAGGTGTCTTTTATACAGGTAACAAGCTGAGATTAGGAGCACACTCTTAAAGGGCGTGCTCCTAATCTCAGCTTGTTACATGTATAAAAGACACCTGTCCACAGAAGCAATCAATCAATCAGATTCCAAACTCTCCACCATGGCCAAGACCAAAGAGCTCTCCAAGGATGTCAGGGACAAGATTGTAGACCTACACAAGGATGGAATGGGCAACAAGACCATCACCAAGCAGCTTGGTGAGAAGGTGACAACAGTTGCTGCGATTATTCGCAAATGGAAGAAACACAAATGAACTGTCAATCTCCCTCGGCCTGGGGCTCCATGCAGGATCTCACCTCGTGGAGTTGCAATGATCATGAGAACGGTGAGGAATCAGTCCAGAACTACACGGAAGGATCTTGTCAATGATCTCAAGGCAGCTGGGACCATAGTCACCAAGAAAATAATTGGTAACACACTACGCCGTGAAGGACTGAAATCCTGCAGCGCCCGCAAGGTTCCCCTGCTCAAGAAAGCACATATTCATGCCCGTCTGAAGTTTGCCAATGAACATCTGAATGATTCAGAGGACAACTGGGTGAAAGTGTTGTGGTCAGATGAGACCAAAATGCAGCTCTTTGGCATCAACTCAACTCGCTGTGTTTGGAGGAGGAGGAATGCTGCCTATGACCCCAAGAACACCACCCCCACTGTCAAACATGGAGGTGGAAACATTATGCTTTGGGGGTGTTTTTCTGCTAAGGGGACAGGACAACTTCACCGCATCAAAGGGACGATGGACGGGGCCATGTACCGTCAAATCTTGGGTGAGAACCTCCTTCCCTCAGCCAGGGCATTGAAAATGGGTCGTGGATGGGTATTCCAGCATGACAATGACCCAAAACACACAGCCAAGGCAACAAAGGAGTGGCTCAAGAAGAAGCTCATTAAGGTCCTGGAGTGGCCTAGCCAGTCTCCAGACCTTAATCTCATAGAAAATCTGTGGAGGGAGCTGAAGGTTCGAGTTGCCAAACGTCAGCCTCGAAACCTTAATGACTTGGAGAAGATCTGCAAAGAGGAGTGGGACAAAATCCCTCCTGAGATGTGTGCAAACCTGGTGGCCAACTACAAGAAACGTCTGACCTCTGTGATTGCCAACAAGGGTTTTGCCACCAAGTACTAAGTCATGTTTTGCAGAGGGGTCAAATACTTATTTCCTCATTAAAATGCAAATCATTTTATAACATTTTTGACATGCGTTTTTCTGGATTTTTTTTGTTGTTATTCTGTCTCTCACTGTTCAAATAAACCTACCATTAAATTTATAGACTGATCCTTTCTTTGTCAGTGGGCAAACGTACAAAATCAGCAGGGGATCAAATACTTTTTTCCCTCACTGTATATGCACTGCCCCCGTCTAAAAATACTGCTGCCTAGCTGTTTGTGTGTTTGCGTGCATGCACAAGTGTGTGTGCTTGTGTGTTTGTGGGTGTGTGCCTGCCTGTTTGTGTTGCGTGTGTGCGTGTGTGCGTGTGTGTGCATTCATGTGTTTGTGTCCTTGCGTGCGAGAGGCAGAATGACAGAAAGTTTTCTGGAGTTCCAATCCACCATCATGATATGCTTGACTTATTTTTCTCATTGTTTTGGAGTAGAGGTTCTGTATTTGGGAAATCTGTCAAACATACAGACACCCAGGTCTCAGCGCTCAGTTAAAAAAAACTTTAGCAGAGACTCTGAAAAGGCGTTTTTTTTCCCCTCAAATGACTCAGTATTTACCTGAGTGATTTGACAGTGTGGAATGGAGCAGCAGCGGTTTCATCTTGTTTTCCAATACAGCCTTGCCATCTCACAATAAAGCAGTGTTATTTCCCACCGCGGTCAATGCCGGGCTCCTGTCTGAAATATAAAAACTCTGAGAACTCGCACAGTTTGAAGTAAAGACATGCTGGGTGTTACAGTACAAACATATATTTGTCCACAGTGGGTTCAGGGACAACAGATCAACAGATTTTCTACAGATTGAAAAGGGCCAGTGTGTATTGGGGACACTGCTTGTGCATGGGGACGCTAATTGAAAAACATGTTTTGTAGGGGCTGTCACCAGGTCAAAATATGTACTGACTTCCAAACAGAGTGCTTTGCAAAGTGATTTAGTTCAGGAAACAAATTAGTGCATTTTTTAAGAGACAAATTGCATTGTATTCTGTGAAACTGTATAAGTGTGGAAGTGCTGTTTGGTGTTGGTAGCTGAAAATATAAGAGTTTGCAATTTACTCATCCAAAATAATGTTTTGTTGATTACCGGGACATTGATGTAGTCATTAATAATCTATTAATGTATTGACCTATTGAATGTCAGGAGTGCTGGTTAGTGGCCGAGCTGACAGAGTTCATGTGTTTGACACTTTGTTGCAGAGAGAGAGAGAGAGAGACAGAGAGAGAAAAACAGAGAGAGAGAGAGAGAAATGGATGGAGAGGCAGAAATAAAATAAAAGAAGGAAGTAGAAAAAAGACTATAAATAAAGGAAGGAACGTAACACTTTATTTGGATAGTAAACTCTATGTCTGAAGGAAAAAATGCTTGGAGAGAGGAGAACTGGGGCAAGTAGGGAGGGAAGCAGGACGTTTGAGGTGCTGGTCAGGCACTGGGGGAGATTGGAAGCCTTTATTGGGGCTTTGTGAAGGCTTTGACACAGAGCCAGGGATGGACCGGTCAGAGGGGGGAGGAGGGAGGAGAGGATGAGGGGCTTAGGTGGACGAGGGGGATAATGTGGCAGGAGTGAGAGGAGGAGAGATCAGTAAGGGAGTGGAGGTGAGGAAAGGGAAAGAGAGGGAGTGAGGGTGTGGTGGGGTGAGGAGTGATGGGGTGGGGGGGGGGAGACACTACACTGCAAAGTGTTCCACCAGGACTCCAAATCAAATTCAGCTCACATTCCATCCCTTTCTACATCTATCCATCTATCTCTCCCCCTGGCTCTATCCTTTCCTTTCATACCTATCTCATGAATCCTCCTTCAATCCCCTCTTTACTTTATCTGTCCTCACTCTGTTCATATTGACTAAACTTTCAATCACGCTGTTTGGCTTATTAGAGATTCTCTATGAGAGTCCCATTGGTCCCTCCTCCTATCCTGTCTGATAGAGTTGTCAGGAAGTGTTTGGGAGATGCTGGTTGGCCGGGGGTTACTTTTTGAAGAGGGGGTGAAAATTGCGAATAGGACAGACCGAAAGACTTGGTCCAATAGGGAGAGAGTAAAGGCGCAATACGAATTCAATAATTAAAATAATTTAAACTTTCAAATAGCACATGACCACAATATAAAATAATAAGAGTAATTCATTTCTAAAAGCAGGGGAGTTCCAAGGTCTGGGAGGCGTAGAGGGAGGTGTCCTAAATTCAGGCCCACTCCAGGCTGTCGTGGCTAGGGTGCGAGGCTCGGAGGCCCTGAGCTACCCATGGTGGTACTGTGCATCAACGGTGACTGACATGGTCATTATGTGGACTTGGGAACGGCTGTCGGAGTAATGCACCACAAGGTCCCAGCGGAGGAACACAGAGGCACTTGTGGAGGGAGGTGGAACAAACACAGGAGCAGAGGCTGTTTCTCAGCCTGATTGTTAATGCACAACAGTACACATACTGTACACACACATACATAGTGTTGTGTGTGTGTGTGTGTGTGTGTGTGTGTGTGTGTGTGTGTGTGTGTGTGTGTGTGTGTGTGTGTGTGTGTGTGTGTGTGTGTGTGGCAATGATGAAATCTGTAGCTTTTTCTCTTGTAAAATGTCAGGTACAGTGGGAATAGAATAGACTACCGCAAGGATGCAGACAAACAGAGAAAAAGAGTGAAGAAAAGAGGGGAGGTGGAGAGACAAAGAGAGGTAGGCAAAGATTGACAAAATGAGGTTGAGACAGCAAGATAGATTGGTGATAGAAAGGTACTGTATGTAGAACGACTAAGAGGGAGTGATAGAAAGAGAGGTAGAGGTAGAGTGATAGAAAGAGAGGTAGAGGTAGAGTGATAGAAAGAGAGGTAGAGGTAGAGTGATAGAAAGAGAGGTAGAGGTCGAGTGATAGAAAGTGAGGTAGCGGTAGAGTGATAGAGAGGTAGAGGTAGAGTGATAGAAAGACAGGTAGCGGTAGAGTGATAGAGAGGTAGAGGTAGAGTGATAGAAAGACAGGTAGCGGTAGAGTGATAGAGAGGTAGAGGTAGAGTGATAGAAAGACAGGTAGAGGTAGAGTGATAGAGAGGTAGAGGTAGAGTGATAGAAAGACAGGTAGAGGTAGAGTGATAGAAAGACAGGTAGCGGTAGAGTGATAGAGAGTTAGAGGTAGAGTGATAGAAAGACAGGTAGCGGTAGAGTGATAGAGAGGTAGAGGTAGAGTGATAGAAAGACAGGTAGAGGTAGAGTGATAGAGAGGTAGAGGTAGAGTGATAGAGAGGTAGAGGTAGAGTGATAGAGAGGTAGAGGTAGAGTGATAGAAAGACAGGTAGAGGTAGAGTGATAGAGAGGTAGAGGTAGAGTGATAGAGAGGTAGAGGTAGAGTGATAGAGAGGTAGAGGTAGAGTGATAGAGAGGTAGAGGTAGAGTGATAGAAAGACAGGTAGAGGTAGAGTGATAGAGAGGTAGAGGTAGAGTGATAGAAAGACAGGTAGAGGTAGAGTGATAGAAAGACAGGTAGAGGTAGAGTGATAGAGAGGTAGAGGTAGAGTGATAGAAAGACAGGTAGAGGTAGAGTGGTAGAGGTAGAGTGATAGAAAGACAGGTAGAGGTAGAGTGATAGAGAGGTAGCGGTAGAGTGATAGAGAGGTAGAGGTAGAGTGGTAGAAAGACAGGTAGAGGTAGAGTGATAGAAAGACAGGTAGAGGTAGAGTGATAGAGAGGTAGAGGTAGAGTGATAGAAAGACAGGTAGAGGTAGAGTGATAGAGAGGTAGCGGTAGAGTGATAGAGAGGTAGAGGTAGAGTGGTAGAAAGACAGGTAGAGGTAGAGTGATAGAAAGACAGGTAGAGGTAGAGTGATAGAGAGGTAGAGGTAGAGTGATAGAGAGGTAGAGGTAGAGTGATAGAAAGACAGGTAGAGGTAGAGTGATAGAGAGGTAGAGGTAGAGTGATAGAAAGACAGGTAGAGGTAGAGTGATAGAAAGACAGGTAGAGGTAGAGTGATAGAAAGACAGGTAGAGGTAGAGTGATAGAAAGACAGGTAGAGGTAGAGTGATAGAAAGACAGGTAGAGGTAGAGTGGTAGAAAGACAGGTAGAGGTAGAGTGATAGAAAGACAGGTAGAGGTAGAGTGATAGAAAGACAGGTAGAGGTAGAGTGATAGAAAGACAGGTAGAGGTAGAGTGATAGTGGTAGAAATATAATTTGAGGTAGTATCTCTAAGAGAGAAAAAATGATAGAACGGTAGGTAGGAGTGAAAGACAGATAAGTAAAGAGAGGTATAGAAAGATTGAAAGAGGTAAAGTGATAGAAAGACAGGTAGAGGTAGAGTGATAGAAAGACAGGTAGAGGTAGAGTGATAGAAAGACAGGTAGAGGTAGAGTGATAGAAAGACAGGTAGAGGTAGAGTGATAGAAAGACAGGTAGAGGTAGAGTGATAGAAAGACAGGTAGAGGTAGAGTGATAGAAAGACAGGTAGAGGTAGAGTGGTAGAAAGACAGGTAGAGGTAGAGTGATAGAAAGACAGGTAGAGGTAGAGTGATAGAAAGACAGGTAGAGGTAGAGTGATAGTGGTAGAAATATAATTTGAGGTAGTATCTCTAAGAGAGAAAAAATGATAGAACGGTAGGTAGGAGTGAAAGACAGATAAGTAAAGAGAGGTATAGAAAGATTGAAAGAGGTAAAGTGATAGAAAGAGAGATAGAGGTATAAAAGTACAGGGAAGCCTGCCAGAAACCGCAGGGACAGGATTGATGCTTTGACCTTTGCCGAGCACGGCTGTGATTTCTTCTGTATTTATAATCCTTAAGCCTCCTCCCCTCCTCCGTTCCTCCACCCCAACTCTCCTGCTCCCTCGCTCCTAGAATGGATGAGCTGGGGCAATGGCGATTAAAACGGAAACGCAGGTCGGAAAAGCGTGGAAAAACCACCCTCCCATCCGGGCTGAGAAGGAGAACACAATCCGAATGGTCAGGCTATAAAGAAATGTAGCTGTATCCTGAATGACAGACAGAGTAATGGATATACACAGTAATGGCCTTTCATATTGTATCAATATACACAAGGTGTACAAAACATTAGGAACACCTGGTCTTTCCATGACATAGACTGACCAGGTGAATCCGATTGAAAGGTATGATCCCTTATTCCCTTATACAATGTAGAAAATAGTACAAATAAAGAAAAATCATTGAATGAGTAGGTGTGTCCAAACCTGTGACTGGTACTGTATATAAAGTGTACATTTGGGATGCGAACTCAAAATGTAATACATTTCAACTCTATATCTGACATGATACAGGTGTCTTCTTTTTTTAAGACCATAACCATGTGTGTGAGATGTACACTTTTGTTTCAAAGTAGATTTGTTTAAGACTACCAAGAATCACTGGATGACCCTGATTTAGCCCACTGCAGTAAAAGGTTAAAACATGGATTGGTATGTGTGCCATTAAGAGGGTGAATGGACAAGACAAAAGATTTAAGCGCCTTTGAACAGGGTATGGTAGTAGGTGCCAGGCGCACCGGTTTGAGTGTCTCAAGAACAGCAACGCTGCTGGGTTTTCACGCTCAACAGTTTCCTGTGTGTATCAAGAATGGTCTACCACCCAAAGGACATCCAGTCAACTTGACACATCTGTGGGAAGCATTGGAGTCAACATGGACCAGCATCCCTGTGGAACACTTTAAACACCTTGTAGAGTCCATGCCCTAACAAAACTGAGGCTGTTCTGAGGGGCTGTTCTGAAGGGCTGTTCTGAGGGGCTGTTCTGAGGGGCTGTTCTGAGGGGCTGTTCTGAGGGGCTGTTCTGAGGGGCTGTTCTGAGGAGCTGTTCTGAGGGGCTGTTCTGAGGGGCTGTTCTGAAGGGTGGCAACTCTATTAGGAAGCTGTTCCTAATGTTTGTAGTCTCTGTCTCAATACAACATTGATAAATGTGTACAAACTCTTGTGCTGCATTATGTGTTCAGGAATATAAGCCTAGACAGTTCAGGAACAACTTCATGCAGAAGTGGCTCAGTGGCTCAGTTGGTAGGGCATTGTGTTAGCAATGCCAGGGTTGTGGGTTCGATTCCCATGGGAGACCAGTATGGGAAAAAAATGTATGAAATGTATGCATTCACTACTGTAAGTTGCTCTGGATAAGACTGTCTGCTAAAATGTAAAAAATGTAAATGTAGAAAAAGACACAACAGCAATACACTCACAACTCACATATTTACATTGATGTGATCACTGAAAAGGTTGATTAATGTGCAAATATGCACACTCAAACATGTTCCTGACTGCCCACACACATAGGCCCTATTCAACCACCTAGCCTTTCCATACATATTACAAGCCTCTCAGACTAATAGTCCCATACTTAGTGAGAGGCATTATGAGGTGTCCCAGCACTCCTGGTAATCAGGTCAGTCTCTCTTAATTACCCATCATCCTCCAGATCCAATTTAAACCATAGCCTTGTTAAACTCTCTCTCCCTAGCCTCACCATGCCTCATCTCTCTGTCTTTCTCTACACTCCATCTCTCTCTCATCCTCCATAGCCATGCCTCCACTCACACTCTCCATTTAATGACAGTCTACCACTCGCTCTTGCTTCCCTTCCATCCCCCTCTCACTCTCTTAGTGTCAATCTGTTCTAAACCATCCTTAGGCTTTGTGTATTGTTTACGGCAGGCTCCGTATGCCACCCTTTGTCATTTCCCCCCCCCCCCACTCAATGTATGTTCCCTCCCTTCTCTCTTTCCTTCTCCAGTCAGTCCAGGATGTCACATCACTGTTCTCTGTATTGTTTATGCTGTGGTCTTGTCTCAGAGAGTTTTCATTAATCATGCCTGCTCTGTCCCAACACACACACAACTTAATCAACTTAACCTCTATTGGTCCCGTAGTCCCTTATTGGCTATCAGAACAGAAAGACCCCCAAAAAACACTGACAACTACCACCTTCATAACACAGCACTACATTTATAAAATACTACACACTCTTAGAAAAAAAGGTGCTATCTAGACCCTAAAAGGATACTTCGGCTGTCTCCCTAGTAGAACCCTTTGAAGAACGCTTTTGGGTCCCATGTGGGACCCTTTCCACAGAGGGTTCTACATGAAACCCAAAAGGGTTTTACCTGGGACAAAAAAGGGTTATCCTATGGGGACAGAGGGTACAGATGACTTAAAGATTTGTTATAGAATTGAACTCAACATGTCATCAAAAAGCCTGGAGTTGACTTTCTATCACAAAAGTCCTGTACTAGACTAACGGACTTATAGAGAGAAGAGAAAGTGAATTGAAATTTCAGGACCAGCTTATCCTGACTGTTTGAGTTAAACGGAGGTCCTTCTCTCCAGTGGGACCCCCTCAGGGGATTATTTACAGCAGTATGGCATCCTATCTTTGGCAGAGAGATGGGGGGTGTCCAGGCAGGCAGTTTGGCTGACTACTACTCTACTATAGGGTGCTGACGTGCAGTTCCAGGAAGGTCATTCTCAATGCAATCATCCGTTGTGATAATAAATGTTAGCAATAGCGATATTACTGTTTAACCTCTCTTGGGTAGGGGGCAGTATTTTCACGTCCGGATAAAAAATGTACCCGATTTAATCTAGTTATTACTCCTGCCCAGACACTAGAATATGCATATAATTGTTTGATTTGGATAGAAAACACCTTAAAGTTTCTAAAACTGTTTGAATGGTGTCTGTGAGTATAACAGAACTCATATGGCAGGCCGAAACCTGAAAATTCTATACAGGAAGTGCCCTCTCTGACCATTTCTTGGCCTTCTATAGCCTCTTTATCGGAAACTTGAGGATCTCTGCTGTAACGTGACATTTTCTAAGGCTCCCATAGGCTCTCAGAAGGCGCCAGAACGAGGAATGATGACTCTTCAGTCCCTGGCTGAAAATTTGGAAAGTGGTCGATCTGAGAACAATGAGACGGGTGCGCACGTGCACGTGAAGACACCATTTTCTTCTTTCAGTCTTTGAACGAAAACAACGTCTCCCGGTTGGAATATTATCGCTATTTTACGAGAAAAATCACATAAAAATTGATTTTAAACAGCGTTTGACATGCTTCGAAGTACGGTAATGGAATATTTAGAATTTTTTTGTCACGACATGCATCCGTGCATCACCGTTCGGATAGGGACCTGAACGCACGGACAAAACAGAGGATATTTGAACATAACTATGGATTATTTTGAACCAAAACAACATTTGTGGTTGAAGTAGAAGTCCTGGGAGTGCATTCTGACGAAGAACAGCAAAGGTAATCAAATTTTTCTTATAGTAATTCTGAATTTAGTGAACGCCAAACTTGGTGGGCGTCAAATTAGCTAGCCCGTGATGGCGAGCTATCTACTCAGAATATTGCGAAATGTGCTTTTGCCGAAAAGCTATTTTAAAATCTGACACCGCGATTGCATAAAGGAGTTCTGTATCTATAATTCTTGAAATAATTGTTATGTTTTTTGTGAACGTTTATCGTGAGTAATTTAGTAAATTCACCGGAAGTTTTCGGTATGTTTGCTAGTTCTGAACGTCACATGCTAATGTAAAAAGCTGTTTTTTATATAAATATGAACTTGATTGAACAAAACATGCATGTATTGTATAACATAATGTCCTAGGAGTGTCATCTGATGATGATCATCAAAGGTTAGTGCTGCATTTAGCTGTGGTTTTGGTTTTTGTGACATTATATGCTAGCTTGAAAAATGGGTGTGTGATTATTTCTGGCTGGGTACTCTCCTGACATAATCTAATGTTT
Organism: Salmo salar; assembly: GCF_965601325.2. Lineage (NCBI taxonomy): Eukaryota > Metazoa > Chordata > Actinopteri > Salmoniformes > Salmonidae > Salmo > Salmo salar. Next base: position 55,386,368 of record NC_138307.1, read on the forward strand.
TGCTTTCGTTGTAAAGCCTTTTTGAAATCGGACAGTGTGGTTAGATTAACGAGAGTCTTGTCTTTAAAATGGTGTAAAATAGTCATATGTTTGAGAAATTGAAGTTATAGCATTTTTAAGGTTTTTGAATATCGCGCCACTCGATTCCACTGGCTGTTGACTAGGTGGGACGATATCGTCCCACATACCCGAGAGAGGTTAAAGTAGATGTCTACGTTCTCCAGAGATTGCAAGTGAATTTGTATGTTCATGCAGTGCCCATCATGAATGTTTCAGCCTCTGTGTTGTTTTTACCGCCTAGTTTCTGGTGCAAAAAGCAGTCTGTATCTTCCAATCATAGAGCAGATACAAGTCACGTGATCCGCGAGTGAACACGTGTGTTCACCACCAGATCACGTCACTTGCATCTGCCCCATGATTGGACGGTACAGCAGCTATCGAGCGGCATCATGTGATTCCCAACAGATCATGTGACTTGCACCTGCTCTGTGACTGGACAACACAGACCTCAATGCTGTATGGGAGGCGTAGTTTGTTTGCCTCCAAACTCAGGTATGTACACAGTCTTGCACCTTTGATTTTTATTTCATATATCTTTATTATTTTGAAGGACATTTCTAGTCTTTTGAATTAATGGTTCAACACTGCGATTTTTGTTTACCTATTCAAGTTTTGGAACCCTGATAACCAGTATGTTGCTGAAATGGGTATGCTAAAAAGGAGTGGCCGTGTCACTTCCAGAACCAAAAACAGAGAAAATAGGGGGGCAGCCCGACGGAGCCCTATTACAAGTTTGTCTATCCCACTTACTCTCCCTCACATTAACCTGTCTGGGCTAGGGGGCATTATTTTCACGGCCGGATGAAAAACGTACCCAATTTAAACAGGTTACTACTCTGGCCCAGAATCTAGAATATGCATATTATTAGTAGATTTTGATAGAAAACACTCTGAAGTTTCTAAAACTGTTTGAATGGTGTCTGTGAGTATAACAGAACTCATATGGCAGACAAAAACCTGAGAAAAATTCAAGCAGGAAGTGGAAAGTCTGAGAATTGTAGTTCTTCTTTTGATTCTCTATCAAAACTACAGTCTCTGTGGGGGACGTTGCACTTCCTAAGGCTTCCATTGGCTGTCTAAAGCCTTCAGAAAGTGGTTTGAGCATTCTCCTGTCACTGGGCAGAGTACAGGAGCTCATTTGCTGAGTGGACTGCCTGGCAACAAAGGAATTGGATATGCGCGATCACACGAGCACACCGTTCCTTCTTTTTCTTCTTGAATGAATATGCTATTGTCCAGTTGGAATATTATCGCAATTTTACGTTAAAAATACCATAAAGATTGATTTTCAACAGCGTTTGACATGCTTCTAAGTACGGTAATGGAACATTTTGACTTTTCGTCTCTCGTTCCGCGCTCGCGCGTTATGCCTTTGGATAAGTGATCTGTACGCACGAACAAAACGGAGGTATTTGTACATAAATATGGATTATTTCAAACAAAAACAACATTTCTTGTGGAAGTAGCAGTCCTGGGAGTGCATTCTGACTAAGATCAGCAAAGGTAAGAGAATATTTCTAATACTAATTCTGAATTTAGGTTGCCCCGAACTTGGCGGGTGTCTGAATAACTCACCGTGATGGCTGAGCTATGTACTCAGAATATTGAAAAATGTGCTTTCTCCGTTAAGCTATTTTAAAATCTGACACAGCGGTTGCATCCAGGGGTAGTCTATCTATAATTATTAAAATAATTGTTATATATTTTGTAAATGTTTATGATGAGTATTTTTGTAAATTGATGTGCACATTCACCGGTTGTTTTGGTGGGAATACATTTTCCGAACATCACGCGCCAATGTAAAATGCTGTTTTTGGATGTAAATATGAATTTTATTGAACAAAACATACATGTATTGTGTAACATAATGTCCTAGGAGTGTCATCTGATGAAGATCGTCAAAGGTTAGTGCTTCATTTAGCTGTGTTTTGGGTTTTATTGACACATGTCCTTGCTTGGAAAATGTCTGTGTGATTATTTTTGTCTATGTACTCTCCTAACATATTCTAATGTTTTGCTTTCGCTGTAAAGCCTTTATGAAATCGGACAATGTGGTTAGATTAACGAGAAGTTTATCTTTAAAATGGTGTAAAATAGTTGTATGTTTGAGAAAGCTAATTATGACATTTTGTTGTTTTTGAATTTGCCGCCCTGATATTTCACTGGCTAGCGTCCCACCTAGCCCATAGACGTTAAGGGCTGGATTCAGTCCATATCATGGAAGATCTGTGGTATAGGTTGATTGAAATTTAAAGACAATGTCCCGTGTTTGCGGAGAATGCATTCACGGTAAACTTGGCATACAGTATGCCGGCTCAGTCGGAAATTACCTTAAAATTTGAACGCGGTTCTTCAGTGATACTGATGCGGTTTCTTTGTTTTTGTCTCTGTATGTACATCTCTCTTACTATCTCTCTTACCCTCTCTCTCTTTCTCTCTCTACTACCTTATATCTCTCCCTCTCAATCTCTTCACCCTCCCATCACCAGGGCATCGGATAACAAAGCCAGACAGAGGGGTTCATCTCGAGAGCTGCTGCCCCGGGGCGATGCTCCAATCTGGGGTAGAGAGGGAGGCAGAGTGGCCCTCTCAGTGAAGCTGTGCTTGACTATGATGATGACGTAAGGAGAGTCTGGGGGTGATGTCTGAAGGTTTGTGCATTCCTGCGTACATTCGAAATTGCATTCCTTTGTGTCACAATGTTATCCAACTCTGAAGTTCACTTAGGGATTTTAATCCAGCCACAGTGTCTCATTTCAAAAAGGCTTTACGGTGAAAGCACCATTACCGTACTTCGAAGCATGTCAACCGCTGTTTAAAATCTATTTTTATGCAATTTATCTCGTAAAAAAGCGATAATATTCCGACCGGGAATCTCCTTTTTGGCAAACAGAGGAAAAATCACAAAGACGGGGGCGGCCAAGGCACGCGCCTAAGCCCACAGTCCCTTGATCGGCCACTTGAGAAAGGCGATAATGTGTTTCAGCCTGGGGCTGGGATGACGACATTCAGGTTTTTCCCGGGCTCTGAGCGCCCATGGAAGACGTAGGAAGTGTCACGTTAGAGCAGAGATCCTTTGTAAAAGATAGAGATGGCAAAGAAGTTCAAGAAATGGTCAGACAGGCCACTTCCTGTAAAGGAATCTCTCAGGTTTTGACCTGCCATTTGAGTTCTGTTATACTCACAGACACCATTCAAACAGTTTTAGAAACTTTGGAGTGTTTTCTATCCAAAGCCAATAATTATATGCATATTCTAGTTACTGGGCAGGAATAGTAACCAGATTAAATCGGGTACGTTTTTTATCCAGCCGTGAAAATACTGCCCCCTAGCCATAACAGGTTAACAAGAAGTGTATCTTTAAAATGGTGTATAATACTTGTATGTTTGAGGAATTTTAATTATGAGATTTTTGTTGTTTTGAATTTGGCGCCCTGCAATTTCACTGGCTGTTGTCGAGGTGGGACGCTAGCGTCCCACATATCCCAGAGAGGTTTTAAACATTGGAATGGGATAGAGTTTAAACATAGGAATGGGATAGAGTTTAAACTTAGGAATGGGATAGTGTTTAAACAGGACTGGGATAGAGTTTAAACATCGGAATGCGATAGAGTTTAAACATCGGAATGCAATAGACTTTAAACACATCTTCTTGGACTGAAAGTCGAAATGAAAGTTAGGTACCTGAATCCTTTTTCTTCTCCTCTCCTCCTCTGCTACTCTTCCCCCTCTCCTCTACTATGATTTTTAGTCTTCTCATATTCCTTCCCTCCTTTCAAGCCTATCCAACGCCTTTGAACATTGCAAAACAGAGAGCGAGAGAGGTTGTGAAATGGAGGGAATGCAGAAAAAAAAGAGAAAGAAAGAGTTTCCTGGCCCAGGCTGTAGATAGCTGCTTTCACATGCTAATTTCACACATTACTTAGCCCTTCCCAAAACTACTGACAAGCATGGCCTCCTGATTATTCCCACCATGCATTATCCTTCCACAAATTACATTGCTCGGCACTGCACAACTATCCCATCCATCCCCTCGCCGCTGTCAGGCCTGGCCTGATTTGGAAATATTGTTTAATTATCCTCAGAGAGAAAGGGCCTGTGTCCCAAATGGCACCCTATTCCCCATATAAGGCCCACACGGCTCTGGTCAAAAGTAGTGCACTAAATAGGGAATAGGGTGCCATTTGGGATGCAGACAAGGTCTCTAATAGCAGCTAGGCTCAGAATGTGTTAAAAATGTGTTAAAAAAAAAAACATTCTTTATGCCCACAGCCAGCCATTATTGGCCCATTTATCAGGTGGCACATGTGAGAGCAGTGTAAAAACAGTCACACTAAATATACATCTATCACCAGCCGGCACGCTCACAACGTCTGCCTGCTGCAACACTGCCTGTCTGTGTTCAGAGGAAGGCCTTGTATTGGAAACCATGGGGACTGGAGACAACAGGAGTCTGAGTCTCCTATGCTGGTGGTAACAGAACTAGTCACATCCAGGCCCATGTATCAGATCAGAACTCTCTAGTGCATTGAGTTTTCTTATTTGTATTTATTAATTGCCGATACCCAACTGCCAAACCCATAGGATTCATTACCAAACTTTTCATGATAAAAGTGACTCTTTTTCTATTTCAGTTTTTCAAAGAGCACAAATTGTTATTCAGGAGTAAGAGTGTTTCTATTGGGAGGATGTGTTTGATATTCTGCTGAGCGCTGATGGTTAGAACACTGAGCCACTCTCTGTTCTGTCTGTTGGGACTACTGGAGCATGGATTTTGTACACACACACACACACACACACACACACACACACACACACACACACACACACACACACACACACACACACACACACACACACACACACACACACACACACACACACACACACACACACACACACACACACACACACACACACACACACAAGCACGCACGGACAACCACACATGCGTGTACGCACGCACACATGCACACACAAACACACACGCTCTCTCTCTGCCGTCTGTCTACTGGGACTGTGAGGATGGCTCTTTAGGTAAACACACTCTCTAATTAGAGACGCATACGGACTATGAAGCACTCTGTGTCCTGCTAATGCTTAATTACATTTAATACACACATACACACACACACTCACAAGCACACGCGCCTACTGTACTTGCATGTACCCCTGTGCAGTATGTGCTGTATGCAGGATGTATTATATTCCTGCACATGTCTCTTTCATACAGATAGATACAATTCATATTTGACAAGTGGCTGCAAGTTGTAAACCTCCAGTGACAGACAGAGAGTGTTTAAAGAGGTCAGCAGATCAGGTAGGGAAAGAACAAGCCCATTTCTGAACAATGAAAGACAAGTGAATGGAGATAAAAGCGTCTTCCAGATATATAGGCGCGAAAGATAAAAAGGCAGATAGTTAGTAATCGTTCCATTAGAGCGTCGTTCACACCGTAATTATGTCTCTGTGCTCTCTACAGAGGTCAGACAGAAGCAGTGAAAGCTCATTCCACGAGTTTACAAACTGCTCTTGAACCTGTGAATCAAAGTTCAAAGGTCGCGATACATTCTCCTACCGCCATCTGAAGGAATCACCCGTTGACGATAGCGTGAGCGGAAGGAAAAGGGTGAAAGAGAAAAAGAAAGAGAGAAAGAGGAGTAGGAGGTGATGGTGGGTGGCGGTGTTACAACAACATAGGAATCAATATGGGTGTAGGCCAGGTTTCAATTCATTCCAAAACAACACGCATGAATTCTTTCCCATTTCCAGCTAATATTGCCTTTCTGCACGCCTGCACCCCCTCTGCCACCATCACACCGCACAAATCCCCAGATATCTGTCAGAACCTGAGACCAAAAACAGATTGAAGGGGGAAAAATAAGAAAAGGTAGTGAGAGTTTTTTGGTCTCTGTCATCTGTAGCAGAATGGAAAGTAGCCCCTTGATATAGATGCTAAGAGCGAGAACTTTTCATTTAATCTTTTTTCCTTTCTCTTCCAAGCCCCATAGCATTATTCAATTGTGGTGGAGGTGGTGTACAAAGAAAATGGTCATAAAACAATAACGCAGTGCGTGTGTGTTTTGTAATATAATACAGGAAAGGCGATGGTCCTTGACTGGATGATACACAGGCAGGATAAACTGTGTGGTGCTTTGAGAGAGAGAGAGAGAGAGAGAGAGAGAGAGAGAGAGAGAGAGAGAGAGAGAGAGAGAGAGAGAGAGAGAGAGAGAGAGAGACACTGATTGAATTTGAGGGATTGTCCAATATCACACTATTATTTTCCTCTTCATTTCGCTGTGAGAGAGATGACAACAGAAACCCTCTCATTTCTGAAGGTCTGATCAGACTGTCCAGAGGACCTCGTTCAGTAGGCAGCTCACTCTACAGTAGTCTATGCTCTGACGTCAATGCTGTTATCTCAACCAACACCAGGTGGACATTCTTTTAGGCGAGACATTAAAAATGTGGCAGATGTCACTCTTCCCATTTCTAATCATGTCTCTTCTACACAATGTAGTTCTATATCAGTGGAGGCTCCTCATAGGATGAAGGGGAGGACCATCCTCCTCAGTGAATTTCATAAAATTGTAAATTATTAAACATTTAAAAAGTTATCCTTTTTAGATAAAACAATACTAAATATAATCACGTCACCAAATAACTGATTAAAACACACCATTTTGCAAAGGAGGTCTACAGTAGCCTCAACATCACTCTGTAGGGTAGCACCATTGTGGAGCTGGAGGACGGCTAGCTTCCGTCCTCCTCTGGGTACATTGACTTCAATGTAAAACCTAGGAGGCTCATGGTTCTCACCCCCTTCCGGACGACGTCCTCCAGCCTATCAGAGCTCTTCCATTATGAACTGACTTGATGTCCACCCAATCAAAGGATCAGAGAATAAATCTATTACTGAAAGCATAAGCTACAGCTAGCTAGCATTGCGTGTTTAAAATGTGGTGAGTAGTTGACTCAAAGAGAGAGAAAGACACAATCGTTGAACAGTTTTTAACAAATTAATTTCTTTCAAAATGAAGAAGAAACAAGAGACAAGGCAGATATATATAGAGAGAGAAGGTCATTTTTTTCACTTTCAGTTTCACTTACTTAGCTAGCAAATGCAGCTAGCTAGTTTAGCCTACTGAAACATCCTGCTCAAATGGAGGGATACTATGTTAGCTAGCTGGAAGTCAAGGTAAGCTTTTGGTATTGCTAATTTATTGCCACCGGGGCCCGTCGGTGTAACTGCTTACTGACTACACACTAACATCACTGCGTGATTGTAGCTGTTTTACTAACGCGTTAGTTATATTACCTATGCTGACTATGACGTCACTTTAGCTAGTATTGTGATAACGATGTAGATTGTTTGTAGAGGTTTGTCTTGGAAAGGTTTTTTTGCCTGGTCACACAGCTGATTTGTCCGTAAGTCCACAAGCGAAGGGAAGGGAAGAGAAGGAGTACAACGTGGCTGTCATGAGAGTGAACTCTGTTTACGCGTGATCAGGGGTGTATTCATTCTGCCGATTCGGTAGAAAAATCTTTCTTAAACAGAAGGAAACGGAACAAAACAGGGATAAACATACTTGAATTTGTCCAACAGTCCAATGATTACACTCTATATCAGCTAGATGCAGGCAAGAGTGTGCAAGGTGGTACTGAATGTCACCTCAGATTTGCCTCTTGACCTGTGTGCACCTACGTTGTAAACTTTCATTGATAGGCTAGGTTGTAGCAACCTCATGATGGGTCTAGGGAAAATTTGAGTGTCATGTAGTAGCCTAAACCTATTGAACTGGGTGAATGAAATATAAATGAGAGTCATCCAACATGCTGTAATAGAAATAAATCTTCCTCCTCATCTTAAACGGCACTGACCGCCATTGTTCAATAGTGTATATATATGCACTTTGTGCCAACCTAAATAGGTTCTTGTATATGTATCTATCACCACTACCGCCGATGTTGCTACAATTGTTTAGACTAATGATACTACAATACTACCCTCCTACTATATACCTACCACGGCTATCATTACTTTTTTAGACTACTGTATGTGCAGTGTCATGATTAGCACAGACTGACTGTGTCCTTATCATTATGGAATTATCATAACCAGGTCTGATACGTTACATAATCAATAAGATGCTTAGGGTGCAACCACCACCTCACAACCCATTACAATAGGATCCAATAAAACCATGGATTCCCTTTTGAATAGACTCATGGCACTGTTGTGGTGAGACAATATGTTTTGCATCAGCATCAAAGCGAAACGCTACAGTAGGCTAGCCTTTCTCTGTTCAGCACATTCTGTGCTTCTCGCACCCACCCACCCACGCAGGCACCTAGAGGGTTGGGGGATATATTTTGTTTATGTTGATTTCCTGTGAATAGCCCAATCGGATTGTCAAACATTCCCTTTCCCTCTTGAACGGGTCCCATTGCTCCCAGAGGTGCCCAAGCCAATTTCAGCCATTTCATGAAAATTACACCGTTCAAAAAATGGTTGTTTGTTTGGGGTGTTTTATATTCATTCAAGGCTTGATCTCCTCTCCTCTACCCTCCTCTACCCGGCTGGTGCAAAAAGTTCAATAGACTCAGGCATAGGAAAGGCAGCTAGCTATCACTGGAAGGACAGCTTGACTGACTGAGAGGAGGTAATAATGCACAAAACATGGCCGCCAAAAACATCTGTCTAGACTTAAGGGCCATGCCCTAACAGCTAAACTACTCAATGACTGTAAACAAACCTCTGGGAGGAGAGCATTTTAGTATGTTGGCTTGTGTATGGTCAATGAAATGACACTTGTACTTCGGGCAGCTAAGCGAAAATGAAGGAAAACAAAACTTTTGGAGGACCTATTATCCTTTCACTACCTCCTGCCTTTTCTTCCTCTGTATCCTCTGCTAAAGCCACTTTATAACACTCTAAATGTCAAGCTTCTGCCTGTAACCCTAGCAAACTCTTTACCACCTCCTCACCCCTTAATCCTTTACCCCTTCCCTTCTCGCTCTCTGCGGACGACTTTGTCAACCACTTTGAAAAGAAGGTTGACGACATCCGCTCCTCATTCGCTCTGCCTATTATGTCGACTGGTCCCACTCACACAGAACTAACTTACGCCTTGACCTCTTTCTCCCCTTTCTCTCTAGATGAAATCTTGTAAATAGTGAGGTCTGGCTGCCAGAGCCTGCCTGCCAGAGCCTGCCTGTCACGGCCGTTGTTGTAAGAATCGGACCAAAATGCAGCATGGTTTGGGTTCATCATCTTTATTACGTGAACCGGCAAACAAAAACAATAAAGAGCAACAAACATGTGAAGCTATGGAGTGCTCACAGGCAACTCCACATAAACAAGATCCCACAAAGCATAGTGTGGAAATGGCTGCCTAAATATGATCCCCAATCAGAGACAACGATAAACAGATGCCTCTGATTGGGAACCATACCAGGCCAACATAGAAACAGAACGACTAGATAGAAACACTCCCCCCCCCCCCCAGTCACACCCCGACTTAACCAAAATAGAGAATAAAAAGGCTCTCTATGGTCAGGGCATGACACTGCCCATCAGAGCCTGCCCATCAGAGCCTGCCCATCTTCCTAGAATCTCTGAAACCCTGCATCTTCAAAGAGTATCTTAAACAATCCCACAGCACCCTACTTCACACCCTACCTCACACCCACTCCTCACCCCTGTTATTGATGAGCTATAACCTTTGGGAAAACAAAACTCTCATTGTGGCCAAATCCTAACTTCCCAACACATCTCTCATATACTGTATGTACTGCATGCCATGGACATTGACAGTAATGCTAGTGAACTGGGCCAATCAGTCCAGGGTTAAATCAGTCCAGGGTTAAACATTTATTTATTTATTTTTTTTATTTTTTTGTCATTTAGCAGATGCTCTTATCCAGAGCGACTTACAGTAGTGAATGCATAACCCACAACCCTGGCAGAACCCACAACCCTGGCGTTGCAAACACCATGCCCTACCAACTGAGCCACACGGGACCTTAAATCAGTCCAGGGTTAAATCTTGATCAACCAGAGACAGACACTCATCATCGCTGACTGGAGACAATTACTTCTCCCAGTAATAGACTCAATGGACTCTCATTATTTTGAATCAAGTCAATTGTTACCTGGTCTATAAAGCTCAATTAGGTCTAATTGGAGGGAGGGAGGGAGGGAGGGAGGGAGGGAGGGAGAGGGAGGGAGGGAGGGAGGGAGGGAGGGAGGGAGGGAGGGAGGGAGGGAGGGAGGGAGGGAGGGAGGGGTGTGCCTCATATCTTGTCTGTGTCCATGTGCCTTCTGTCTATCATTTTATCTGTATGCCTGTCTGTCTATGTTCCACTGGGCAAAAACTCATTGAATCAATGTTGTTTCCTTGTCAAAAAAAAAGGAATGTAATGAAAAAAAACTGATTGTATTTGCAAAAAGTCATCAAAGAATGGGAATTGTTCTGTTTTTTTCCCCCAAACTTTTCACCTAAATCCAATGACATTGTGACATTTTATGTTGATTTCAAGTTGAATACACGGTAGTTGACCACTCAACCAAATGTAAATCAAAACTAAACATTGAAATGGCATCTGTGCCCAGTGGGATGGCTCTGAGAAACATAGCTTCTGCTCTGGCCATACCTTAGCTCTCTGAAAAGTCTCTGAAATGTGCTTTTTGTGTATGCTCCACATTAAACGCCCTGGCAGAGGCTAGGAGGATGGTGGGAGAGTGGAGATGAGAGAGGCCAGACTTCATCTATATGCAGCAGGCAGCAGGCAGCAAGCAGCAGGCAATAGCAGGTAAAGATCAGTGATGCTCCTAGCTCCAGACTCGCTCTCTCTCACAGCAGGCCAGACAGAGCAGACCCTCTCCCTTCATCCCTCTCTCCATAGTCTCTCCATCCCTCTCTCCATGAACTCTCCATCCCTCTCTTCCTCCATCCCTCTCTCCATGGTCTCTCCATCCCTCTTTTCCTCATCCCTCTCTCCATGGTCTCTCCCTCCCTCTTTTCCTCATCCCTCTCTCCATGGTCTCTCCATCCCTCCCTTCCTCCATCCTCTAATCCCTGGGTCCACTGCCCTGGTCTAACTACATATGTCTGTTCATTTATGCATGACCGTCTGTGCCTTTGTCTGAGACGGATTACGTGTCTCTTTGTCAGTGTAAATGTGTTGGTGTCTGTGTGTGTCCGTGCCTGAGTCTGTGTCAGGGTGTATGTCTGCGTCAGCCGCTGTTTATGTCAACGGGTGTGTTCGTAAATTCAATCTGGAGTGCCAGAGTGTGCTCACTGTGCGCACTCTGGGCGTTCGTAAATTCAGAGCGTTGTCTGATTGTCCATTCGTAAATTCAGAGCGTTGTCTGATTGTCCATTCGTAAATTCAGAGCGTTGTCTGATTGTCCATTCGTAAATTCAGAGCGTTGTCTGATTGTCCATTTGTAAATTCAGAGCGTTGTCTGATTGTCCATTCGTAAATTCAGAGCGTTGTCTGATTGTCCATTCGTAAATTCAGAGCGTTGTCTGATTGTCCATTCGTAAAGTCGTAGTGTTCAGAGTGCACACTGGATGCTCTTGCCGAGGAGTAAGGTTGAGCCGAGCATTCTGACCTCACAGCTAGCTAGTACCAGACACCAATGAGAGAACAGCTCACTCTGACTATTTAACTCTCCCTAGCAGTGGTTAGGCTGTTTTCATGTTATCCAGAGCGTTGGTGACTGTGACTGTGCTGCTGGCAACAATTGAATTACGCTTTTTTTTACCGATGTTTACGGACACCGGCGATGTTCAACGGGTGTTGAGTGTTCGTAAATTCATCAGTTGTTCTGCACTCTGGCACACTCAGACGAGAGTGCTCTGGAATTGCAGTCGATAGCCAGAGTGAATTTACGAACGCATCCAACATATAGGCTATATCCTATTTATCATGGCATGTTACTTGGTTATAACATGACATGCTACGGATGTGTCAACCTGCATCCTTGTAGCCTACATGTCAGCATCCCGTTATATGTCTTTGTACCCGTCTGTCCTCAATGTATCTCTCATCACTCAAAAGAAAGCCTATGTCTCTGATCATGTTGGCATAAACTGAAGTTTTAGCGTAGTAGAGAAAGAGGAGCCCATAAGCTAAGGAGGTTTATCTGAAATCACGACACAGGATTTACATTAGACCCAAAATGGCTGCCTCTTTAAGCCAGACTCTCCTCTCTCTGTGAGGAGCTCTTGAGAGCAGGCGACAACGCTTGACAAACAAACAAAAAACATCTGAGAGGAACAATATCCCGTTGGAGAGGAGGAGAGGGGGATTAGACAAACGACTTGAGTTTAGTGAGGTGGAACACCCCCTGCGTTTCTCCGTTCTCTGCATTCTAATGCTCTCCAAATAAAAAAAGAGAGCAGAGAAAGCAGGCCCTAAACCCAGGCAGATGACAATGATAGAACACTGTATTAAAGTCTCTCTCTCTCCCTCCCTCCCTCTCTCCCTGTCTTCTCCTTCTCTTTCTCTGTATCATTGTCTGCCCTCTCCTTCTTCACCAATGTTCTTACCCCTCTCTCCCCTTTACTCACTCTCTCTCTCACACACACTTTCTCACTTTATCTCTCTCTCTCTCTCTCTCTCTCTCTCTCTCTCTCTCTCTCTCTCTCTCTCTCTCTCTCTCTCTCTCTCTCTCTCTCTCTCTCTCTCTCTCTCTCTCTCTCTCTCTCTCTCTCTCTCTCTCTCTCTCTCTCTATGTCGTTGTAGTAAACTTAGTATATTACATTGCAAAAAAACAGGGATACCAATTGCAATTCCAAATGTCATTCTAGGTCACTTGCAGACCCTCGTTCTTATATTTTCTTCACGTCAAGATCCTATTAGCCTACCTTTAGTCTTGGTCTTGATTCATTGATTGTATTATTTTTAATTCACGAACAAAGGGTAATGTTTATGCATCCTTTACTTCTCCTTCAGAGAACACTCTCTCCTCCATATCATCATACGACCCTCGTCACATGACTCAGGTATATTAACCCTCCTCTCTCGCTTCAATCCCATTCATCCCTGGGCCTAACGATGTCTTCTAATCCACTGCAGTTCGTTAGGCTGATTAACTAAGACCCTGAAGGAGTGCCGTTCAGCTAAAGAACCACAGTATAGTCATGAACCCCTCTATCTCTTTAATTCTCTCCTTTATCACTCCATCCAAGTAAATCAAGGCTTTACTTCATTCTCAATACCTGGCGATCCTCTCTGGAACCTTCCATTCTCTCGTCCCCAGAAAATGAAAATGTATTCACTTTCTAATTTCTGTCTCCATGTCCCTTTCTCCCTTCTTGCCTCTTCTTCCCTTCTCCCTCTCTACCTCTCTCTCTCTCCCTATTCTTCTTATTTTACTTTCTCCCACCCTCTCTCAGTCCCTCCTTCTCCCTCTCCACCTCTGTCTCTGGTACCAAGTTGGCTCACCTGGTTCCTCACTGAGAGATTGGCGTAATATGAATTACTATCATCATTATCGTCTCACAGGCACCCAGAGGTGCCTGTGTCTCTATCATTAATGCAATACCAGAGGGTAGAGAGAGAAAGCGAGAGAGAGTGGTGAAGAGAGTGAAAGAGAGTGAGTGAGTGAGTGAGTGAGTGAGTGAGTGAGTGAGTGAGTGAGTGAGTGAGTGAGTGAGTGAGTGAGTGAGTGAGTGAGTGAGTGAGTGAGTGAGTGAGTGAGTGAGTGAGTGAGTGAGTGAGTGAGTGAGTGAGTGAGTGAGTGAGTGAGTGAGTGAGTGAGTGAGTGAGTGAGTGAGTGAGTGAGTGAGTGAGTGGCATCAGAAGGAGAATAAAATTCGACATACCAATTAGGATCTGGCAAAAAATACTTGAATCAGTTATAGAACACATTGCCCTTTATGGTTGTGAGGTCTGGGGTCCGCTCACCAACCAAGAATTCACAAAATGGGACAAACACTAAATTGAGAATTCTGCAAAAATATCCTCAGTGTACAACGTTAAACACCAAATAATGCATGCAGAGCAGAATTAGGCCGATACCCGCTAATTATCAGAATCCAGAAAAGAGCCGCTAAATTCTACAACCACCTAAAAGGAAGCAATTCCCAATCCTTCCATAACAAAGCCATCACCTACAGAGAGATGAACCTGGAGAAGAGTCCCCTAAGCAAGCTGGTCCTGGGGCTCTGTTCACAAACACAAACAGACCCTACAGAGCCCCAGGACAGCAACACAATTAGACACAACCAAATCATGACAAAAAGATAATCACTTGACACATTGGAAAGAATTAACAAAAAAACAGGCCCTAAACAGAGAGTACACAGTGGCAGAATACGTGACCACTGTGACTGACCCAAACTTAAGGAAAGCTTTGACTATGTACAGACTCAGTGAGCATAGCCTTGCTATTGAGAAAGGTCGCCGTATGCAGACCTGGCTCTCAAGAAAAGACAGGCTATGTGCACACTGCCCACAAAATGAGGTGGGAACTGAGCTGCACTTCCGAACCTCCTGCCATATGTATGACCATATTAGAGACACATATTTCCCTCAGATTACACAGATCCACAAAGAATTCGAAAACAAACCCAATTTTGATAAACTCCCATATCTATTGGGTGAAATACCACAGTGTGCCATCACAGCAGCAAGATTTATGACCTGTTGCCACAAGAAAGAGCAACCAGTGAAGAACAAATACCATTGTAAATATAACTCATATTTATGTTTATTTATTTTCCCTTCTGTACTTTAACAATTTGCACCTTTTGTTACAACATTGTATATATACATAATATGACATTTGTAATATTTGAATTCTTTTGGAACTTCTGTGAGTGTAATGTTTACTGTTCATTTTTATTGTTTTTCAATTTTGTATATTATCTACTTCACTTGCTTTGGCAATGTTAACATATGTTTCCCATATCAATAAAGCCCCTTGAATTGAATAGAAATTGAATTGAGAGAGAAAAAGAGAAAGTATATACTGTATAGAGAGAGTGAACAGATGATGGGAATAGGGGATAACACAGAAAGAGACATGGGGTAGGGAGGAGAGGAAGAGAGGAGAACAATGGAAATCAAGTGGTTTTAAGACAGAGCGCTTGATCTCATTGTTGCCGTGACACCTCCTGCTGCGACCAGTTAGAAAACACCATTCAGTCAGTCTGCCGCGCCCACCTATCACTCCTGCATCCCACCTCTCTCCCCCGCCCCCCGCCTCCCACCTCTCTCCCCCGCCTTTCAACTCTCTCCCCTGCTTCCCGCCCCTCTCCCCCGCCTCCCATCTCCAGACATCCCCTGGGTGCCTCACATCTCCCACTATTCCCACTCTTCACTCAATGAGAACTCATCTGCACCGATTTCAATGGCAGCTATTTCTCATGGTGTTCAACAAAGAGCTAGGAGAAGAAATCTATAAAACATTTGAGTGGTTAAAATAGGTCTTATGGGATGGTGTGTGTGTGTGTTGGGAAAGGTTCATACTACAGTATGATACAATAGAGGGGGCATTGAATGTAGCACCCAATGGCTCTCATGTATTAATCCACCAGTCCTTGTTTGTCGACTCTCAGCCTTTACAGATCGCCTTCATTTTTCTCCAGTATTATCATTACGTATCTCCTCTTCTCACTGTGGCAACCGATAGATCTACAGCACTGACCAGAGATCAGGACTGCTGCCACGACCTTCACGGGGTTCATTTTGTTTTACGATTCTACCCACGCTCACCCATCAATCACCCACACGCACTTTAGAGCGCACGCTAAAGACTAAAGCGAAGAGACGAGAGTACAGAGGAGAGAGCCCACATATTCTGAATTACCCGCTACCCCCTCTCCTCCGTTCCTCCCTCCATCCCCCCTCCGTTGCCACACCCGCCCACCCCTCATTTATCTTAATGAAAGAGAGCGATGAGATCTCTTCTCTTCCATTTGGAATTCGCCTCATCGGAGATAAATCGACGCCGTCAGCCTATCATAATAATGCAGATCAATGACACTCTATCAGGTCTCTGTCAGAGAAAGGGGGAGTGAAAGAGGAGAGAGAAAGAGAGAGAGAAAAAGAGAGATATTTCATCCTGTGCTGAGTGGAAGTGCCTGTGTGATGTTGACTAACTGTCCGTCAATCTCCCAAGGGGTCTGGAAGAAGTCTAACACAATCAGAGGCCAGACACGGAGCATTGTCTCATTATGAGAGAGAGAGAGAGAGAGAGAGAGAGAATCAGTAACATAAATTGGACATGAGAAAGTAGAGGAAAAGGTACAAGAAAAGCGGCAGAAGACGTACAGCAATAGAGAAACAGAGAAAGAGAATGAGAGAGAGGGAGGGAGTGTCACAAACTTCGTCGTCTGAGGTGGAGAAATCATAGGACCAATATGCAGCGGTTAGAATGCTACACCCCCCCCTCCCCAATCCTCCAACTACGGAGGTGGCTCAGGCTCCGGCTTTAGTCCCCATTCTAACCTGCCCACCCCCCTTGAAGGCTCATGGCTGTAGACCACTGCTGAAGGCTCTGGGCTAAGGTGCGTCGCTGGAGACCTCGGGCTAAGGTGCGTCGCTGGAGACCTCGGGCTGAGGCGCGTCGCTGGAGACCTCGGGCTGAGGCGCGTCGCTGGAGACCTCGGGCTGAGGCGCATCGCTGGAGACCTCGGGCTGAGGCGCGTCGCTGGAGACCTCGGGCTGAGGCGCGTCGCTGGAGACCTCGGGCTGAGGCGCGTCGCTGGAGACCTCGGGCTGAGGAGCGTCGCTGGAGACCTCGGGCTGAGGCGCGTCGCTGGAGACCTCGGGCTGAGGCGCGTCGCTGGAGACCTCGGGCTGAGGCGCGTCTCTGGAGACCTCGGGCTGAGGCGCGTCGCTGGAGACCTCGGGCTGAGGCGCATCGCTGGAGACCTCGGGCTGAGGCGCGTCGCTGGATATCTCGGGCTGAGGCGCGTCGCTGGAGACCTCGGGCTGAGGCGCATCGCTGGAGACCTCGGGCTGAGGCGCGTCGCTGGAGACCTCGGGCTGAGGCGTGTCGCTGGAGACCTCGGGCTGAGGCGCGTCGCTGGAGACCTCGGGCTGAGGCGCGTCGCTGGAGACTCAGGGCTGAGGAGCGTCTCTGGAGACTCAGTGCTGAGGAGCGTCGCTGGAGACTCAGTGCTGAGGAGCTCCGGACTGTGGGCCGTCTCTGCAGGCTCCGGACTGTGGGCCGTCGCCAGAAGCTCTGGACGGGGAACTGTCGCCGGAAGCTCTGGACGGGGCACTGTCGCCGGAAGCTCTGGACGGGGAACTGTCGCCGGAAGCTCTGGACGGGGACTGCGCACTGAAGGCCTGATGCGTGGGGCTGGCTTTGGAGGCGCCAGACTAGTGACACGCACCACAGGGCTAGTGCGAGGAGCAGGAACAGGATGTACTGGACTGGGCAGGCGCACTAAAGGCCTGGTGCGTGAGGCTGGCTTTGGAGGCGCCAGAACGGTAACACGCACCACAGGGCTAGTGTGAGGAGCAGGAACTGGATACACTGGGCCATGAATACGCACTGGAGGTCTGGAGCGCATAGCCTGTACAACCCGTCCTGGCTGGATTGTCACTGTAGCCCTGCACGGGCAGAGTGCTGGCACAGGGCGAACTGGGCTGTGCTGAGGCATGATGACTGCCATGCGTAGAGCAGGGTAGCCTGGGCCTAGGAGACGCACTGGTGGCCAGATGTGCTGTGCCCGGCGCACTTCTCCCTGGCTGGATGCCCACTCTAGCACGGCACTTACGGGGGGCTGGTATCACCCGTACCGGATTGTGCGTGCAGATGGGCGAGACCGTGCGCACTTCCGCATAGCACGCTGCCTCCAGCTCCTCCTTTGGGCGCCGGTACTCCCCAACCTGGTGCCATGGTCCCTTTCCATTCATTATTTCCTCCCATGTCCACGACTCTAAGTAGCTCCTCTGTTGCTCCTTCCTCCGCTGCTTGGTCCTCTTCTGGTGGTTGGTTCTGTCACAAACTTCATCGTCTGAGGTGGAGAAATCATCGGACCAATATGCAGCGGTTAGAATGCTCATCTTCTTTTTATTGGAAGGGAAAAAATTACTCATACAAAAACAAACGACGAAAAACAGTCCTGTAAGGTGCTCAGACTATATAAGGAAACAACCACCCACAAGCACAAGTGAAAACACACACAACTAAATATGGCCTCCAATCAGAGATAACAACAAACAGCTGCCTCTGATTGGAGGTTATTGACAAAACTAACATAGACATTGAAAAACTAGAAAACCCACATAGAAATAGAAAACATAGAACATCAACCAAAAACCCCGAAACACACTAAACAAACACCCCCTGCCACGCCCTGACCAAACTATAATAACAAACAACCCCTTTTACTGGTCAGGACGTGACAGGGAGTGGTAACAACAGACAGAGAAAGACGAAGAGGATGAAGATGATGAAAGATTCCGGCTCTGCCTTCCTGTAGATTCTCTTAACATTTCTCCTGTGTTCAGACTGCGTTCAGACTGTGTTCAGTTTGTATTGAGGCTGTCACAGATGCACAGCAGTTAGCAGGGCTGGCAGGCAGGCAGAGAACACACACCTCTATCCTGGCTGTGGTGTGGCCACTGACAGAGACATCCAGGCACGGTGGAAGGGGGAAAGTGGACAGGAAATGGGTCTGGCACAGTTTGATGATAATGATTGATACATTTTAGGATCCTCTCCACGCAAAGCAGAAAAGCCATTACACAGCTCTGATTGAAAACCACAGATGGGTGACCAGACCAGTACGCAAGATGGGCCAGGGTAGGGGACAGAGGAGGAAGGGAGTGGGGATGAGGTGTTGGGGGGAGAAAGAGTGGGGGCAGCTATAGCAGGAGAGAGGGGAGAGGAAGACGGTGAAGCGAGGTGGAAGTAACAGAGGAAAATTAAGGGGGGAGGAGGGCTGGAGGAGAGGGGGGAGAGATGGGGGAGGAGCGTTGGTAGAGGTGGAAGTAAAGAGATGAGAATGAAGTGTGGGAGCAGGAAGGAGCCAAGAGGAGAGGGGTGCACCGAGAAGCCCCCGTGGGAATGAAGGGGGCAAAGGAAGGGAGGAACCATCAAGATGAGTATTAAGTTGTAATGAGAAAAAGATGCGCTATATATGAACCACAATATATGAGAGTTTCTCATTTTCACTCCAAGCTATTTTTCCTCTTCTGTCAGAAGGCATATCCACTGGGCAGTCTGCATGCTTCCTCTACTCCCAGTAGAGAGAGTGAGACAGAGAGAGAGAGAGTGAGACAGAGAGAGAGAGAGAGAGAGAGAGAGAGAGAGAGAGAGAGACTGAGAAATAGAGAGAGAGAGAAAGAGACTGAGAAAGAGAGAGAAAGAGAGAGAGCGAGAGAGAGGAGTAGCAGCTCTGACTGACATTAGTATGCCGTTCATGTCTGTCTCTTCTCTACATCACAACTATGCTCTGCTCTGCTCTGCTCTGCTCTGCCTGACACTCCTAAATGGAACAGAATAATATATCAATTATGACATAATAATAGAACAACCACACTAACACACCAGGAGGTGTTCAGTGTGTCAAACACACCAGGAGGTGTTCAGTGTGTCAAACACACCAGGAGGTGTTCAGGGTGTCAAACACACCAGGAGGGGTTGAGGGTGTCAAACACACCAGGAGGTGTTGAGGGTGTCAAACACACCAGGAGGGGTTGAGGGTGTCAAACACACCAGGAGTGGTTGATGGTGTCAAACACACCAGGAGGTGTTGAGGTTGTGAAACACACCAGGAGGTGTTGAGGGTGTCAAACACACCAGGAGTGGTTGATGGTGTCAAACACACCAGGAGGTGTTGAGGTTGTCAAACACACCGGGAGGTGTTGAGGGTGTCAAACACACAAGGTGTTCAGTGTGTCAAACACACCAGGAGGGGTTGAGGGTGTCAAACACACCAGGAGGTGTTGAGGGTGTCAAACACACCAGGAGGTGTTCAGTGTGTCAAACACACCAGGAGGTGTTGAGGGTGTCAAACACACCAGGAGTGGTTGAGGGTGTCAAACACACCAGGAGGTGTTCAGTGTGTCAAACACACCAGGAGGTGTTGAGGGTGTCAAACACACCAGGAGGTGTTCAGTGTGTCAAACACACCAGGAGGTGTTCAGTGTGTCTGATGTAACCATGGGACCACTAGTGTTCAGGGGTTGTGGTTTTGTTACTGACTGGAAGGTCATCATTTCCTCTCTTAGGATTGTGTCAGTGGTATGCTGTTCTGGGCTCAAGGCCATAGCCATAGCAGGTAGCCTAGTGGTTGGATCAGTAACCGAAAGGTTGCTGGTTAGAATCCTTAAACTGACCAGGTGAAAAATCTGTTGATGTGCCCTTGAGCAAGACACTTAACCATAATCTGAATAAGAGTGTCTGCTAAATGACAAAAAAATAAATAGCACCTACTGTATGATCTGGGGTCTACACAGCTCAACACCAAGTGTCTATGTGTGTATAGGAAAATACATGCGCAGATGTACACACACACTTCTTTTCTGAGTCGTGTCCCACCTGTCTATTTGACTCCAACCTTGTCCGAGGCCTGGAGTCACTGGTCCAATCAGCGCTCTACCATACCTCAGTCCCCTTTGCTAAGTTCACGCTCCAGGGCCCACCATCTGTTCCTGACCCTGCCTACGTGTGCTCTTCCCTGGGTCTTGCTGACCAACTTCCCCCTGCCCAAAACCAGTCTCTGGAGCCAAGACAGGACAGGATGGGACAGTGACCACAACCTTGCCCTTGGTCACTCTGGTCCCATCTAGACACTGTTATTCTTAAATGCCCTCCTCCTTACCCCTTCATCCTGCCATTCTTCATCCCTCCATCCTCTTCCTATTCAACTCATCTTCCATGAAACACTGTTTCTAACTGGACAGGTGTAATTCTATCTGCGATACAAAACAGCCACCAACCATCTATCTTGCTCATAAATGATAAAGATAGACCTTGAACCTGCGTGGCTGATTCCACCCGAGCCATCTGATTGGCCAAACTGCTAACCTATGCACTTTGAACTCTGACCTTGTCAGGGTCACCTGGGGGTCAAAGTAACCACAGACGTTCAGGAGAAAGCATTTAGCATGATCTATCTGAAGTTACTGAATGTCATGCAACTCCTCCGCAAAGTGGTGTGAATGAAGTGTCATCACATTCACTCTGACCACCTGCAGTTCCAATGCATAATTTAGAACAAAGCTGTCCTTATTCATATAATACCACTCGTCTCTCTCCTCTCTCTCTCTCTGTGTGTGTGTGCTGTTCCATCTCTGGCCATGTTATTGTGTGCTGACACGCTGAGCTCTACTACCAATTCACAGGACAAAGAGGTTCAATCTACGCTGCGGAAGACGACTAAAATACATCATAATCATAATCTCATCCTGAAACAAAAACTCACGCAGGGCCCCTATCAGATAATGTTATGTCAGAGAGGAAATTCCAGGAGACATTAGGAGAACATGAGTGGAGAGAGTGTGATAAAAACCATCTCCTGTATCAGCATGTGTAATGAGACTACTGCAAGGGCCCGGGCAGTGATAAGAAATAGCTTACATACGGAACATATTACCATATGCACATGTACAGACACACACACACACTCATAATAAACACACTAACACTTACATTCATACAGACACATGGGCGGATTAGCCGTCTGGCAATTCTGGCAAATGCCAGAAGGGCCGGACCATCTTTTATTAGGGTGGGCTGGTAGAAATTGACCAAAAAAATATATATTTATTTCAAAAGTATATATATACTGGACATGGCCGGCGGCCCTTGAGCCTGTTTTTTTTAATGATTTTTTTTCCCTATTTCTCTGTTGTCATAATCTTCTATATTGAGCATTTTCCTGACCAATGGGCCGGCCTGGTTTTCAGTTTGGATGAGTTGAGGTGGCGCAAATTCACATTCAAAGTCAAACGTGCATTATTAATGAGAGTGAGACCGACTTGGACTCATGGAAGGGTGGTGCTGAAAAAGTTAGAGAGACCAAAAAAGGGCTTGAGGCTGATGTTGCTAATTATGTGAAATTAACCATCTTATTTGCTAAAATTTCTGTTTTGCTGGTCCGAGTGCTGTGTCTGTGAGAGATGACAGATCATCTATTGTGGTGTAGTCGAGGTAGGAAGAAAACAATGACATCCTGTAGCCTACTACTGCCAGTTAGGCCTAATATTTTGACTGTATATTGTATGAAATATATTTTGTACCTACTATAGTAGGCTGTGTTGGCTCTATATATATATATATATATATATATATATATATATATATATATATATATATATACACTGCTCCAAAAAATAAAGGGAACACTTAAACACAATGTAACTCCAAGTCAATCACACTTCTGTGAAATCAAACTGTCCACTTAGGAAGCAACACTGATTGACAATAAATTTCACATGCTGTTGTGCAAATGGAATAGACAACAGGTGGAAATTATAGGCAATAGGCAAGACACCCCCAATAAAGGAGTGGTTCGGCAGGTGGTTACCACAGACCACTTCTCAGTTCTTATGCTTCCTGGCTGATGTTTTGGTCACTTTTGAATGCTGGCGGTGCTTTCACTCTAGTGGTAGCATGAGACGGAGTCTACAACCCACACAAGTGGCTCAGGTAGTGCAGCTCATTCAGTCTGGCACATCAATGCGAGCTGAGGCAAGAAGGTTGCTGTGTCTGTCAGAGTAGTGTCCAGAGCATGGAGGCACTACCAGGAGACAGGCCAGTACATCAGGAGACATGGAGGAGGCCGTAGGAGGGCAACAACCCAGCAGCAGGACCGCTACCTCCGCCTTTGTGCAAGGAGGAGCAGGAGGAGCACTGCCAGAGCCCTGCAAAATGACCTCCAGCAGGCCACAAATGTGCATGTGTCTGCTCAAACGGTCAGAAACAGACTCCATGAGGGTGGTATGAGGGCCCGACGTCCACAGGTGGGGGTTGTGCTTACAGCCCTACACCGTGCAGGACATTTGGCATTTGCCAGAGAACACCAAGATTGGCAAATTCGCCACTGGCGCCCTGTGCTCTTCACAGATGAAGCAGGTTCACTCTGAGCACGTGACAGACGTGACAGAGTCTGGAGACGCCGTGGAGAACGTTCTGCTGCCTGCAACATCCTCCAGCATGACCGGTTTGGTGGTGGGTCAGTCATGGTGTGGGCTGGCATTTCTTTGGGGGGCCGCACAGCCCTCCATGTGCTCGCCAGAGGTAGCCTGACTGCCATTAGGTACCGAGATGAGATCCTCAGACCCCTTGTGAGACCATATGCTGGTGCGGTTGGCCCTGGGTTCCTCCTAATGCAAGACAATGCTAGACCTCATGTGGCTGGAGTGTGTCAGCAGTTCCTGCAAGAGGAAGGCATTGATGCTATGGACTGGCCCGCCCGTTCCCCAGACCTGAATCCAATTGAGCACATCTGGGACATCATGTCTCGCTCCATCCACCAACGCCACGTTGCACCACAGACTGTCCAGGAGTTGGTGGATGCTTTAGTCCAGGTCTGGGAGGAGATCCCTCAGGAGACCATCCACCACCTCATCAGGAGCATGCCCAGGTGTTCTAGGGAGGTCATACAGGCACGTATAGGCAACACACACTACTGAGCCTCATTTTTACTTGTTTTAAGGACATTACATCAAAGTTGGATCAGCCTGTAGTGTGTTTTTACACTTTAATTTTGAGTGTGACTCCAAATCCAGACCTCCATGGGTTGATAAATTGGATTTCCATTGATTATTTTTGTGTGATTTTGTTGTCAGCACATTCAACTATGTAAAGAAAAAAGTATTTAAATAAGATTATTTCATTCATTCAGATCTAGAATGTGTTATTTTAGTGTTCCCTTTATTTTTTTGAGCAGTATATATATATATATATATATGTGTGTGTATATGTATATGTATATGTAATAGCAATTAACACTTAGGAGCGACAGACAGACAAACAGACAAACAGACAGACATATGCAGAAATTGACAGACAGACAGACAGACAGACAGACAGACAGACAGACAGACAGACAGACAGACAGACAGACAGACAGACAGACAGACAGACAGACAGACAGACAGACAGACAGACAGACAGACAGACAGACAGACAGGCAAACAAACAGGCAGGAAGACATAGACAGGCAGTGACGACAGGGTGAGTGGCTGAATTGCCAGCCCTGAATTTTTGTCCCAGTCCGCCCCTGTACAGACAACTCTCACAGGCTTTCTCCCTTCAAACACGCATGAGGGGTGGGTTGGGACTGAGAGCAATGACACACACACACTAAAAATTGCACACACACATACAGACAGATAACCGGACAAATGGGTTCACACATGGGACGATGTGTGTTTGGCGAGCTCATATTTTTCTTGGGGTCATTTGCCAGAGTGAGGCATTATCTGCTGCTCTACATGAGAACAAACGGATAGAGGCAGCAAAAATAGAAAAAGAGTGGGAAAAAGAGAGTGAGAAGGGAAAGTCCATGCTGGGCCCAGTCTGACAGAGTAGCAGAGTAATTATCTTTACTTTTATGGAGGAAAAATAAACACACACAGCCCAGTGTGTGTGTGTGCGTGTGTGAGTGTGTACGTGTGTGCGTGTGTGCGTGTGTGTGTGTATGTCTGGTGGAATTAGTATTCCACTGTGGACCTCTGTTTCATCAGAACCAATGAAAAACAGTGAGGGTTGGATCAATAGTCCTCAACCCTGCTCAACACCAGCTCTGCCAGGGGAGGAGGCTAAGAGAGACCTGGAACACCAGCTCTGCCAGGGGAGGAGGCTAAGAGAGGCCTGGGACCCCAGCCCTGCCAGGGGAGGAGGCTAAGAGAGGCCTGGAACACCAGCCCTGCCAGGGGAGGAGAATAAGAGAGGCCTGGAACACCAGCCCTGCAAGGGGAGGAGGCTAAGAGAGGCCTGGAACACCAGCCCTGCCAGGGGAGGAGGCTAAGGGAGGCCTGGAATACCAGCCCTGCCAGGGGAGGAGGCTAAGAGAGGCCTGGAACACCAGCCCTGCCAGGGGAGGAGAATAAGAGAGGCCTGGAACACCAGCCCTGCCAGAGGAGGAGGCTAAGGGAGGCCTGGAACACCAGCTCTGCCAGGAGAGGAGGCTAAGAGAGACCTGGAACACCAGCCCTGCCGGGGGAGGAGGCTAAGAGAGGTCTGGAACACCAACCCTGCCAGGGGAGGAGGCTAAGGGACACCGGGAACACCAGCCCTGCCAGGGGAGGAGGCTAAGGGAGGCCTGGAACACCAGCCCTGCCAGGGGAGGAGAATAAGAGAGGCCTGGAACACCAGCCCTGCCAGAGGAGGAGGCTAAGGGAGGCCTGGAACACCAGCCCTGCCAGGAGAGGAGGCTAAGAGAGACCTGGAACACCAGCCCTGCCAGGGGAGGAGGCTAAGAGAGGCCTGGAACACCAGCCCTGCCAGGGGAGGAGGCTAAGAGAGGCCTGGAACACCAGCCCTGCCAGGGGAGGAGAATAAGGGAGGCCTGGAACACCAGCCCTGCCAGGGGAGGAGGCTAAGAGAGCCCTGGGACACTAGCTCTGCCAGGGGAGGAGGCTAAGAGAGGCCTGGAACACCAGCCCTGCCAGGGGAGGAGGCTAAGAGAGGCCTGGAACACCAGCCCTGCCAGGGGAGGAGAATGAGAGAGGCCTGGAACACCAGCCCTGCCAGGGGAGGAGAATAAGAGAGGCCTGGAACACCAGCCCTGCCAGGGGAGGAGGCAAGAGAGGCCTGGAACACCAGCCCTGCCAGGGGAGGAGAATAAGAGAGGCCTGGAACACCAGCCCTGCCAGGGGAGGAGACTAAGGGAGACCTGGAACACCAGCCCTGCCAGGGGAGGAGGCTAAGGGAGGCCTGGAACACCAGCCCTGCCAGGGGAGGAGGCTAAGAGAGGCCTGGAACACCAGCCCTGCCAGGGGAGGGGGCTAAGAGAGGCCTGGAACACTAGCTCTGCCAGGGGAGGAGGCTAAGAGAGGCCTGGAACACCAGCCCTGCCAGGGGAGGAGGCTAAGAGAGGCCTGGAACAGCACCCCTTCAGGGGAGGAGGCTAAGAGAGGTCTGGAACACCAGCCCTGACAGGGGAGGAGGCTAAGAGAGGCCTGGAACACCAGCCCTGCCAGGGGAGGAGAATAAGAGAGGTCTGGAACACCAGCTCTGCCAGAGGAGGAGGCTAAGAGAGACCTGGAATACCAGCTCTGCTAGGGGAGGAGGCTAAGAGAGGTCTGCAACACCAGCCCTGCCAAGGGAGGAGGCTAAGAGAGGTCTGGAACACCAGCCCTGCCAGGGGAGGAGGCTAAGAGAGGTCTGGAACACCAGCTCTGCCAGGGGAGGAGGCTAAGAGAGGCCTGGAACACCAGCCCTGCCAGGGGAGGAGGCTAAGAGAGGCCTGGAACACCAGCCTTGCCAGGGGAGGAGGCTAAGAGAGGCTTGGAACACCAGCTCTCCAGTAAATAACTATTCCAAATGTCAAACTCCTGCAGAATGATGAGTTATAACACCGTGCTACGGCGGAATATACAGTTGTGTTTTTGTCAGAAACTAAAATGTTCTTTTTTCAAACCCCTGGTTGGTGAGAGAGAAAATCCCTGACTGTTTAAATGTGAGATTTAAACAAACCATTCTGTTTTAGTGGGTTTAAACCACTGTTGGTTTAGCCACGAGTGGTTTCCATGGGTGAATGGACAGTAAAGTAATCATACACTCTGTTCAGAATGTGTCTTCATGCCACTTCTTTAGTGTGCCGACGTTTGTGTGTGCACTGGTCCAGGTATGCCTGTGGACTGCTTTCCTCCACGCTTTTCCTCCATGCACTCTTCCATGCGTGCTCCTTCTTGTGTACATAGTGTGCTGTGGCCATTGTGATGTTATCTGTGGCATATGATCTCCATCCAAGGTGTAATACAGTGCTGTTACCCAGAGAGGAGAGTGTGAGCTCGTAAATAAACAAGGAGAGTCTGGCCCGGGGCCACCAAAAGAAGCCACACACACACACATGAATAAACCCTGACTACAGCCAGGGGATTAAACACACTTTACACCTCACTAAATTACACTCCCTGGTTCCACCATCTACAGCATTAGACAACAGTGGTTACAGTCTGTATAGTGTAGTTCTATGCTCCTATTCTCTCAGTTCATATTTACTAAATTACAGTCCTAGTTTCCACCTGCTCAGCCCTCAGATAATGGTGATTACACGCTATACTGACTAGATCTATGTTCCCTTTTGTTCAGTTTATATTCTGTATGTCTCTGTTCTATACTGTGTGAGTCTTGGTTTAATGTATGGTATTATGGTAGGTGTTGCTGTGTTCTGTGTTCTCTGACCCATGGTGAGTGTCTCGTGTCCCATTGGCCAAGACTGTGGCAGCCTAGCGTTAGGGAGTGATGGATGGAACTGAGTAGAAGAGAAGGAAGGAGGAGTCCCATGTCTCCATGACTCAGCCTCATGTCCTCATATGATTTCTGTCACTCCTATGTTATTAACGCATGGAATGGAATCTGCTTGGGGTGATGGGAGCAGAATTCATTGAGGCTTTCAAAACGAAGTCAGACATGATATTGGTTCCAGATTAGATTACATGCATTCAAATGTACTTCTTCTCCTGTGAGCCAGAATAACAATGGGTCTACAGTTAGTGTCTTGAACAAGCCATTTTTATAGTCTTAAATAAAAAAACATCAAGACATTTTGGGGAGATGGAGAGTTGTACACGTTGACTCAGTTCAGGCACAGTTTGGGCACAGTGCTATTCACTGTGACTTATCTCTGTCCCAGTCTCTTACCTGGGGAGCAGAACGCGGGTGACTGATTTCACTCAGCTCCAAGGTGTGTTTTCTAATTATCTTTCCCTTCTCTTTTTTTCACTCCTTCCTTTATTCTCCCCGGTCCCCGGTCCCCTCTTCACTCACTCACAAACCAGGACACAATAACAGAGTGGAGTGGGGGCCGCCAAGGCGAGGAGATGGGGGAGGAAGGGGAGACGAAAGATTAATTAAGGTTCTTATGGCTCTCAGAACACACACACTCACTCACGCGTACACATACACACACACACACACACACACACACACACGCGCCTCGGTCTGCATGACTGTGATCGATGGGCAGCCTGGTTTTTGTTTATCTGAAGTGACAACCGACGGCGCGTGGGCTGCCGTACGAGTGTGTACTGGTTCACCCTGGGTAGGAACACAACGCAGCACTTGTTGGTTCATGTTTCTTGCCACCGTGCATTTATTCACATGCTCAGTCAACATGGCAGCTGAGACGGGAGCATTGTACCATGCTGTGCCACAGTCACCCCTGCCTGAGGTAATTATATTGATTTAACAAGTAGGCTTCATGCACAAACCTCCAATGTCGTCAGTTAGCCAAGCGGTTAAGAGTGTTGGGCCAGTAACTGAAAGGTCGCTGGGTCAAACTCCCTGAGCCGGCAAGGTGGGCCGTTCTGCCCTTGATCAAGGCAGTTAACGCCCAACAGCAACTTCTCCCTGGGTGTTGATGATGTGGATGTCGATTAAATTAGACCCCTCTCTGATTCAGAGGGGTTAAATGGGGAAGACGCATTTCAGTTGAATGCATTCAGTTGTGCAACTGACTAGGTATCCCCCTTTCCCTATCTAAGGGGCTTGTACGTCAATATAGGAATGGTAGTGTGAACACGAGCTTGTACAAGATATGTACATACAATCTTCTCCTATACACAAACACTTATGCAAAGCCTAGACGCACAAGTATAAATACACAGAAGGACACACTCAGTCACTCAGTCACTCAGTCGCAAGGTGACAGAACATCTTATCAGAGAGCGGTTATGGAAATGAGAACGCTGCTCTGTGATAAATAAAGTCCATTTATTATAGCACACACAGTCCAGAATCAACAACAGGGCAGGACAGAGACTACCGATGAATAGATACAGAGAGAGAGAGAGAGAGAGCGGGAGGGGGGGTAGAGGAGATGAAATTATTAGACTGTTGTTTTGTCAATGTCAAAGTGTCTGACATTGGTCTGTGGCTTAAAACAGAGGTGAGAGAAGAGAGGAGAGGAGGATAAGGTACGTGAGCGGGGTGTAAACCTACACGATATCGAGTAGCTGTGGACACTTGATGCTGAAAGATTGCCCTTACTAAGTTTGATAACATGCAGTGAAAGAAAAAGTACTTTAAAGAGTACATATAAAATTAGTTACCAGAACGAGTGTTTGAACTGTGAGCTCTCTCGACCAAATAATGTAAAACTATATCAAAACAAGAGAGACATGAAACTCAAGTCTGGCATAACTGAGGGTAAATCATTGAAACTAATGCACTCCCTCCCAGTACAGTGTCAGCTACAGCAGAGCATAACTCCTTATGATTCATCTCACACCTACAGGGGTGATGGAGTCATTGCTCATTCTAATACCTACAGGGTTCCTTCATCATGGAAAAAATAGCTGAAGTCGGGATTGATATGTTTTGTCTTTTATCATGTTGTCACAGTGAAATCCTCTGGTGATTGGAGCCTGGCCTCAACCCCAAAGGCATCATGGGTAATGTTGTTTTTTTCTGTTCATTATGCCAAATAGTCCTTGGATGGAGGCAATTGATCCCAGACACAAACACCACCACACACACACACACACACACCACAATATCATGGTACCCCAGCTTTAATATCGGCTGCCCAGAGACCATCAACAATAATGCTTTGATTTCTTACGATTTCATCGTGGGTAATGTTGTTTGTTTTTCTGTTCTTTATGGCAAATAGTCCTTGGATGGAGGCATTTGATCCCAGACACACACAAACACACATGCGTGCGCTCTTTCTCTCCATCCCCCTGCTATCATGGTTTATCTCTGTATTGATGCAAATGTGGTGGAATCTGTTGAATAGAGCAGTGAAGTGCTATTGTCATTCATGACCACTCATTGGGCTGCTGGTTGAAAAGATGGATGGTCAAGTCAAGTCCCCTACCAACTGATTCCAGGTCTGTCTCATAAAATGTTTCTATCTGTATTTAGTCCAGGCTCTACTGTTAACACATAGTGATATTCTGGTTTTGTGAGGCTGCCTCTTGCTTTGACATTTGCACCTATCGTGCAGACAATCTGCTGACGGCTGTAACCCTGATAATTAGCAGAGGCTACGCTGCACCCCTACAGGCTAAAGAAGAGAGAGAGAGAGAGGGGGCTATAAAGAGAGAGAGAGGGATAGAGAGAGACAGATAGAGAGAGGGATAGAGAGAGAGAGAGAGAGGGGGATAGAGAGAGGGATAGAGAGAGAGAGAGGGATAGAGAGAGAGAGAGGGATAGAGAGAGAGAGAGAGAGAGAGAGAGAGAAGGGGCAAGAGAGAGAGAGAGAGAGAGAGAGGGATAGAGAGAAAGAGAAGGGGCTAGAGAGAGAGAGAGAGAGAGGGATAGAGAGAGAGAGAGAGAGAGAGAGAAGGGGCTAGAGAGAGAGAGAGAGAGAGGGATAGAGAGAGAGGGAGCGAGAGAGAGGGATGGGGATAGAGAGAGAGGGAGAGGGGGAGAGAGAGGGATAGGGATAGAGAGAGATAGGGAGAGAGAGAGAGAGATTATGAAAAATTGAGATAAAGAGATCATTTTCATTCCACACATGCCTCTCTCTCTCTCTCTCTCTCTCTCTCTCTCTCTCTCTCTCCTCTCTCTCTCTCTCTCTCACACACTCTATATCTGACCCACTTTTGTTTGAAAAGAAAGATGCAACTTTTACCTTGGCCCATTAACTCTCCACACGGTCAAGTCAATAAAAGACACCTAACCACTAAATCACAAACACTAACAAACTGACACCCATGGACTTTGTTGAGCTCCGTAGAATCATTAGCACCAGCTAAGGAACATGCTTGTCAGACAGTCTATCTCCTCATCCTCACCTCTCCTCTCCACCCCTCTCCCTCTCTCTCCTCATCCTCACCTCTCTTCTCCACCCTCTCCCTCTCTTGTCCTCATCCTCACCTCACCTCTCCATCCTCTCCCTCTCTTGTCCTCATCCTCACCTCTCCTCTCCTTCCTCTCCCTCTCTTGTCCTCACCTCACCTCTCTTCTCCACCCTCTCCCTCTCTTGTCCTCATCCTCACCTCACCTCTCCTCTCCTCTCCTTCCTCTCCCTCTCTTGTCCTCATCCTCACCTCTCCTTCCTCTCCCTCTCTTGTCCTCACCCTCACCTCACCTCTCCTCTCCTCTCCTTCCTCTCCCTCGCTTGTCCTCATCCTCACCTCTCCACCCCTCTCCCTCTCTTGTCCTCATCCTCACCTCTCCTATTCCACCCCTCTCCCTCTCTTGTCCTCATCCTCACCTCACCTCTCCATCCTCTCCCTCTCTTGTCCTCATCCTCACCTCTCCTTCCTCTCCCTCTCTTGTCCTCACCCTCACCTCACCTCTCCTCTCCTCTCCTTCCTCTCCCTCGCTTGTCCTCATCCTCACCTCTCCACCCCTCTCCCTCTCTTGTCCTCATCCTCACCTCTCCTACTCCACCCCTCTCCCTCTCTTGTCCTCATCCTCACCTCACCTCTCCATCCTCTCCCTCTCTTGTCCTCATCCTCACCTCTCCTCTCCTTCCTCTCCCTCTCTTGTCCTCATCCTCACCTCTCCACCCCTCTCCCTCTCTTGTCCTCATCCTCACCTCTCCTCTCCACCCCTCTCCCTCTCTTGTCCTCATCCTCACCTCTCCTCTCCTTCCTCTCCCTCTCTTGTCCTCATCCTCACCTCTCCTCTCTCTCCCTCTCTTGTCCTCATCCTCACCTCTCCTTCCTCTCCCTCTCTTGTCCTCATCCTCACCTCTCCTCTCCACCCCTCTCACTCTCCTGTCCTCATCCTCACCTCACCTCTCCACCCCTCTCACTCTCTTGTCCTCATCCTCACCTCACCTCTCCACCCCTCTCACTCTCTTGTCCTCATCCTCACCTCTCCACCCTCTCCCTCTCTTGTCCTCATCCTCACTTCACCTCTCCCTTTCCTGTCCTCATCTTCACCTCACCTGTCCTCTCCACCCCTCTCTGTTAGCTTGGTTGGTAGTATGACTGGTGCAGTAAGTTGTGGTTCAGTAGCTGGAGAGCAGTGCAGAGTCAGAATCAGTCTCAGACAGACAGACAGACAGACGGTAGATCAGTCTCTGGACCGCTGTATGATGGACAAACCCAGCAGAGGACTGCAGCCTCCAGACAACCTAAGTCAACTAATCCAAGTCGCCCCACAGTTTACCCCACAAACAACACTGAACCCAATCCACTCTCTAATCAAGTCTATCTCATCCCTCCAAACACCATCTACACTGAATTCATACCACTATATATTCACATATGGTTCACGCAGAACATCATTATTATCTGAAGGGTCTTTAAAAGGGTTCAACATCTGTGAGTGTGGACGACCTTGTTTTGATGACTTTGAAAGCCTTTGATACCCCTTTGCCATCCTATGCCGGCATTTTTCACACTGAGGTTCATGTCCTGCCTGGTTCACTGTCTGGTGCATGACAGACAGAATAATCTGTCTGAATAAGTGTCACAGTTGTCGTCGGGAAAGGAGGACCAAAATGCAGCAGGTATGTGGTTGCTCATCTTGAACTTTTATTAAACTCAAAATGAACACCAAAATAACAAAACGGCACTTGTGCTACACCCCCCCTCCCCAACCCACCTAAGCAGGTGGTGGTTCAGGCTCCGGCCTACTGTCCTCCAAAATGCACACCGACCCGATCAGCCTCGGGCCGTAGGCAGACTCCCCTGTTCCGGATCATGGGCAGACCTCTTCCTCGCCACCCTGTAGGCAGACTCATTAATTAAACAGTTAATCACTTTAAGTTCTGAATTGTCAGGCTTACTCAGTTCAGGTTTGCTGCTAGACTCCCTTGGTTTTTGGTCATCGGCAGACTCTGGGCAGATGGGCCGCTCTGGCTGATCCTGGCAGACGGGCCGCTCTGGCTGATCCTAGCAGACGGGCCGCTCTGGCGTCTCCGGGCAGTCGGGCCGCTCTGGCGTCTCCGGGCAGTCGGGCCGCTCTGGCGACTCCTGAATGACGGGCAGCTCTGGCGACTCCTGACTGACGGGCAGCTCTGGCGACTCCTGACTGACGGGCAGCTCTGGCGACTCCTGACTGACGGGCAGCTCTGGCGACTCCTGACTGACGGGCAGCTCTGGCGACTCCTGACTGACGGGCAGCTCTGGCGACTCCTGACTGAGCCGACGCACTGGAAGCCTGGTACGTGGTGCTGGGGTTATCAGCCTGGGAACACGCACCTCCAGGCTAGTGCGGGGAGCGGGAACAGGACGAGTCGGACTGGGCTGACGCACTTGAAGCCTGGTGCGTGGTGCTGGTACTGGACGTGCCAGACTGGGAACACGCACCTCCAGGCTAGTGCGGGGAGCGGGAACAGGACGAGTCGGACTGGGCTGATGCACTTGAAGCCTGGTGCGTGGTGCTGGTACTGGACGTGCCAGACTGGGAACACGCACCTCAGGGCTAGTGCGGGGAGCTGGCCTGGGGCTCCATTCTTGCCCCGCAAAACTGCCCTTGTGCCCCCCCCCCAAAAAATATTGGGGCTGCCTCTCGAGTTTACTTAACTCTTCCATAGCCCTGGAAACGCTCATCCTTATCTCCGCCCACGTCCATTTCTCCCGTTTGTCCAACTCAAATTCCCACTGCTCCTTACAATCCACCTGTTGCTCCTTCTTCTGCTGCTTGGTCCGTTTGTGGTGGGAGATTCTGTCACGGTTGTCATTGGGAAAGGAGGACCAAAATGCAGCAGGTATGTGGTTGCTCATCTTGAACTTTTATTAAAACTCAAAATGAACACCAAAATAACAAAACGAACTCACGATCCACAAACAGTCTTCTCAGGCTCACACACGCTAGACAAGAAACAATCTCCCACAAAACCTACACCAAACAATTACCCATATATAGGACTCTCAATCAGAGGCAACGAGGAAGCACCTGCCTCCAATTGAGATTCCCAAACCCCCATTAACCTAACATAGAAATACACTCACTAGACTAAACATAGAAATACATAAACATAGAACATAAACCAAAACCCGGAAATAATAAATCAAACGCCCTTCTACAAAAACACCACCCCGAACCACATAAAACAAATACCCTCTGCCACGTCCTGACCAAACTACCATAACAATTAACCCTTATACTGGTCAGGACGTGACGCTAATGCTCTTAAATTCATCTGTTCTAAGCTCATCTGTAATGCAGGTCTGGAAAGAGGAGGTAGGAACCCCCACTGTGGTGGGACCATATTAGGATGCTACTTTTGCCATGCATCAGTCGCCCCCGACAACAGGGGGATGTGTGTCACCACAGGGGGTCAGTTCACCCCTCCTGCCACCCCTTTGCTTTCACTGCCTCTCAGTACCTCTCAGCTCTAACATGCCTATAAAAGAGAAGTTTGAGCAAAGTGGCTTTTTGGAAAGGGAAAGTCAAGGTAGGGGTAAAAAGAAGGCATACTTTGGGGATGTACTTTGGAGTAGTTTGACAATTGAGAGTAGTTTCTGCTCACATGCACACACACCTTCAATTTCAAACCAGCCGTCTCTGCTCCTTGGCCTCTCTCTTCTGCTCTCCAATATCAACCACCCCGACTTGAAATCCTTGCCTAAACCTCTTACCATCCTCCTCCTACTTCTCTAACCTTACTGTCAGATTGACTTTTGACTTATACACACATATCCACGTACACACACGCACGCCTGGAGTATCAAGCTCCACTGTGTGTGTGTGTGTGTGTGTGTGTGTGTGTGTGTGTGTGTGTGTGTGTGTGTGTGTGTGTGTGTGTGTGTGTGTGTGTGTGTGTGTGTGTGCGTGTGCGTGCGTGTGTGCGTGCGTGCATGGGTCAGGTGTTTATTGGAGCCCGCCGCCTCCCACTAGGTCTACGACCTCAGCGATTCTCCCCGTCAGCGGCCGTGGACGCACGCCATGTCGGCAGCATTTGTCATCCCTCACACCTTCCCTTCTTTCTCTCTCTCCCTCCTCCTCCTCTCGGGAGGCCTAAAAAAACACATATGTTTGATCACATATTTTCTTCACTCACATACTTTATCAGATCTAGCTGGACTTATCCCAAAGCCTTCCCCCAACCTCCCTTGTAAAACTATTGCGTCTGGATAGTGATCTTCCATAAGCAGGATAAACAAAGCTTGCTTATTTCATTTAATCACAGGGGTAAATATGGTGTTCGATAGCAGTCTCTGACAGTGTTGTGTTGGTGTTCATTAATTATGCAGCAGGCTATGCAGACTCCGGCCAGGTCTCACACCCCTTGGCCCTTCAACCCAGACACGCCGCTCATGAATGCTTCTCCTCTCTCTCTCACGCCCCACTGTGGCTAATTAGAGACTGAGCTGGCTGAGGGAGGGCACGAGGGGCCACAAACACAAACACATACACGCAAACACACACACACCACACACAAGCTCAACACACACACACACAAAATGTGTAATGTAAGAGTGAAACTCGGTGTACCAATCAGAGGCAAACACTCCCTACAGGTGCACACACAGCAGGCAGAGATGCTCTCCCAATCAGGGATGAGTGAGAAAGAGACAGAGAGACAGAGATAGAGAGAGAGATCCAGATAGAGAGAGACAGAGAGAGAGAGACAGAGAGAAAGAGACAGAGAGATTTGTATAGACTGAATTCGATACAAACATTCCTCACTTCGTTGGTTTATTTTCGTGGACAGATTTTGGGCGGAGTAAAACCTTTAGCTTCACCTCTTCGTCTCTGGTTTAAAGGGTTTGGTTGTTTGTTTTTTATTAGAGACAGAGAGAGAGTGAGACACCAACACAGAGAGAAAAAAACGAGAGCAGGGGATGTGGAGAAGGTTGTTTGGATGCTGTACTACACTAGGTCTGACAGTGGGAGAGACGCCAAGGTGAGGCTGAGGAGCACCTCATCAATTGTCCGCTTGTTCTGTGAGATAGACAGAGCACTGCTGCAGGGAAGTTCCTAATTCAGATTCAGATTGCAGGGAACAGTGAACATTTTTGCTAGCTTTTTGCTGGCGCCAACATGTAAGATGCTTCAGGGGGGTAATCAAGTGTGCTAGCAAGTTAGAGGTCCTGGAAAGCAGTACTCGCTAAGTAGGCAGCACACATGCACGTAGGGAGGCAGGCAGGGACACGCAATAAAATGCAAATTAATTACTTAAAAATCATACAATGTGATTTTCTGGATTTTTGTTTTAGATTCCGTCTCTCACAGTTGAAGTGTACCTATGATAAAAATTACAGACCTCTACATGCTTTGTAAGTAGGAAAACCTGCAAAATCGGCAGTGTATCAAATACTTGTTCTCCCAACTGTATATGAGTCAGTGTGTGTGTGTGTGTGTGTGTGTGTGTGTGTGTGTGTGTGTGTGTGTGTGTGTGTGTGTGTGTGTGTGTGTGTGTGTGTGTGTGTGTGTGTGTGTGTGTGCATGTGTAACACACGTCACGCTGCCTGCTTAGTGAGTACTGCCTTGCTAGCACACTTGATCGCCCTCCCAAAGCATCTTACTTGTCGGAGACACCAAAAAGCTAGTTATTCACTGGCTCAAGTGAAGACACTTTCGGCTGAGGACTGACTTTTTCGCACATCCCTATGCAGGTAGAGACTACAACATGGTAGCACTACAGGTAGAGACTACAACATGGTAGAACTACAGCTAGAGACTACAACATGGTAGATCTACAGATAGAGACTACAACATGGTAGATCTACAGATAGAGACTACAACATGGTAGAACTACAGATAGAGACTACAACATGGTAGAACTACAGATAGAGGCTACAACATGGTAGCACTACAGGTAGAGCCTACAACATGGTAGCACAACAGATAGAAACTACAACGATGTATCACTACAGGTAGAGACTACAACATGGTAGCACTACAGGTAGAGACTACAACATGGTAGACCAACAGATAGTGACTACAACATGGTAGCACTACAGGTAGAGACTACAACACGGTAGAACTACAGATAGAGACTACAACATGGTAGAAGTAAAGGTAGTGGCTACAACATGGTAGAACTACAGATAGAGACTACAACATGGTAGAACTACAGGTAGAGACTACAACATGGTAGCACTACAGGTACAGACTACAACATGGTAGCACCACAGATAGAGACTACAACATGGTAGCACTACAGATAGACACTACGACATGGTAGCACTACAGGTAGAGACTACAACATGGTAGCACTACAGATAGACACTATGACATGGTAGCACTACAGATAGAGACTACAACATGGTAGGCCTACAGGTAGGGCTATAACATGATAGAACTAAAGGTAGAAGCTACAACATGGTAGCACTACAGATAGAGACTACAACATGGTAGCACTACAGGTAGAGACTACAACGCTGCTGAACCACAGGTAGAGACTACAACATGGTAGAGTTCCAGATAGAGACTACAACATGGTAGCACTAAAGGTAGAGGCTACAACATGGTAGCACCACAGATAGAGACTACAACATGGTAGCACTAAAGGTAGAGACTACAACATGGTAGCACCACAGATAGAAACTATAAACATGACATGGAAACAGCGTGATCCAACACGTTATTAGTCAGCTAATGCTCTCAACTGGCCTACCTGGTTAAATAAAGGTGATATCAAAAATTAAATAAAAGATCTGTCTATGCCAAGATTGTTCTACGACTCAGGCTATGCAGAAAACTGAGTGATTATTCATGTTGACCCAAATGAGAGGGATGTTTTCTCCAAATCAATGTAAACTGTAGTTGAGTTATGAGCAGTGTTTTGCCAAACAGAAATCACCGATTGGAGTATGAAAATTTAAATTTCATCGAGGGATGTTTTCTCCGAGTCAAAGACAATCAATGAAAATGATTTTGAACACAGTTTACCTACAAACAGAATGATACGGAATGGAGTATGTATACCCTTCGTTCAAATCTCCAATACATCTTCAACGGTTTGATGTCAGGCTCAATCCCAGTAATATGTACTGTATCATACAGCATGTCTAATGTTGGGCTCCCGAGTGGCGCAGCGGTCTAAGGCACTACATCTCAGTGCTAGAGGCGTCACTACAGACCCTGTTTCGATTCCAGGCTGTATCACAACCGGCCGTGATTGGGAGTCCCATAGTGCGGCGCACAATTGGCCCATTGGCGTTTGGCCGTGGTAGGCTGTCATTGTACATAAGAATTTGTTCTTAACTGACTTGCCTAGTTAAAAATTAAATGTTAAGGATGGAATAGAAGCAGGGAACATTGCATTATTGAATGCTGGGTCAGTGAGCATGAAAAGCAAACAGGCAACAGGCCTTGAACAGCCTTCCAGATTATCGATTTCCCGGGCAAAATTATTTATATGATTCCAATATGAGTAGAGTGCATGTTTTCAACAAGAAAAGTATGAGTGCAATTGCAAGCGCAATTACACTTGGAGAACATTGGAATGTGAACCCAGTGTCGGAGTGTGTGTATGTGACTGTGTGTGTGAGTTGATGGGTTGTTAGCGGATTAGTGCGGGGGCGAATCGCTGAGCGTCACCGGGGCGATGTTTGACAAACACAAAAGATGCTGAATTGCCAGCATGTATGTATAAACAAATCAGTGATCAAAACGAGGTGATTTGCATGAACGCTGTGCAACAGAGCGTGCAACCATCACAAAGTGGAAGGAACACCAGAGCAACCGCTCCTCTCCTCTCCTCTCTCTCTCTCTCGCTCTCTCTCGCTATCTCTCTCTCTCTCTGTCAGGCGTGTGCGTACTTGTGCTGAAGTCAGGTGCAGGAGAGCAGAGAATTGTGAACAGGCGCACACTTTATTTCGGCAGGAGAGATATACAGACGGATGCAGCTGCGTCCAAAAACCTCCAGCCAACAAGGCAAAGTGTAAAACGCGCAAAACAGTCACAACACATCAAATGTATACAAACAGGCTTCGTGAAATAACACGGGAAAAACGCACGCAAGCCTAGTGCATACAAAAACACGTAACACACAAACAATCTTACAAAGACATGAGGGGGAACAGAGGATAAATACATGTAGTGTAATTGGGGAATGAAAACCAGGTGTGCAGGGAACAAGACAAAACAAATGGATACATGAAAAATGGAGCGGCGATGGCTAGAAAGCCGGTGACGTCGACCGCCGAACGCCGCCCGAACAAGGAGAGAAACCGACTTCAGCGGAAGTCGTGACAGTACCCCCCCCCCCCGACGCGCGACTCCAGCGTTGCGTCGACACCGGCCTCGGGGACGACCCGGAGGGCGAGGTGCAGGGCGATCTACCACGAGGTACTGAAGGCCCCTCGCCCGACGCCTCAAATCCAGGATGGAACGAACGGAGTACGCCGGGGCCTCCTCGATGTCCAGAGGGGGCGGAGGAAGCTCCCGCACCTCAGACTCCTAGAGCGGACCAGCCACCACCTTCCTTGGCTCATCGCTCTCTTGTGACTCCTCGTGGCGGGCCGGGAGCCTGCAAGCTGTCATCAGTCTAATGGCGTTTCCCCCGACACATTGTTGTGGATAACTTCTGGGTTAAACAAGCCTTGTGTTAATTAAGAGGTAGCGCTGCTAGGCAGGTCATGTTTCGGAGGACACATGTCTCGATCGTCGCCTCTCCCGACTCCATTGAGGAGTTGCAGCAATGAGTCAAGGTGGTAACTACAATCGGGGAGAAAATGGGTAAAACATTTGTATTTTTTTAAAGCTATGAATTCCAATGTAAAACATTTAAAAATGTTAAAAAATTAAATAACTGAAGTTCAATGTTGCATTTTCAACTCTATAGATGGTTTTGTCACAAAAACTGTTGTGATAAAAAGCAAACTTGCCCAGTCTAGCTCATAGTCTCTAGACATGAGTTCGCTGATAAAGTGGACAGGGTAGGTTATATAAGATGACTATGGATAATCGCAGCCAAGCAACAATCATCATGTCACCATAATACCCTGGGCCATAACGTATTTTATTTTGTCGGCACTAGGACATTTTACTGACAAATGTCCTGTTTCCATCAGACCTGTTTTGGCTTTTTTTACGCGTCAGGTAATTCATGCAAGTGAAATTGTTAGATGGAAACCGTGTTAGTGTCTACACTTTTCAGAGAGCTGTTTTTTCTCTGTTTAGTTAGGTCAGGGTGTGATATGGGTGGGCATTCTATGTTTTTTGTTTCTATGTTTAGTTCTTGTTTTTCTATTTCTATGTTGGAGTTTTGGAATGATCTCCAAATAGAGGCAGCTGGTTTGCGTTGTCTCTAATTGGAGATCATATTTAAGTTGGGGTTTTTTCTATTGTGTTTTGTGGGTAGTTGTTTTCTGTTTCGTTCACGTAACCTGACAGAACTGTTGACTGTCGTTTTGTTTCTTTGTGTATAAGTGTTCGTTTTCATTAAAATATAATTATGAGCACGCAACACGTTGCGCCTTGGTCCCCTTTATACGACGCCCGTTACAGATTCTGTTAGGTATAAGGTTCAGAGGGAAGAGTGTGTCTGAACCGACATGCATACCTTGAAATGAGTCCTCTGTCTGAGTCTCTCTCTTTATATCTCACCCCCTCACATACACACATACTTGCAATGACAAACACATGCATAGGCTACTTGCTATCATACACTCATATTCACAATCACACAAACACACACACTCACAACACGCATACAGACTCATTGGTATTCTCCTGACGAGGCAGAGCTCCAACACGACTCATTTAACATTTCCAGTACAATGAGGATGGAACAGAGCTCACAATTAGACAGCATGGGGAAAGGTGGCAATCTGTTCTACTGGATCCTTCTCTCTCTCCCGCTCTCTCTTTCTACTTACCGTTTCTCTCTTTCTCTTCGTCTCTCTCTCCCTCTCTCTTTCTATCCGTCTCTCCCTCTCTCTTTCTACTGACCGTTTCTCTCTTTCTCTCCGTCTCT
Source organism: Salmo salar (assembly GCF_965601325.2). Taxonomy (NCBI): domain Eukaryota; kingdom Metazoa; phylum Chordata; class Actinopteri; order Salmoniformes; family Salmonidae; genus Salmo; species Salmo salar. Next base: position 55,427,362 of record NC_138307.1, read on the forward strand.
CTCTCCCTCTCTCTTTCTATCCGTCTCTCCCTCTCTCTTTCTACTGACCGTTTCTCTCTTTCTCTTCGTCTCTCTCTCCCTCTCTCTTTCGATCCGTCTCTCCCTCTCTCTTTCTACTGACCGTTTCTCTCTTTCTCTCCGTCTCTCTCTCCCTATCTCTTTCTATCCGTCTCTCTCTCTCTCTCTTTCTTCTTACCGTTTCTCTTTCTCTCTCTCCCGCTCTCTCTCTCTCTCCGTCTCTTCTCATCTCCGTCTCTCCCTCTCTCTCTCTCTGACACATACACATTCTCTCAAGATTTTTTTGGCAAGTTAAGGTATTTTGCCAGTTTTGGCATTGATATGAAAATGCTCCATTGATCAGCCCATTTCTCTGAGCGGATTACAATAACATTGGACCATATGACAGAAAAATAGGGTTCCGACTTCCAATACTGAGGAGAAATAATGTTTTCTCTGTTTTACCCGACAGCAACACTGGTTAATACGTTTCTCATGGGGCTTGTTTTTCTCATCATGAATAAACAAATGCATCAGTGTTCCTCCTCTGTTGACTTTTAGTGGAGTCTGAAGATTTTATGACACCTCACAGGTGTCATGTGACTGTTAGGATTCTCAGAAGTCTCCATCTGTCTCACTCTCTCTAAATCTCGCTAGTCCTCTCTCTCTCTCTCTCTCTCTCTCTCTCTCTCTCTCGCTAGTCCTCTCTCTCTCTCTCTCGCTAGTCCTCTCTCTCTCTCTCTCTCTCTCTCTCTCTCTCTCTCTCTCTCTCTCTCTCTCTCTCTCTCTCTCTAGTCTAGAGAAAGTAACCGCTGTGTGTTTGAAAGCCTTCTTTTTACCTCACTGCCTAAATGTTGCTAGTCCTCTCTCTCTCTCCCTCCCTTTCCCGGTTCCCTCTCTCAGAGCAGAGTATCTTATTTAAAGACCCAGTGTATTACGTATTGTTGTTGTGTTTAGACCATTCTGTCTGTCCTGTTTGTCTGACCTTTCTATATAAGCTGCTTATCCCTGTTGTCAGCGTGGTGTCTGGTCCCAAATACACCCTCTCCACCACCTCACCCCCTCGCCTCACCCTCTCATCTATTCCTGGAAAAGGAGAAAGTATTAGTGACCATACAAAATACTAATCAAGGTCGGAACAAGGGTGAGCCCCTTATAACTGTTCACCCATGTACTCTCTACAATAAGCTTTCAATGATAAGTCTACTCAGTATTAATCAAGTAGAGATCATTATGTTTTCATAAGCAGTCCGAAAGGATGGCATGTTTTGATTCATTTCAGTTTTGCTATCAAGTGTGCAAATATGATAATTCAGCTTTTACAGGCCTTAATTGCTGTCATTATGTGTGAGATGTGCGTTGGCGCCTGGTGATTGAGCAGAAAGGCTGGGGAGCGCTCGTTATGCCAAACGACATGTTGACGTGATTAAGCCCTACTGAGATTCTGTTCTGTTCCACAGAGCTGTGATATAGAGACTGGTAATGGTTTGAAGTTCTTACTGGCTGCTTCTATTCTGTGACTGACTGTTTATTTTCTATGACCCCTAGCTTCCTACTGGTTTAAAGTCCTTACTGACTGTTTCTTTCCCATGATGTCCTTATTGACAGGTGCTGTGCTATCAGGCTTAATGGACTGGCTCATTAGTGATCGTTGTTCCATGTCCTTGAAGGTTGTTTGTTGTTTTCCTGATGTCATTATATCCTGTATTGATGGTTTTCTAATGTGACTCCAGTTCAAGAGTGATTGCTTTAGCAACATGGTTCAACCTACAGGTAACTGCCAAAATAAAGGAAACACTTGAGTAAATCAGGGATAAAAAGTATATTGAAAGGGTCATGTATAATGCTGGGCAGGCCATTATTTTGGCCATTATTTTGGCTACCATGGTTATGCCCCCATAGGATGACAATGCCCCCATCGACAAGGCACAAGTGGTCACAGAATGGTTTAATGAGCAAGAAAATGATGTAAGCCATATGCCATAGCCATCTCAGTCACCAGATCTCAACCCAATTGAACAGTTATGGAAGATTCTGGAGTGACGCCTTAGACAGCATTTTCAAACACCATCAACAAAACCCCAAATGATGGAACTCCTCGAGGAATAATGGCGTTGCATCCCTCCAGTAGAGTTCTGGTTTGTGGTGGCCCAATGCCCTGTTAAGACACTTTATATTGGTGTTTCCTTTACTATGGCAGTTACCTGTCTGTCCTTACTGACTGGTTCCACCTCTAGTCCTGACTAGGCTGTTTCTTGTTGCCAGATGACTGCGGGAAATTGTGTGTGTGTGTGTGTGTGTGTGTGTGTGTGTGTGTGTGTGTGTGTGTGTGTGTGTGTGTGTGTGTGTGTGTGTGTGTGTGTGTGTGTGTGTGTGTGTGTGCGTGTGTGCGTGTGTGCGTGCATGCGTGTGATATTTCCCCTTGTCTCCTGGGGTCAGTGAGAGGACTTGCTGCTGCTAATGAAAACAACTGTGGCTGAAGATATGAAGAAAGCCTGCAGGGGGTTCTTACTGTTTAATGACATCTGGGTCATGTCCTGGCTCACACACACACACACACACACACACACACACACACACACACACACACACACACACACACACACACACACACACACACACACACACACACACACACACACACACACACACAGACAGACAATAAGTAAAACACACACAAATACACATTCTTTCTTGCGCACACATACAGTACACACACTCTATTTGTGGATTTGTGAATGGTATTGTTTTTACCAGTGGCCCTCCTAATCTAAGCCAGCCCACATTAATACCTGTCTGTGTCTGGAGCAGGAGATGGAGGTTATGTGAGGTGAAGGCTGATGCTAGGGCCTCAACATACCAACACTACCACTGTGTTGCACTCAAATAGACATGCTTTCAATTAAAGTTCTAAAGATCCTCCAAACGTTGACTCTAACCTCTACACCCCAGGTCAGGTCAATATTATCTGAGAGGTCCTAGCTCCCTCTCTCCTCTCTACTCCCGCTTGCCTTCGCTCCCTCTGTCAGCTTGCTGCCAGCTCTTAGCAAACTGTTGGGGAAACTGGTGTTTGACCAAATACAATGCTATTTCTCTGTAAACAAATGAACAACAGACTTTCAGCATGCTTATAGAAAAGGACACTCAACATGTACTGCACTGACACAAATGACTGATGATTGGTTGATATTATTGACCATAACCTGTTGTTTAAAAAAAATGTGTTATGGTTTTTCAAGCTTTGCTGTATCGTGGATTCAGAGCTATCTATAGTATCTATTAGAACTCAGAGGGTTACTTTAATGGAAGCCTCTCTAATGTCATACATGTAAAGTGTGGTGTACCACAGGGCAACTTACTAGGCCCTCTATTATTTTATTTTTTACCAATGACCTGCCACTGGTATTAAACAAAGCATGTGTGTCCATTTATGCTGATGATTCAACCCTATATGTGTCAGCAATTACAACTAATGAAGTCACTGAAACATTTAACAAAGAGTTGCAGTCAGTTTTGGAATGGTTGGCCAGTAATAAACGGGTCCTGAACATCTCTAAAACTAAGAGCATTGTATTTGGTACAAATCATTCCCTAAGCTCTAGACCTCAGTTACATCTAGGAATGAATGGTGCGGCTGTTGAACAAACTGAGGAGACTAAATTACTCTGTGTTACCTTCGATCAAATCAAATCAAATTGTATTTGTCACATGCGCCAAATACAACAGGTGTAGACCTTACAGTGAAATGCTCACTTACAAGCCCTTAACCAACAATGCAGTTTTAAGAAAAATAAGTGTTAAGTAAAAAAAAAAAATAGATAAGTAAAAAAAAGATATTAAAGAGCAGCAGTAAAAGAACAGTGCAAGGCTATATAGAGGAGGTACCTGTACAGAGTCAAAGATGCAGGGGCACAGGTTAGTCGAGGTAATTGAGGTAATATGTACATGTAGATAGAGGTAAAGTGACTGTGCATAGATAATAAACAGAGAGTAGCAGCAGCGTAAAATGGGGGGGGGGGGGGGGGGGGGGGCGTGAGACTTACTTATGTGTCCGACCCCAGTAAGACTAGCTGTCACCATTGGAGTCAACTAATGGGGATCTTAATAAAATCTAAATCAAATATTCCCTGGATCAACCGGGACTAATAGGAGTCGGGAGGTCACGTCAGGAGCACTCTGCCGTTCACAGATCTGAGAGAGCATCAAAGAGAATTCCATAAGAAATCCATAAAAAGCTATCAATGAATTAGTTATTTTCTGCACTCCTTCATTCCACAAAGGTAAATCTCATCCATAATTCAGTCTGATGTATGCAATTACGCCATTGTAGTAATGTAATAAAATATGAATTATGGATCGCTTTCATTGTGATGGAGTTTAATAATTCAAGCCGACACCACCAGGATCAAACAGCAGCAGAGGGGGTTTTCAGACGAGGACTTGGCGGGGGCTGAGATGGCCAGATTTAATAATGCAGATTTCTTTCACCGCCAAATAGCTTTAAAAAAGTGTAATACGGCTGACTCTCCCTTGCCCCCTTCACTAACTCTGCAATTCATTAAGCCAAATGAAGGCTGTCACTTTAAGGATGGCTGGAGCACAAGCTGGGCTGGCTGGATGAGGCTCTTAAGACAGACCCTCTCACACCAGCCAGGTCATCCAAGATCCACGGTGTTCGTTCAGGTCACCAGGATGTTGGGAGATGCCTTCAAAACCCACCAGTAGGGTTTCATCAACTAGGGGGTTGTGGATTTGGGTTGGCTGATGGGCGTAAACTGTGAGCTCCAGCTCCAAGGGTTCAATCCCAGTGCTAGGCCCTTTTTTTAACCCTATCCAAAACCTTAACCCTTACCTTAACCATTTGGAATTAATGCCTAAACTTTTAACTGTTGAAATTTGACCTTGAATACTGAAGTCATGTCAAAGCGTGAGATCTTGTTGTTCACACACACTGAGAAAATGCCTTTCAAATTAGCGGGGACACACACTTGGCACACACACACTTTATACACACAACAAGACAGCTTTTCAGTGGAGCATTGCGAACAGACATTGTCTATGATTCAGATGTAGCACCCTGCCTTGTTTTCTAATTGGAAACATGGCCGCACCAAAGCAAAATACCTCATCTCGGTTGCCCAAAAGTAAAATTATCTCGCAAAAGTCTGTAATTTCCTATTTTACTTCTGGGGGGAATGTCGTTAATAATTGCGATTACCTTTGTGCAAAGTAAGGACGCGTAGTCTCCTCCCTCGCAAATGGAAACTCTTGGTCAAACCCCTCCATTCCGCTGATTTCACTCGTGTTTATCATGGCCAAAAGGAAATATACTGTAACTTTAACTTTGTGTGGCTGTGGAATCTAGTGGAAACCGTTTATCACAAGTGTGAAAATCACCGCACCAGTTGAAGCACCAGCTTCGCCAAATCCTGATTTGTCCAAATAAACAATGACGAAAATCCAAAACCAGGAACTACTGCTTCTCATAATCACATAATTCTACATGAGCCTTGAAAGATTCTCACCGTTTAATCTGACCACGAGAATCTGTTCACAAGAGATTCCATAATACCTAAAACATCTGAGTAAAACTCCATTGAAATGAGACTTTACGAAGCGAGACACAATATGTTGATTATTTGAAACGGCGGTCCCGTTCTGGCCTACCACTTCGCGGCTGAGCTGTTGTTGCTCCTAGACGTTTCCGCTTCACAATAACAGCATACAGTTGACCGAGGCAGCTCTAACAGGGCAGAAATTTGACTTATTTGACTTAACTGACTTATAAGTAAGGCCAGTTGCTGTAGAACTAGGACAAGGAGTGGTGTGGAACTCAACTCAATAAGGTCACCAGTTGAAGAGAGAAGAAACCTCTGGGAGAGGGTCTAGAGGGGCCCACCTTGAAGACCATCTATCTACAGTCCTATCTCACACACACTTCCATGCCCATAAAGGTTCTAGACTTATGCAGGGCTTGTTTTGTTCAGAACCTAACAAAAACAACATCCGATCTTCAACTTCATTTCCACTATAAGAAAAAACAATAGGCTGAGCAGCACCTCGTACAGGACAGTAGATACAGTTGCAGTCAGAAGTTTACATACACTTAGGTTGGAGTCATTAAAACTCGTTTTTCTACCACTCCACAAATTTCTTGTTAACAAACTATAGTTTTGGCAAGTCGGTTAGGACATCTACTTTGTGCATGACACAAGTAATCTTTCCAACAATTGTTTACAGACAGATTATTTCACTTATAATTCACTGTATCACAAGTCCAGTGGGTCAGAAGTTTACATACACTAAGTTGACTGTGCCTTTAAACAGCTTGGAAAATTCCCGTAAATTATGTCATGGCTTTAGAAGCTTCTGATAGGCTAACTGACATCATTCGAGTCAATTGGAGGTGTACCTGTGAATGTATTTCAAGTCCTACCTTCAAACTCAGTGCCTCTTTGCTTGACATCATGGGAAAATCAAAAGAAATCAGCCAAGACCTCAGAAAAAAATTGCGGACCTCCACAAGTGTGGTTCATCCTTGGGAGCAATTTCCAAACGCCTGAAGGTACCACGTTCATCTGTACAAACAATAGTACGCAAGTATAAACATCATGGGACCACGCAGCCGTCATACCGCTCAGGTAGGAGACGCGTTCTGTGTCCTAGAGATGAATGTACTTTGGTGCGAAAAGTGCAAATCAATCCCAGAACAACAGCAAAGGACCTTGTGAAGATACTGGAGGAAACAGGTACAAAAGTATCTATATCCACAGTGAAAAGAGTCCTATATCGACATAACCTGAAAGGCCACTCAGCAAGGAAGAAGCCACTGCTCCAAAACCGTCATAAAAAAAGCCAGACTACGGTTTGCAACTGCACATGGGGACAAAGATCGTACTTTTTGTAGAAATGTCCTCTGGTCTGATGAAACAAAAATAGAACTGTATGGCCATAATGACCATCGTTATGTTTGGAGGAAAAAGGGGGAGGCTTGCAAGCCGAAGAACACCATCCCAACCGTGAAGCATGGGGGTGGCAGCATCATGTTGTGGGGGTGCTTTGCTGCAGGAGGGACTGGTGCACTTCACAAAATAGATGGCATCATGAGGTAGGAAAATTAGCTGTATATATTGAACCAACATCTCAATACATCAGTCAGGAAGTTAAAGCTTGGTCGCAAATGGGTCTTCCTGTCACGCCCTGACCATAGAAAGCCCCTAGTTCTCTACGGTGTAGTAGGTCAGGGCGTGACTAGGGGGTGTTCTAGTCTTTCCATTTCTCTGTTGGTGCTCTTAGTATGGTTCCCCATTAGAGGCAGCTGATGTTCGTTGTCTCTAATTGGGGATCATACTTAAGGGTTCCCTGTTCCCACCTGCTTTGTGGGATATTGTTTGTGTATGTGAAGGTAGCACTACGGTACTTTACGTTTCGTTGCTTGTTTTTTGTTTGAAAGTTTCACTTGAATAAAAGATGTGGAACTCAACACACGCTGCGCCTTGGTTCGCTCTGTACAACAAACATGAAACTTCCAAATGCACAATGACCAAAATTCACCCAACTTATTGTGGGAAGCTTGTGGAAGGCTACCTGAAATGTTTGTCCCAAGTTTAACAATTTAAAGGCAATGCTACCAAATACTATTTGAGTGTATGTAAACTTCTGACCCACTGGGAATGTGATGAAAGAAATAAAAGCTGAAATAATTCATTCTCTCTACTATTATTCAGACATTTCACATTCTTAAAATAAAGTGGTGATCCTAACTGACCTAAGACAGGGAATTGTTACTAGGATTAAATGTCAGGAATTGTGAAAAACTGAGTTTAAATGTAGTTGGCTAAGGTGTATGTCAGGAATTTGTATGTCAAGAAATGTCAGGAATTGTGCTAACTATCGATGTAATTCCAAAGGGTAGGTTTAACAGAGCCAATGAAATGTAACCATATTTTATCAAATATTATCAGTGATGCTATACATATAGGTCTTAGTCAACATTTTCCCAAAGTCGGTCCTCTGGACGCCAAGGGGTGCACATTTTGGCTTTTGCCCTACACTACACAGCTGATTCAAATAATCAACTTAATGTCAGATTAGGAATCCAACCAACTTTTGGCTGTCGTTTTCAGTGCGTGAAAATAGAAATTGATCAACATGTTTACCAAATATTCCCCAATTCTCCATGTTAAAATGACGTAGTGTGCCCAGTGGGAAGAAGCGTAAAAAGAAAACTAGAAGACGAGAGAGAAAGAGAGATAGAGACTTAACCTGTTTGGGATAGGGGGCAGTATTTTCACGGCCGGATAAAAAAACGTACCCGATTTAATCTGGTTATTACTCCTGCCCAGAAACTACAATATGCATATAATTAGTAGATTTGGATAGAAAACACCCTGAAGTTTCTAAAGCTCTTTGAATGGTGTCTGTGAGTATAACAGAACTCATATGGCAGGCCAAAACCTGAGAAGATTCTATATGGGAAGTGCCCTGTCTGACCATTTCTTGGCCTTCTGTAGGCTCTTTATCGAAAATACAGGATCTCTGCTGTAACGTGACATTTTCTAAGGCTTTCATTGGCTCTCAGAAGGCGCCAGAACGTTGAAGGATAACTCTGCAGTCTCTGGGCGAAAAACAGTAGGGGTTTTGGAGAGTGGTACTTCTGAGAACAATGGCACTGGTGGCACGTGCATGTGACGACTCCATTTTCTTCTTTCAGTGTTTGAACGGATACAACGTCTCCCGGTTGGAATATTATGGCTATTTTATGAGAAAAATTGCATAAAAATTTATTTTAAACAGCGTTTGACATGCTTCGAAGTACGGTAATGGAATATTTTGAATTTTTTTTGTCACGAAACGCGCCGGCGCGTCACCCTTCGGATAGTGACTTGAACACACGAACAAAACGGAGCTATTTGGATATAACTATGGATTATTTGTAACCAAAACAACATTGGGTGTTGAAGTAGAAGTCCTGGGAGTGCATTCTGACGAAGAACAGCAAAGGTAATCCAATTTTTCTTATAGTAAATCTGAGTTTGGTGAGTGTCAAACTTGGTGGGTGTCAAAATTGCTAGCTGTGATGGCTGGGCTATCTACTCAGAATATTGCAAAATGTGCTTTCACCGAAAAGCTATTTTAAAATTGGACACCGCGATTGCATAAAGGAGTTCTGTATCTATAATTCTTAAAATAATTGTTATGTATTTTGTGAACGTTTATCGTGAGTAATTTAGTAAATTCACCGGAAGTTTGCGGTGGGTATGCTAGTTCTGAACATCACATGCTAATGTAAAAAGCTGGTTTTGGATATAAATATGAACTTGATTGAACAAAACATGCATGTATTGTATAACATAATGTCCTAGGAGTGTCATCTGATGAAGATCATCAAAGGTTAGTGCTGCATTTAGCTGTGGTTTTGGTTTTTGTGACATTATATGCTAGCTTGAAAAATGGGTGTGTGATTATTTCTGGCTGGGTACTCTCCTGACATAATCTAAAGTTTTGCTTTCGTTGTAAAGCCTTTTTGAAATCGGACAATGTGGTTAGATAAAGGAGAGTCTTGTCTTTAAAATGGGGTAAAATAGTCATATGTTTGAAAAATTGAAGTTTTTGCATTTTTTAGGTATTTGTAATTCGCGCCACTCTATACCATTGGATATTGGTGAGGCGTTCCGCTAGCGGAACATCTGTCCCTAAAAGGTTTTAATGTGGAGGGTTCTTTGTCGCCTCATCTCACTTACTCTGTCAGTGGAATTAGTACACAAACACAACCCATTAACTAGGGGAAACACTGATCGGACGCTACTGCAAAACTCAGGAACGATTAGTAATATATTATGGCGGATGCAGGGCAAGAGCGAGGGGGAAGACATGAGAGGATGGCAGGAAGAGAAATAGATAGACAACACATGTGAAGAAGGCATAGGGGAGAGATAGAGAGAGAGATGTCAGAAGTCATTCAGTGCTCTGTGGGGATGCATCATCTCCCTGGAGAGAAACACAGAACGTTCTCTTCTATGGCTGCTTTCAAGCTAACACAACAACGGAGCATTTCCCAATGCTGCAGGTGTGCCATACAGCACAGCACTGCACCACACTCTCGTCTTGCTCTCTTTTCCCTCTCTCCTCTATCTCACTCTCTCCTCTCTCACCGTGTACAAACAAAGCTATGTGCCTCTGTGTACACAGTGATCAAGTAGGCAAACTCCCAGTAATTAATTACGTTCAATACGGCTGTGTACGCTATGTGTGTTTGGAGTGGGGGTAACTCATTGTGCCCGGGGGTTGGGCTCACCGCTTGGCAAGGGCAACTGTTGATCAGCAAAAAAGGTTGGTGTGTGGGTACCGGCTGACTACGGCTGATGGTAATATCATATGTGTGTAAGGTTGCATGTATTTAAGGGATGATTATAACACGTGGTTGGACCAAAGTCTAAGGTTGCATACTTTCTTTCATATGTTCCCCCTCAGCCCCTTTGGCAACTCAAAATTAGATCTGAAGTGCACCAAAAGTAATTTGTTATTGAACATTTGGGGAAAGGGGGAGGGAGGAAGAAAGACAAATATAGGTTTGGTGCAGCTAGTGGAGCTGGTGTGTGGTGGCAGGAAACATTTGAGGATTCTTCAAGTTGATGAGCTTCCAGCGTGCCTACTGGGCTGAGATATTGGGATGCAGAATGGGAGGAAGTGGAAGAGAGAGAGAGAGAGAGAGAGAGAGAGATAGGGAGGGAGGGAAACAGACAGAGAGAGAGAGAGAGAGACAGAGAGAGATAAGCGAGGTACTGAGGGCTAACATTAGGGGTAATGATCATGACCACAATTTATTTTTACCGAAAACTGTTATCATGACTAATAACAACAAACTAGAAAGAGAGAGAGCTGTATGACTATCTGTCAGATTGATGATTAACACAGAGATTTGGAGCCGTTTCTGTCAGCCAATCACTCATCATTACAGTGGAAAGTGCTGTGCACCGTCTCCTGCATGTTCACCCAAATCAGCATTTTAACCACATTGAGAGAGAGAGGGGGGGTGTAAGGAGAGAGAGAGGGGGGGTAAGGAGAGAGAGAGGGGGGGGTAAGGAGAGAGAGAAAGAGATACAGGGGGTAAGGAGAGAGAGAGAGAGAGAGAGAGAGGAGGGGTAAGGAGAGAGAAAGGAGAGAGCGAGAGAGAGAGCGAGCGAGAGAGAGAGAGGGAGAAATAGAGAAATATACAGAGAGAGGGGGAGGACGTAGAGGAGGACAATCAGTCACCTGAAGCCAATTTCCTTGTGGTCATTAGACCAGCGTTTAAAGAGTGTTATTTCAACACGGTCTGGCGCAGTGACACTAATGTCATATCAAGGGCATGTCATTTAGACGCCTGTAAATAAAGTATGTGTTATCATAATCATCATTCATTAAACATGACCACGAGTCTGCTGGATCTGTGCGTGTGTGTGTGAGTGTGCGCGTGCATGCGCGTGTGTGCGTGTCTGTGTGTGCGTTTGTGCGTTTGTGTGTGTGTTTCTGTGTGTGTGCGTGTTTCTGTGCGTGTGCGTGTGTGTGTGTGTGTGTGTGTGTGTGTGTCTTCTTCTTTGAACTGTAACATCTATTAACACTGTGGCTCACAGGAAGAGGAACATCCAGTATGTCTAACATACTTTTCCACAGCCTTATAGCTGGCCACATAACCTATTATTCTACTTCTCTCTGACAAGACCAGACACAGTGGAACACAAATGGAATCTTCTAAGGGGACTTCTGATGTTTGAATCTCATGACCTACCGGACCCCTTATATTTTGGTTCAATTATGCATTAGTTCTGTACTGTACAATATCAGATCTGCATTTTGTTCAAATGTATGTAAGCGTATAGTACATGTTAGTGCGGCTGTGTTGGATACATGTTAGATCTACCGTAGCATTCCAGCTGATATAGACATCGAATGGAAGATCAGCATTAAATGTATGTTTTATGTGTGTTAGATCTCTGCTCCCCATGTGTTCCTTTGGCCCTTGGTCGTAATGGGACAGAGAGTGAGATAGAGAGAGGAAGACCCCCTCTGTGAGTCACGGGGTCTCTGATGTTCACTATGCTCCCTATACATTTTTAATGACATCATCACTGCTTGCCCCATAGCCCACCAGATAGAGGTCCATATATGCATAGCCAGGGTCGACGAGCAGCCCACATTCGGCCGAGCACTCATAAAAAGGTAATAGTCGTTCAAACGAAATGGCTGAAAGTATGTAAAAATGTGTGATAACGTTAATGGATTCTGAGATAGAAATTTTAGTGTACATGTATTCTGCATTCACTTGAATAGGAACTCGACTACACCGGCACATGGTAGGCATCAGAATATACCAGTTAAAGTTGCAATATGTAACTTTTTGGGCAACCCGACCAAATTCACATAGAAACGTCATTTATAGATCTGTCATTCTCATTGAAAGCCATTCTAAGAAGCAGTAGATCTGTTCTATGTGTGTTATTTCTATGCTTCCCATTCTTAAGTTTCATTCTTGCTCTTTTACCTTCGGTTTTGTACACCAGCTTCAAACAGCTGAAAGACAATATTTTTGTCTATTGAAACTATATTTCACAGTGGTTGAGATGGTACAATGATTCTCTAGACAACGACTGCTCGTTTTGTCTCATACAATTCTAATAGTTTGTCTAATTTTTGTTTATCAACCAGGAAATGCCAACATTGACCAGTGGCTGTTTTGCGAGAGAAGAAGTCAAAGGAGGTCATGTTGTGTGATCTGGCAACATACACAGTTACAGAATGAAAAACTAGTTTTATCCAGCAACTAGGAAAACACACAGTTACAGAATGAAAAACTAGTTTTATCCAGCAACTAGGAAAACACACAGTTACAGAATGAAAAACTAGTTGTATCCAGCAACTAGGAAAACACACAGTTACAGAATGAAAAACTAGTTGTATACAGCAACTAGGAAAACACACAGTTACAGAATGAAAAACTAGTTGTATACAGCAACTAGGAAAACACACAATTACAGAATGAAAAACTAGTTGTATACAGCAACTAGGAAAACACACAGTTACAGAATGAAAAACTAGTTGTATCCAGCAACTAGGAAAACACACAGTTACAGAATGAAAAACTAGTTTTATCCAGCAACTAGGAAAACACACAGTTACAGAATGAAAAACTAGTTGTATCCAGCAACTAGGAAAACACACAGTTACAGAATGAAAAACTAGTTGTATACAGCAACTAGGAAAACACACAGTTACAGAATGAAAAACTAGTTGTATACAGCAACTAGGAAAACACACAATTACAGAATGAAAAACTAGTTGTATACAGCAACTAGGAAAACACACAGTTACAGAATGAAAAACTAGTTGTATCCAGCAACTAGGAAAACACACAGTTACAGAATGAAAAACTAGTTGTATCCAGCAACTAGGAAAACACACAGTTATGGTATGAATAACTAGTTATTTTGTGAAGGTGTTGAAATAAGGTAGATTTGGAGAATAAGGGGTGACTTGAGGGGTAAACCCTGTGAAAACGGGAGTGTTTGCAGGTATGGTTGAAAGGTGCTCTAAGAAAGCAGTGGAGGCAGAAACAGATCAGGATGCTAATGGCGAGAGGAAGGACACTGAGTTGCATGAGAGCTGATTCCCTCCCTCTCATGTTCATTCATCCTTACAGAGGAAAGGGCAGAGGCAACAAGATCACGCACCCCTTGAAGCTAGATCTGTCTTAAGGAATCTAGCATCTGTCATACACACACACACACACACACACACACACACACACACACACACACACACACACACACACACACACACACACACACACACACACACACACACACACTCACACTCACACTCACACACAATCACAACCACACAAACACTTAAGTGATCCTGATACCAACACATACTCAGACACTCATATTCTCTCACACATACTAACCCACACAGACATTGGCACACACACCAGTCTGATTTCTTCACACTGACTCACGTGAGTGCTGGTGTTTACCATCCCTGAGCCGGCAGCCATGATGGATTTAGTGCTGATGGGAGGGGAAAGGCTGTGAAACTCATCAGTTGGAAAAACACTAGAGAGCCAGTACCTACACAACCGTATACTACACACACACACACACACACACACACACACACACACACACACACACACACACACACACACACACACACACACACACACACACACACACACACACACACACACACACACACACACACACACACACACACCACACACATTTCGGTTGAATGCATTAAGTTGTGCAACTGACTCGGTATCCCCTTTCCTTCCCTCATACATGCCCACGCACACAGACACACACACAGACACATACACAGACACACAGACACACACACGCACACACACAAGGAAGGGAGCCAGGACAATAACATATATATATATTTTATCTTTAATTTTTTTGTACCTTTATTTAAACGGGGCCAACATTGAGACCAGGGAGTCTTTCACAATGGAGCCCTGCACATTCAATTAATTCATAGAGACAAAAACAAAATCAAATATAAAAACTAAAAAACGAAGAAAAAAACAAATGTGTAGTAGAGCTTTGTAACCAAAAGGGGAGTAATGAACTGATTTACGAGACTTTAATGAGGACCAGCCAACCTTTTGATACAGGATGCAGTGGTGAGTATTAAAACTGTAACCAGTGATAAAATGAATTACGCTGTAGTAGACGGCATCCAAAGGTTTAAGAGAAGTGGCTGCTGCAATCTGGTAAATGGTGTCACCATAATCAAGAACTGGCAGGAAAGTTGACTGTACAATCTGCTTCCTGCTACTTTGGGAGAGGCCAGATCTATTTCTAAATTGTAGCTTTTTAACTAGCTCATCCATATATTTTTTAACATAAAGTCTGCATAAATGCCCAGAAACTATTCCCTACAAATAATCCCACACACACACACACACACACACACACACACACACACACACACACACACACACACACACACACACACACACACACACACACACACACACACACACACACACACACACACACCCACCCCACAGTATACAGTGTGAAATATTGATACAGAGGAGAAGGCTGTGTTGGTTGGAACGAGAGACGGACCACAGCCCTCCACTGTAATGAAATCATAATGTTTGTAGCCCTGCGGCTATCCATCACACCGCTCGCTAATGTCGACACTGCTCGCTTTTTCTTCCAGGCCTGTCCCAGCTACGGCACTCCGTTCTGGGCTAGGAGAGGACAGGAGACGGGGGAACAGACACAGAGCCAATGTAAACCTCTTATAAAAGAACATGTTTTTTTTCAGCCTGTGAATTTCAAACTAGGTTATTGAGAGGGAACATTGGCTTGGCCAAAAGAAACATGTATTGTTCAGCGGGAATACTCTGTTGTGACTAATATTGCATCACTTGCTCTGCACTCAGATTTCCTGCTAATAGTACATTCATTTGCACTCATCACAGTTCAATGGTTCTTATTCTGACTAACATCATCATGAAAGATATTCAATGAATACCCAGGAGCAGCCATCTTGACAGCTGTGGCAGCCCTCCTTTCCTCTCTCCCTTCTTCTCTGGCCTTCCCTTCCATCCTTCTTCTTACCTTCCATCACATTCCTCTATCTTCCAGCGCCACTTCCCCCCCCCCCCCCCCCCTCTCCCTTCCTATCCATGTGGAAGTCAGTGTGTCTGTGATGGACGTGTTCTGACCATCCAGTGCTTGTTGTTGTGGCGATTGGATCGCTACCCTAGAAAAGAACCATCAACACTCAGGATCTGAGAGAATCTGCAGGCAGCCTCCACACACAAACACACACACACAAACATGCATGCTCGCTCGCACACACAGACAGACACACACACACGAAGCATACACTGCAGTGGGTAACAGACACACTCAGTTATGATTCCAAGCACACACACGACCACACACACACACGCTTCAGACAGCCTGATGGTGTATGATGTGTTTCTCCAGCCCACTCTCTACATCTCCTCAGTAAATAATGATGATGATGAAGGTGGTGTTGATGGTGATGAAGGGTGGCCTTCACTCATGCTGGATAATACTGAGTGAGAGAGGGATGAGAAGGAGAGGAGCGCAGAGGAGAGGAGAGGAGCGCAGAAGAGAGGCTATCCACCCAGCCGTCAAATTACACCTCCATCAAAGGGGAAGTAGCCGTGGAGACAGTTGCACTATAGAGACAGTGCCATCTCAGAGCTCTGTGATTTGACTCACTGCTAGGATCAGCCAATCACACGCTGGCAGATCACCTGTGGCTTGGTAAACTGACTAATCAAAACGGACTTTGATGCATAGTTAAAGACAGGTTGAAGTTGGAGTTAACTAAGGTTGTACACTTATATAATGTAATCAATGTAAAGTGTTAACGAGAGTTGAAAATACATTGAGTTGTCAACCTTGGTGCTCCTTTGCTGAATATAGAATATCTCTGTTCTCCAGTAGAAGAGGAATAAGATAAGAAGAGTGAAAGAGGGAGACAGAGGGGGTGGGAGGTAAGAGAGAGAGAGAGAGAGAGGGAGGAAGAAGGAAAGAGGGGGAGAAAGAGAGAGAGAGAGAGAGAGAGAGAGAGGGGGGGGTAAGAGATAGAAAAAGAGAGGGAGGGAAAGAGGGGGGCAGAGAAAGAGAGAGAGAAAGAGAGAGAGAGAGAGAGAAAGAGAGAGAGAGCGAGAGCGAGAGGGAGGGAAAGAGAGAAAAGGTAGAGAGATATGAGAGGTAAACAGTCCCTCAATCACATGGGCAGAAATAAAACCTCCCCAAAAACCAGGGAGCCCTTTGAACCACCATTTAGATTTGAAAAAGACACTCAACCATCTGCCATCCCCCTGGTCCCCATATTCTCCTGTCTTCTTAAGTTCGTCATCCTATTTGCCAGTCATTCATAGGGGGCTCTGTCATCCAAATAGTTATTCAGACAGATGGTTCTGGGAAAAGACTGGACACTCCAATATCCCACAGTGGTTTAGACAATTACGATCAGCGTCCTGCAGCTGTGTTATAGAGCCCACGTGCACACACACACACACACACACACACACACACACACACACACACACACACACACACACACACACACACACACACACACACACACACACACACACACACACACACACACCTATGTATTTTGAACACAATCAAACCTACTGAACGAAGAGCTGTTTGGAGCCAGCTCTGTTGATAAGTGAACGAAGAGCTGTTTGGAGCCAGCTCTGTTAATAAGTGAACGAAGAGCTGTTTGGAGCCAGCTCTGTTGATAAGTGAACGAAGAGCTGTTTGGAGCCAGCTCTGTTAATAAGTGAACGAAGAGCTGTTTGGAGCCAGCTCTGTTAATAAGTGAACGAAGAGCTGTTTGGAGCCAGCTCTGTTAATAAGTGAACGAAGAGCTGTTTGGAGCCAGCTCTGTTGATAAGTGAACGAAGAGCTGTTTGGAGTCAGCTCTGTTAATAAGTGAACGAAGAGCTGTTTGGAGCCAGCTCTGTTAATAAGTGAACGAAGAGCTGTTTGGAGTCAGCTCTGTTAATAAGTGAACGAAGAGCTGTTTGGAGCCAGCTCTGTTGATAAGTGAACGAAGAGCTGTTTGGAGCCAGCTCTGTTAATAAGTGAACGAAGAGCTGTTTGGAGCCAGCT
Source organism: Salmo salar (assembly GCF_965601325.2). Taxonomy (NCBI): domain Eukaryota; kingdom Metazoa; phylum Chordata; class Actinopteri; order Salmoniformes; family Salmonidae; genus Salmo; species Salmo salar. The sequence continues at coordinate 55,445,028 of NC_138307.1, forward strand.
CTGTTGATAAGTGAACGAAGAGCTGTTTGGAGCCAGCTCTGTTGATAAGTGAACGAAGAGCTGTTTGGAGTCAGCTCTGTTAATAAGTGAACGAAGAGCTGTTTGGAGCCAGCTCTGTTGATAAGTGAACAAAGAGCTGTTTGGAGCCAGCTCTGTTGATAAGTGAACGAAGCAGACTCAGAAGGCTAACTGAAAAGACTTGAAATTCCCTTCACTAGTAAAGCCATGACCACATTGAACAGGGGTGGGCAATCATTTTGGATCGAGTGCCACATCAGGATAACAACTACAAAAAAATGTTGACCGATTTGTTCGTCTAAATACATTTGCGGGTGAATAAAAGGGTAGTCATTTTCAAATATAAACTATAGGTCCGTTATAATGTATACATGCTTTCTACCGTAAATTCTGAACTATAAGCCGCAACTTTTTTCCCAGGCTTTGAACCTCGCGGCTGAAACAATGACGCGGCTAATATATGGATTTTTCCCGCTTTCAATTTTATTTTCTCCAAAAAAACACATTCTGTGACGTGCTCAGTTTTTTGGCGGCATGAAGCTTTCATTAGACCAATGAAATTGCCAAACGGGTTAAGGTGAAAGAAGTTTTTTGTTTACTGTTTATTTGTTTAAGCCTATTTATTTTTGTTACAAGCCGTGTTTCGTTAAAGCCTATTTATTTTTGTTACAAGCCGTGTTTCGTTAAAGCCTGTGTAAAGTTCATTTGTTTCAATGTACCGGTAGGCACCTGCGGCTTATGGACATGTGCGGCTTATTTATGTTCAAAATAATATATTTTTTGAAATTCAGTGGGTTCGGCTTATATTCAGGTGCGCTTAATAGTCCGGAAATTACGGTACTTGGTTACATTCATGATTTTGGGCCAATACCTACAGCTGATTTTCTTTGCAATATCGACCACAACCTGATTTTTTAAAATTATTAATCTAATTCAATTTTTTACCATTCTATCACAGATATATCACAGATATTCATCAGGCTAATAAGAAAATATGTCAAATGACTTGAATATGGAAAGGTTTATTTGCATCAGAAAGGTATTGAAAATTCAGTAAAGATTCAGTAAAGATTATCAGATAATAACTGTGTGTAGAAGAAACATTTGAGGTTTTATAAAAAAGACAGTCCCTTCTTTCGTGTCCTGTGAACCTTAGTCTTCAGGAATGGGGTTCTAATAGCTAAAAGACCCAACCATTCTAAAGCTAGAGACAGATTTGGAGGAAGAAAACAGAAACTCACGAGGGCCTTGTGCGAAGGAGAAAGGCAACATAACAGAGAAATGACGTATTATTAAATGAATGTATGCCAAGTTTACGAGGCCTCTGATGACGTGAGCCTGCAGGCAATTGCCTGAGATGCCTAATGGTAAGTCGGCCATGAGGCCGAGGCCTTTGGCAACTGAGGCCTTTGGCAACTGAGATGCAATCAGCCATATGGACCATCTGAATGGAATTTCATAGCCCTCACCACGTCCAATTAGCCAACCTTGTTCTCTCTCTCTTTCTCCTGGCCGCTTTGTTTATTAAATCACTTTATTGGTCAATAACCGTATGGCACGGCTAGCACATAATGGGTGACATCGTGACTGGTGTGGAGAGTGGCACAGTGGGAGTTTGAGGGGATATGGCGAGGAGAATGTGCGCGTGTGTGTGCTTCTCTGTGAATGGGCTTCTATAGGTAGCTGGTAGCTACTACAAAGCAAATCCTGAGACGCACAAGGATCAACCCACTCAACGGTGATGATAAAGCCCTGACCTTGATCACTGCTGAAGAAGCCATTCCTATACATAAGTGATTCTTACCTAAGTGCTGTATCTGTCATGTCTATGCCATTAGTGCTGTGTTTAGTGCTATTAGTGCTTGTCTGCAGCTGGTGGTAATGTCTGGTTGTAGCGTGTAAAGAGTAGCGTAGAGGTCAGTTGTAGTGAATAACTACACGGATCCGGCCCAGTAGAGCTCACCTCTCCTACTCTATGCGCCTCGCATCCATTATTTCTCTCTCTCTCTCTCTCTCTCTCTCTCTCTCTCTCTCTCTCTCTCTCTCTCTCTCTCTCTCTCTCTCTCTCTCTCTCTCTCTCTCTCTCTCTCTCTCTCTCTCTCTCTCTCTCTCTCTCTCTCTCTCTCTCTCTCTCTCGCTCTCTCATTTTTCATTCCATGTTCTCTCCCTCGCTGGTTTGTGTTCATTTTCCCTCCCTCCTTCTCTCTCTCTCTCCCTCCCTCTCTCTCTCTCTCTCTCTCTCTCTCTCTCTCTCTAATGAAAGTCATATTTTCACCTTGCCGGGGGCAGAATATGAAAGAATATCTGATGTGTTTCATTTATCAGTTACGGTTGGGGGCCACCCACACACAGGGCACTGACCCTGGCCCACGCAGCCATGAGAATGGCCTGGTGCAGCTAGATGTCACCTCACCAGACCCCATCTGACAGGGTGCTGGGAGAGAGGGGAGGAGGGAGTGAGTGGGAGGTTCATGTCTAATGCATCTTTTTGGGAGGCAGACACACTGCATTGCTACACTACCAACATTACAGGAAAACAGAGAGAGATTGAGAGAATGCGTTTAGAGGGCATGCAAGAGAGATGGGCCGTAATTATAATATATATTGGGAGGGGGGGGGGGGCTGTTGTAAGAGGGGGTGAGAGCGGGAGAGAAAGAGGGAAAGGTAAGGTGTGGTGGAGGGAGAAAAAGAGAGATATGAGGGAGATAGAGTGGAAAGAGAGATGGAGAGAGCGGAGATTGATAGAATAAATGAAGAGGCAGAAAGAGAGGGAGCAGCAGGTAGATAAACAGAGAGAGCTACTGTACAGCAGGTATAGTTATCTGATCCAGGTGTCTCCACATCTCTCTTCCCTGACTGCTGAGACTGTGCTTCTGAATGTATTTTCTGTCTAGTGAAAACACATCTAACTTCCCTCCAACTCTACTGCTGCTGCAGTAGGGCCCACAACATCCCCAGTTTCCACGTCTTTCTTCCGTTACAACTAGCAGCAGCAAAGGATTCCACTGCCAACAGTGGAGGAGACTCAGGTTGAAACATAGCAGTCAGATGATTGACAGAACACCATCTGTGTGAAATACCCTGCTAAGGCCCTGAATAACATACTATACAGTATACTGTGAAGTTTGAAGGTGTGCATCGAGATGCAGAGACTCAACAGAGAAATATAACATCATCAATGGATCTCAACTTATGACTTGACATACAGTAGGCATCTGGGAATGTTTGCCCGTAAGCACTGGTCCGGAGTCAGATGTCCCTCCTATTTCATCAAAACCCAGAAGGCTCGGGACAAAAGTAGTGCGCAACATAGGAAATAGGGTGACATTTAGAGTTTTTTTTTTATCGTTAGGACCTATTTCTCAATACTTAGGTCACTTTTTCACAACTCTTCACACAGTGAGCACAGCAGCAGTCTATGTGGGCTAAACTGTGGATCATTTTTCATTGTTTTGGCATAAAACCTACCCAGGTGTTAGTCTTTCAATATCATTACCATCTATACAAAAGGGGACATCTTAGGAACAATGCTGTAGTGTAATGTAAACATGGACCCAGACAGAGATAGAGAAGTGGCTGACAGAGGAAGAAGAGTGGCTGGGAGAGGGAGAGGAGTACGTATGTGTGGTGGAAGAATGAGAGGAAGATCAAGAGCTGTAGTCTCAGGTGAGATTAGGGCTACTATAATTGATCATGTAATAAATCATGGTCTATCAATGAGAGAGGCTGGTCTGAGAGTGCAGCCAAATCTGCAACGCTCAACAGTGGCATCTATTGTGAGAAATGTTCTGCAAAACAACATGGTAAGATGTGCATTCTGTAAGGGCATCTGACTGAACTGCACACTACAGAAGTCAATTGAGCAAAGCCTCCAAACCCACTTGTGTGTAATTGTTTTTGTATTTCTGCTTAGGACCCAACGGTTACCTCCCACAGACGGGAGAGGTAGGATTTTCACTGCTATGCAGGAAACTGCAATCGTTGATATGGTCACCAGAAACAATGGCATAAAACTCACTGAGATTTGGGACAGAGTTGACAGACAACATTACATTTGGAAATATTCACAATGTAAGCATGACAACTATTTCTAGAGTCCTGCAACAACATCAAGTCAGGATGAAGCAGTTGTACACTGTCCCCTTTGAGAGGAACTCTGAGCGAGTCAAGCAACTCAGGAACCAATAAGTCCAGGTAAGATGACTATAAAATACACAACTGGTTTTGAACCAAACCAAACAGGGCAGAGACACACAATGGCATGTTTTAGGTATAATGTAAACTACCATAATAGCCTAACTCTTATGTTGCCTTGTGGATTTATTTTAGAGAGTCGTGGATGTAAATGTAAATGTAAATGTGGAAATTGAAGCCAGGCAAACACCCCACATATTAATCTTTGTGGATGAGGCTGGTTTCAACTTGGCCAAAACACGCTGACGAGGAAGGAATGTGATTGGGAAAAGAGCCACAGTGGATGTCCCGGGCCAGAGGGGTGCCAACATCACAATGTGTGCAGCAGTATCCTCTGATGGATTGCTGTTACACAAACCGCTAATTGGGCCATACAACACCGAGCATCTCATTTCATTCCTGGACGACCTCTATGGAAGGGTTGTGCCAGGTGAGGAAAGGGTTGTAGTGAGGCCAAATCGGCCAACGTTTGTAATTGTATGGCACAATGTGGCATTTCAGCACTCCCGTGCAGTCACAGAGTGGTTTGCAGCCCATCACAGGATGGTGTCACTTTTCCTCCCACCTTACTCTCCATTCCTCAACCCCATAGAGGAATTATTTTCCTCATGGATGTGGAAGGTTTATGACCACTATCTACATGATCAAATGTCCCTCCTGGATGCAATGAACGCTGATGCCTGGACATATCTGCAGAAGATTTCCAGGGATAGACCAGGCGTGCTAAAAGGTTATTTCCTAGGTGTATTGCCCAAGATGACATAAGATGTGATGTGGATGAGAACCTATGGCCAGATGCAGAAGACAAGGTTGACTAGCATTGCTACTGTATCTGTATCGGTAGATGGTGTATATACAAATTATTTTATTTTGGAATCACTCAATGACAAAAAATGACAAAACATATTGAAGCATATTGCATCATGTCTGATTCATTCCTGTAACATATACTGCAGTGAATTTGTGTCACAAAAAGAGCCGTGTTGAATAGACCAAACTGCAGCGGGAATATGGATGCTCATGTTTTAATTCAAAAAAGGAGTAACGCATCCACTGGAAAACAATATACACGACAGGAACAGTTTTGCAGGCACACAACACGCAGTGCAAAAACAACTACCCACGAAAACCAAACAAACACACACCTACTTATGGGACTCCCAATCAGAGGCAACTAGAAACACCTGCCTCCAATTGAGAGTCCAGCACCCAAAACTACACATAGAAAAACAAACCTAGAACCTATACCAAACTAATACACCCCACTACACCACACACAAAACCCCATAATACAAAACAAATATACCTCTGCCACGTCCTGACCAAATATAATAGAAATAATACCTAAATATTGGTCAGGACGTGACAATTTGAAACAGTAGAGAGGTGTCATACCTTTTGTTAGTGTTGTTTAGGTCATTGTTTTATGAGTGACAACGTGTGCTTGTTGGGTGACAACCTTTGCTAGTGTTATGGAAGAATGAGTTGATTTGAGACATGTATGAAGTGTTTTGGTAGTTTTAGTGCATTTTGGATGTGAAATGAACTGCTGTGCCAAGCTGAAAGTTGGTTAGGAGAACCTTGTGAAGATTTCTTTTAAAGTGACCTAAGTATTGAGAAATGGATCCTAGCGATTGTAAAAAAAAAAACTGTAAAGGGGCAATCTGTAGTTGCTACATAAATTGTTGGACTTATAAATTAATTATATACAACCATTGTTTGATGAAGAATATAAGTCGTGAGCTTAGTTCAGCTTTCATACCTCCTCAGATCCCAAAACATAAGCTTGTTTTACTCCAACGTTTGTAAACAAAGTAAATGGAAACAAACACAGAATACCATCAAAACATGGTTAAAACTTGAATTTGAGAGTGGTTACATCTCTCCAGCCCAATCCCTCAGCTTTTTACCCCAAAAAATAGCGGGGAGGCCGCTTTGTTATTGTTTCAACTGCTGATTGCCCCCCACCCCCCCACCCCCCCAGAAGAATGTGCTGATAAGTCATAAAGTGAATGTGAATGAGACAGCCGAGCAGCAGATGAGTTGCTGTTGATTTATCCCTGTATGATGTGACAGTAAGGCCTTGTCGGCTGTGATATTTACTGGCCCCAGTTGATAGAGACTCACTGCAGGAATACAAAATAAAGGCTTAGAGCTCTCTCATCACCTCATCTCCCCGAAACCTGATTACGATGCATTAGGATGAAATCAGTAAAGGCCACAGTGGAATATTCTTAAGGTTTTCTCAGAAGCACCGCAGTAAGTAAAGAGGTGTAAAAGTTCAAATGAGTGTGTGTGTGTGTGTGTGTGTGTGCGTGCGCGTGCGTGCGTGTGTGTGCGTGCGTGCGTGTGTGTGTGCGCATGCGCGCGTGTGTGTGTGTGTGCGTGTGTGCACGTGTGCGTGTGTAGAGTCAGGGGAGGGGTGATGCCAAAAAGGGTAATGCCACTCTCTGGTGGAGTGCCAGGGTGTTTATAGTTTTGTGACCCCAGAACAAAGCCCTGTGCCAACAGAGATTTACACATCATCCATTGGCTCCATTGTTCTACAGAGTGCAGAGGGCACCGTGACAAGCTTCTCATCACAGTAGGGTGGCATGAGGTAACACTGGCCTTGGCACCATCCATCAGCTGCCAATATGATTCATTCACTGGGCCCCATGAAATGCTTTAGAATAGAATCTCACTGGCAGTTAAACGCAGAACTGGGCTCATAACCTGCAATTAAAGCCGACAACAGGAACTGATCATTTACTGGCATTTGTTGTTTTTATGCATTTCTTGATATTATCATGTTCATTATAAATTCCAATAAACAGATGCACCACTTATTCCATACCATATGTGCATTCACATGAAAGCTTGTTATTTGACCAATGAGCTGTAATATTCCTCTGAGACTGTGCGGCATTATTTAATGGCACTAGGAGATGACAGGTCAAACACTCCCTGAAGCACTGAGTGGGCAGTATTGTCATGACGCTGCCTTGTTGGGTGAGGTTTATGACCCCATAAATACCTTTCCCCCTTTTCTCTCCACTCTACAGAATGGACTCTTGGAAAGCCCTTTGTTAACATAGAGAGTGTATGGAACATCAAAAGGTTGGTGAATGGAACAATATTTTCCTTTCTCAATCAGTTGAAAGTGTCCGTTGGTACTTAAAGAATATGATCTCAGATCAGTTATTGTCTGGGACATTATATCTGATGATAGGACGACATAAATTGTATCTTGGAAAGTCTACACATTCTAGTTATCAGATTCACATGTTACTGTTATGCAACTTAAAGGTTTAAATATGAAACTCTGAAACAATTAAATGTAATTTTAGCTTCTAAATGAGAGAATTATTTTCATAAGTAAACTATGCTCACTCAGTGGCCACGCCCAAGTGAACAGACATTGGTTGAGAACTATGAAACACGCCCTTCTCTCTCCAGTACAAAAGCTCTTTGACAGAAGTCAACCTTAGTTCCCGATGACGTGAGGACTGGTGTCCATACGTTTAAAAGGGCTAATTTCAACTACAACCTAACGAAATTAACATTTAGTTCCAGAAATGTTAGGACTGCTGTCCTAACGTTTAAAAGGGTGAATTTCAACATGGATTGTAATGAACACGAGGGGAGACAGAGAGCTGGTTTCAAGTGCAGGGCGCAGCAGGTGTTTATTGCAAAGGACCAGAGGAGGAGGCAGGTAGCTGGGTCCAGGGGCAGGCAGAAGGTCATACACAGGGGGTCCACAAAGGCAACAGTACAGGCAGGGAAAAGGCTAGTAACGTTGTCCGGGAGATCAGGCAATAGGTAGATAACAGGAAATCCAATAGGCTAAAGTACAGGCAGGGAATAGACAAAAGGCGTCATTAGTGAGGCAGGCAAAAACGATCATACACGGGAGGAGTCAATCCTGGGAAAAACAGAGCTCTGAAAGATGTGTATCACAAAACAAACAATACCTCACAGTGACGGGGTGCAAAGAACTGAACTAAACAGTGTGTGATAATGACATACAGGTGTGTGAACAGGTGATTAGAATTCAGGTGATTGGGATCTGGAAAGTGAGCTGCGTTCAGGGGATCTACATGTTTGAGGGTGTGAGTTGGAAGCAGACGTTACAGTGGATGTGACGATGGAATGGTGAATTTCATCTCTACCAGCCAGAATACAGTGCGAGCTGATTATGGCAACTTGGTATGAGCTTTGAACAATTATTCACTAAAGAGGAAGTGAAACCTCCTAGACGTCGAGTTATCAACTGCAGCTGTACACGTACACTACCGTTCAAAAGTTTGGGGTCACTTAGAAATGTCCTTGTTTTTGAAAGAAAAGCACATTTTTTGTGAATTAAAATAACATCACATTGATCAGAAATACAGTGTAGACATTGTTCATGTTGTAAATTATTATTGTAGCTGGAAACGGCAGATTTGTTATGGAATATCTACATAGGCGTAGAGAGGCCCATTATCAGCAACCATCACTCCTGTGTTCCAATGGCACGTTGTGTTAGCTAATCAAAATGTATCATTTTAAAAGGCTAATTGATCCTTAGATAACACTTTTGCAATTATGTTAGCGAAGCAGAAAACTGTCATCCTGATTAAAGAAGCAATAAAACTGTCATTCTTTAGACTAGTTGAGTATCTGGAGCATCAGCATTTGTGGGTTCGATTACGGGCTCAAAATGGCCAGTAACAAAGAACTTTCTTCTGAAACTCGTCAGTCTATTCTTGTTCTGAGAAATTAATCCCATGCGAGAAATTGCCAATAAACAGAAGATCTCGTACAACGCTGTATTCTACTCCCTTCACAGAACAGTACAAACTGGCTCAAACCAGAATAGAAAGAGGAGTGGGAGGAACCGGTGCACAACTGAGCTAGAGGATAAGTACATTAGAGTGTCCAGTTTGAGAAACAGACACCTCACAAGTCCTCAACTGGCAGCTACATGAGATAGTACCCACAAAACACCAGTCTCAACGTCAACAGTGAAGAGGTGACTCCCAGATGCTGGCCTTCTAGGCAGAGTTCCTCTGTCCAGTGTCTGTGTTCTTTTGCCCATCTTAATCTTTTCTTTTTATTGGCCATTTTGAGATATGGCTTTTTTTTGCAACTCTGCACCACCCTCTGGAGAGCCTTGCAGTTGAGGGCGGTGCAGTTGCCGTACCAGGCTGTGATACAGCCCTACAGGATGCTCTCGTTTGTGGATCTGTAAAAGTTTGTCAGGGTTTTAGGTGACAAGCCAAATTTCTTCAGCCTCTTGAGGTTGAAGAGGCGCTGTTGCGCCTTCTTTACCACACTGTCTGTGTGGGTGGACCATTTCAGTTTGTCCGTGATGTGTACGCAGAGGAACTTAAAACTTTCCACCTTCTCCACTGCTGTCCCTTCGAAGTGGATAGGGGGTGCTCCCTCTGCTGTTTCCTGAAGTCCACAATCATCTCCTTTGTTTTGTTGACGTTGAGTGAGAGGTTGTTTTCCTGACACCACACTCCGAGTGGCTTCACCTCCTCCCTGTAAGCTGTCTCATCGTTGTTGGTAATCAAGCCCACTACTGTTGTGTTGTCTGCAAACTTGATGATTGAGTTGGAGGCGTGGATGGCCACGCAGAGGGTAGTGAGGTCTGCACAACGCATCACCGCAGGCAAACTACCTGCCATCCAGGACACCTACACATGTCACAGGAAGGCCAAAAATATCTTCAAGGACAACAACCACCCGAGCAACTGCCTGTTCACCCCGCTACCATCCAGAAGGCGAGGTCAGCACAGGTTCATCAAAGCTGGGACCAAGAGACTGAAAAACAGTTTCTATCTCAAGGCCATCAGACTGTTAAACAGCCATCACTAACATTGAGTGGCTGCTGCCAACATACTGACTCAAATCTCTAGCCACTTAAAAATTTTTTGGGATGTAATAAATGTATTACTAGTCACTTTAAACAATGCCACTTTGTATAATGTTTACATACCCTACATTACTCATCTCATATGTATATACTGTACTCTAAACCATCTATTGCATCTTGCCTATGCCGCACGGCCATCGCTCATCCGTATGTTTATGTGTACATATTCTTATTTATTCCTTTACACTTGTGTGTATAAGGTAGTTGTTGTGAAATTGTTAGATTACTTGTTAGATATTACTACAAGGTCGGAACTAGAAGCACAAGCATTTCGCTACACTCACATTAACATCTACTCACCATGTGTATGTGACCAATAAAATTTGATTTGATTTAAACAGGGAGTACAGGAGAGGGCTGAGCATGCACCCTTGTGGGGCCCCAGAGTTGAGGGTCAGCAAAGTGGAGATGTTGCTACCTACCCTCACAACCTGGGGACGGCCCGTCAGTAAGTCCAGGATCCAGTTGCAGAGGGAGGTGTTTAGTCCCAGAATCCTTAGCTTAGTGATGAGCTTTGAGGGCACTATGGTGTTGAACGCTGAGCTGTAGTCAATGAATAGTATTCTCACGTAGATGTTCCTTTTCTCCAGGTGGGAAAGGGCAGCGTGGAGTGCAATAGAGATGGCATCATCTGTGGATATGTTTGAGCGGTATGTAAATTGGAGTGGGTCTAGGGTTTCTGGGATAATGGTGTTAATGTGAGCCGTTACCAGTCTTTCAAAGCACTTCGTGGCTACGGACATGAGTGATAAGGGTCTGTAGTCATTTATGCAGGTTAGTGTTCTTGGGCACAGGGACTATGGTGGTCTGCTTGAAACATGATGGTATTACAGACTCAATCAGGAACATGTTGAAAATGTCAGTGAAGACACCTGCCAGTTGGTCCGCACATGCCCGGAGCACACGTCCTGGTAATCAGTCTGGCCCAGTGGCCTTGTGAATGTTGACCTGATTAAAGGTCTTACTCACGTCGGCTACGGAGCTCTTATGCATGCCTCAGTGTTGCTTGCCTCAACGTGAGCATAGAAGTGATGTAGCTCATCTGGTATGCTTGTGTCACTGTGTAGCTCGTGGCTGTGTTTCCCTTTGTAGTCTGTAATAGTTTGCAGGCCCTGCCACATCCGACGAGCGTCGGAGCCGGTGTAGTACGATTCAATCTTAGTCCTGTATTGGCGTTTTGCCTGTTTGATGGTTCGTCGGAGGGCATAGCAGGATTTCTTATAAGCTTCCATGTTAGAGTCCCGCACCTTGAAAGTGGTAGTTCTACCCTTTAGCTCAGTGCAAATATTGCCTGTAATCCATGGCTTCTGGTTGGGGTATGTACGTACAGTCACTGTGGGGATGACGTCCTCGATGCACTTATTGATAAATCTAGTGACTGATGTGGTGTACTCCTTAACCTGTTGGGGCTAGGGGGCAGTATTTTCACGGCCGGATAAAAAACGTATCCGAATTAAACTGGTTACTACTCTTACCCAGAAACGAGAATATGTATATAATTAGTAGATTTGGATAGAAAACACTATAAAGTTTCTAAAACTGTTTGAATGGTGTCTGTGAGTATAACAGAACTCATATGGCAGGCCAAAACCTGAGAAGATTCCATGCAGGAAGTGCCCTGTCTGACAATTTGTTGTCCTTCTAGGGCATCTCTATCAAAAATACAGCATCTCTGCTGTAACGTGACATTTTCTAAGGCTTCCATTGGCTCTAAGAAGGCGCCAGAAAGTGGAATGAGAGCTCTGCAGTCTCTGGGCGAAAAACAGCAGGAGTGTTTGTGAGTGGTCAGGCAGGGAACACTGACACTGGAGCGCGCGTGCACGAGAGGACTCAATTTTTTTCTTTCTCTTTTTGAACGAATACAACGTCGCCCGGTTGGAATATTATCGCTATTTCACGAGAAAAATCGCATAAAAATTTATTTTAAACAGCGTTTGACATGCTTCAAAGTACGGTAATGAAATATTTTGAATTTTTTTGTCACGAAATGCGCCCGTGCGTCACGCTTCGGATAGTGACCTCAACGCACGAACAAAACAGAGCTATTTCAATATAACTACGGATTATTTCGAACCAAAACAACATTTGTTGTTGAAGTAGAAGTCCTGGGAGTGCATTCTGATGAAGAACAGCAAAGGTAATCCAATTTTTCTAATAGTAAATCTGAGTTTGGTGAGGGCCAAACTTGGTGGGTGTCAAATTAGCTAGCCGTGATGGCCGGGCTATCTACTCAGAATATTGCAAAATGTGCTTTTGCCGAAAAGCTATTTTAAAATCTGACACCGCGATTGCATAAAGGAGTTCTGTATCTATAATTCTTTAAATAATTGTTATGTATTTTGTGAACGTTAATCATGAGTAATTAAGTAAATTCACCGGAAGTTTGCGGTGGGTATGCTAGTTCTGAACATCACATGCTAATGTAAAAAGCTGGTTTTGGATATAAATATGAACTTGATTGAACAAAACATGCATGTATTGTATAACATAATGTCCTAGGAGTGTCATCTGATGAAGATCATCAAAGGTTAGTGCTGCATTTAGCTGTGGTTTTGGTTTTTGTGACATATATGCATGCTTTGAAAATGGCTGTGTGATTATTTTTGGCAGGGTACTCTCCTGACATAATCTAATGTTTTGCTTTCGCTGTAAAGCCTTTTTGAAATTGGACAGTGTGGTTAGATTAACGAGAGTCTTGTCTTTAAAATGGTGTAAAATAGTCATATGTTTGAGAAATTGAAGTTATAGCATTTATGAGGTATTTGTATTTCGCGGCACACGATTCCACTGGCTGTTGACTAGGTGGGACGCAAACATCCCACCTTGCCCAGGGAGGTTAATGCCATCGAAAGAATCCCGGAACATATTCCAGTCTGTGCTAGGAAAACAGTCCTGTAGTTTTGCATCTGCTTCATCTGACCACTTTTCTATAGACCGAGTCACTGGTGCTTCCTGCTTTAATGTTTGCTTGTAAGCAGGAATCAGGAGGATATAATTATGGTCAGATTTGCCAAATGGAGGGCGAGGGAGAGCTTTGTACGTGTCTCTGTGTGTGGAATTAAGGTGATCTAGAATTTTTTCCCTCTGATTACACATTTAACATGCTGATAGAAATTAGGTAAAACTGATTTATGTTTCCCTGCATTAAAGTCCCTGGCCACTAGGAGTGCCGCCTCTGGGTGAGTGGTTTCCTGTTTGCTTATTTCCTTATGCAGCTGACTGAGTGCAGTCTTAGTGCAGAATTCTTCTGTGGTTGTAAATAAACAGCCACGAAAAATAAAGATGAAAACTCTCTTGGCAAAAAGTGTGGTCTGCAGCTTATCATGAGATACTCTACTTCAGGCGAGCAAAATTTAGAGACTTCCGTGCACCAGCTGTTGTTTACAAATAAGCACAGACCGCCCCCCTCGTCTTACCAGAGTGTGCTGTTCTATCTAGCCAGTGCAGTGTGTGTCCCGCTAGCTGAATGCTGGAGGGTTGGGCCAGTAACCGAAAGGTTGCTAGATCGAATCCCCGAGCTGACAAGGTAAAAATGTGTCGTTCTGCCCCTGCACTGTTCCTAGGCCATCATTGTAAATATGAATTTGTTCTTAACTGACTTGCCTAGTTAAATAAAAAATAAAAAATTCAGTCACAATTCGGTGAAACATAAGATATTATAGTTTTTGATGTGCCGTTGGTAGGATATTCGTGATCGTACTTCATCTAATTTATTGTCCAAAGATTGTACGTTGGCAAGTAATACTGATGGTAAGGGCAGATTTCCCACTCGCCGTCGGCGGATCCTTACAAGGCACCCCGCTCTGTGTCCTCTGTACCTGCGTCTCTTTCTCTTGCCAATGACGGGGATTTTGGCCTTGTCGGGTGTCTGAAGTATATCCTGTGCGTCCTGCTTGTTAAAGAAAAAATCTTTGTCTAGTCCGAGGTGAGTGATCGCTGTCCTGATATCCAGAAGCAATTTTTTGCCGTAAGATACGGTGGCAGAAACATTATGTCCAAAATAAATTACAAATAACGCGAAAAAAACACATAATAGCATAATTGGTTGGGCGCTGTAAAACTGCTGCCATTTGTTCCGGCACCATCCATGGGGCACTCTGTTCACAACGTTGACATCAGCAAACCGCTCACCCACACAACGCCATTCATGTGGTCCGCGATTGTGAGGTCGGTTAGACGTACTGCCAAATTCTCTATAACGCCGTGACTTATGGTAGAGGACTGAACATTACATTCTCTGGCAACAGCTATGGTGGACATTCCTGTGGTCAGCATGCCAATTGCACACTCCCTCAAAACTTGAGACATCTGTGGTATTGTGTTGTCTCCAGTACAAGGTTCACCTATGTGATGATCATGCTGTTTATTCCGCTTCTTGATATGCCACACCTGTCAGGTGGATGGATTATCTTGGCAAAGGAGACATGCTCACTAACAGGGATGTAAACAAATTTGTGCACAACATTTTAGAGAAATACTCTTTTTGTGTGTTTTGATATTTCTGGGATCTTCTATTTCAGCTCATGAAACATGGGACCAACACTTTACATGTTGCATTTATAATTTTTTAAGTGTCCCCAGAACAAAACCAACTATCTAAGCAAGTGCTAAATTAAGTCTTCAAGATGATATGATACTGCTGATAATATACACTGAGTATACCAAATATTAGGGACACCTTCCTAATATTGAGTTGCACCCCCCTTTTGCCCTCAGACCAGACTCAATTCATCGGTGCTTGGACTTTACAAGGTGTCAAAAGCGTTCCACAGGGATGCTGGCCCATTCTTGATACACACAGGAACCTGTTGAGTGTGAAAAACCCAGCGGCATTGCAGTTATTGACACAAACCGGGGAGCCTGGCACTTACTACCATTCCTCGTTCAAAGGCACTTCAATATTTTGTCTTGCCCACTCACCCTCTGATTGGAACACACTCACAATCCATGTTTCAATTGTCTCAAGGCTCTTTCCTTTCATCTACACTGATTAGAGTGGATTTAACAAGTGACATCAATAAGGGATCATAGCTTTCATCTGGATTCACCTGGTCAGTCTATGTCATGGAAAGAGCCGGTGTTCCTAATGTTTTGTCTACTCAGTGTATATGACGTGGTACAGTACTTCATATGCACATGTACTGTATTTATACTTGTGTGTGTTCATATGAGGATAATGTGCCTTCCACAGAAAGGGCTAAGTCATTAACCTCCCTTCCACTGCCATCCATATCCCTCTCATGACTTGCCTAGTTAAATAAAGGTTCAATAAAATAAATAAATAAAATGTGAATAAACTCTGTCTTATGATTGGTGTGTTTTACAGCGATGGGCGACTGTGGAGCATCGGTCAAGAGCGGTCCTCTCTCAGATGAATGGGCTCTCCACCGCGGTTGCTGTGAAGATGAATGAGGTTCGAACGCGTTCTGGCTGTGCTCAGATCTGTCTGGTGTCAAACGAGGCTAGAATCTGACCTACGCTTGAACTCAGAATCACAACAGAAGGAGAGAGAGATGAAAAGGGAGGGGGGATGTGGAGAGAGAGAGTGAGAGAAAGAGAGAGAGAGAGAGCGAGAGAGAGAGAGGGATGGGCAGAGACAGAGACAGATAGATAGAGGGATAGAGAAAGAGTTTTCTGTACCCATCTTTCTCAAAATGGAGATCCCCCTCTTCATCTCTCTCTCTTTCTCTCATAGATCATATACACAAACCTGTTAATCCCAATTTGTAGAGGACACAATTTAATCAGAGAGGGTTAAACTCATTCCCTCAACCTTGTACATCACACACACTCACTGTGCCCGAGTGTGGCTGTTTTATCCTGAGAAAGTTCAGCCGAGAGTCATACACTTCTGATCTTAGTGCTCTCAGTGTCTCAGTGTCACTTTCGTCTTGTGTAACCATCCATTCCAGCTGCCCCGACAGTCTTACTCTCTCTAATGGGTTGAAAAGGCCAGAAATGGGGACTTTGGTCTGGACCTAAGCATTCCACAACAGTGGCTGGCTAGTGGAGGGTGTCTGTAGTGTGTGTGTGTGTGTGTGTGTGTGTGTGTGTGTGTGTGTGTGTGTGTGTGTGTGTGTGTGTGTGTGTGTGTGTGTGTGTGTGTGTGTGTGTGTGTGTGTGTGTGTGTGTGTGTGTGTGTGTGTGTGTGTGTGTGTGTGTGTGTGTGTGTGTGTGTGTGCATGCGCGTGTGCATAAGCATTGAAGGATTTGCCATTTGTTGTGGTGCGGTCTTATCTCAGCAATCACAGACAGATCTTTCCCAGAAGACCGTTTCCCAGTACTAGAACACAGTAAAGCTGTATAAGCAGAAGAAGGAAATAGAGGGAGGAGGATGGGAGCCTATAGGGAGGGAGAGGGAGGTAGAGAGGAGAATGAGAGGATAGGGAGGGTGGAGGGATGGAGAAATAGACAGAAAAAGGGAAAGACAGAGAAAGACAAGGGGTGGAGGGGGATTAACTCTGGGTCAAACAGAGATAAACAGCTTTAGACAATGATGCTGACTGATGAGTCTCTGGCACTGAATCAAACACAGGGTGTGTGTGTGTGTTTGTGCACGTTGCCACAGGGTCTCTGTCTGAAATCCTCTTTGTCTGAAATTCTGTCGTTCGGTATGGAAGGAGGAGAGAAGAAGCCATTCCTAAGATCAAATGTGACCTTACTGATAATAAATGGCGTTCCTGGAGAGAGAAGAAGAGAGAGAGAGTGGAGACAGAGAGAGAGGGAGTAAGAGGCGAGGGGAAGAGAAACTGGGATAGAGAGACAGGGGGAGGGAAAGTGTGTGAAAATGGAAGAGAAACTGGGGTAGAGAGACACGGGGAGAGAAAGTGTGTGAAAATGGAAGAGAAACTGGGATAGAGAGACAGGGGTAGAGAAAGTGTGTGATAATGGAAGAGAAACGGGTAGAGAGACAGGGGGAGAGAAAGTGTGTGATAATGGAAGAGAAACGGGTAGAGAGACAGGGGGAGGGAAAGTGTGTGATAATGGAAGAGAAACGGGTAGAGAGACAGGGGGAGAGAAAGTGTGTGATAATGGAAGAGAAACTGGGGTAGAGAGACAGGGGGAGGGAAAGTGTGTGATAATGGAAGAGAAACTGGGGTAGAGAGACAGGGGGAGGGAAAGTGTGTGATAATGGAAGAGAAACTGGGGTAGAGAGACAGGGGGAGGGAAAGTGTGTGATAATGGAAGAGAAACGGGTAGAGAGACAGGGGGAGGGAAAGTGTGTGATAATGGAAGAGAAACGGGTAGAGACAGGGGGAGGGAAAGTGTGTGATAATGGAAGAGAAACAGGTAGAGAGACAGAGGGAGGGAAAGTGTGTGATAATGGAAGAGAAACAGGTAGAGAGACAGAGGGAGGGAAAGTGTGTGATAATGGAGTGATAGTGTGAGAAAAAAAGTGACTGACTGATTAAATGATCCAGGGGGAATATTTAAACGTGTCAGTGCCTTCCTCTCTCTTCCCCCTCTCTTTCTCTCTCTCTTCCCCCTCTCTTTCTCTCTCTCTTCCCCCTCTCTTTCTCTCTCTCTCCTGCCAGCTGTTTTTGATTAGGCTGAGCAGGTTGTCAAAAAGTCCTCTCTTGCTCTCCCTCTCTCTCTCTCTCTTTCTCACTTTCTCTCTCTGTCTCTTTTTTCAGAGTTTATCCAGCTTTGCAAGTGTGATTTGATCTGTTGAAGAACATAACTTGGATTATGCCTGAGTCGGTGCTGCCTGCCATGCAGTAGAACTAAAGTTGTAAAGCCCATCCGTGGAGCTGTGTTACTTTACCACAGGGAGTCCATTGTGTCTGTCTGAGTCATAATGCTGCTACAGTAGTTTTGTCCAGACCGTCCTAAACGGAGGGGAAGAAGGAGAAAGTGAAAACTCAGCAGTGCGTGTAATGGACCAAGAAGGTGGGCTCCGTTCAGAGTAACTCGAAATAACCCACAGCTGAAGACGATGGGGAAGATAACAGCTCCGTGTCAGAGGGAACATCAACTTTAAAGTACCGTACTGTCACTGGTAATAGGCTCAATCACCAACGGAGGTCATCACCACTGACACTGCATAATCCAGATATACCCACTCCCTCTGCAAGTGTCACTAATCCAGCCTGGTCACACGTGATGCACTGCAATATTAGACGTTTGTCCAGGTCCCCAGGACGTCGGACAGCTTATTAATCAATGCAGTTTGTCCCATTTCAGCACCATTTCTAAGACCCCTAGATGTGACTGTGATCTGCCATGTCGGCGGAACAGGTAGGTAAATACTGTACGGTTTAGCTCAGTGATGTTGGGTTATATCAGCGTGTCTCAATGGCACAGTAACAGAAGGGGCTAAGTGTGTCTTTGCTTTATTTGCCAGAGCCAGACAATAACATCAAGGAGCCCCCACTGATGAAAGAGCGAATAGCTACAGTAGCTGTGTCTGTTGTTATCACACACCTGGCCGCAGGCACACCACACACACAGTCACACACACACACAGTCACACACACACACAGTCACACCACACACACAGTCACACACACACACAGTCACACACACACAGTTACACACACACACAGTCACACACACACACAGTCACACACACACACATAGTCACACACACACACACAGTCACACCACACACACAGTCACACACACACACACAGTCACACACACACACACACACACACACACACACACACACACACACAGTCACACACACACACAGTCACACACACACACAACATTTCTACATACACACAGACACACACACACACACACACACACACACACACACACACACACACACACACACACACACAGAGAAACACATATTTCTTAACACGCATGAAAACTATGCATACAGCAGACAAAGGCAATCACACATTTATTGAGATAAAGGACTGCTGAAATGGTTTGAGATGCCAAATCATTCTGAGTAGAATTTCCAGTCTCAGCAGTTTAAAGGCAGTAGCCTGGAGTGAAAAAGCTTATTTCAATCACACTTTACATTTCCTGTTTTCAGGCATTACAATTATCCCTGATTTCAGAAGCGAAGTAAATTACAGTGTAACTGTAAAAATAATAATCACAGCCATCTGAGAAAGGTAGATAGAGATTCTGGTAAACAACTTAGCCTGATTAAAATTAGACCATTAGAGAGTGGAGTAATTTAGAGTCTCGCCCAAAGGCACAGAGAATAAACTGAATCAACTGTTTTGAGAAAAAGTGTGTATTTAATTATTCACTTTAATTTCCATTATACCACACATCCTTTAGATTGTGATGCAGACTGCATCAAACATTATCCAGCGCAACTTAGAGTCATGGAAGTATGTGGAATAAAAATGTCAACGTGCTTTATTGCAAAACCTCACATTCAAATAGCAGGACCCCATAATCCCTGAATTCTAATGGAAATGGGTCAAGTCGGCATGATATGCCAGTTGCGTGCCTACTGCCTCTACCAAGCTGGAATCCCATGGTCCAGGAGAGAAGAGCAGAGAGCATTATGGGTAATATTATGTATCCAGGCTTCCAGGAAGCCAGCGGTGCTAAAGAGGCTTGACTTTATCAGAATGGAAATATGCAAATCCAGATTATAGGCCGTGTGGAGCGAGCGTTTCCATGTTAGTCATATCCTGTTGTTGGAGACGGGGAGGCTAATGCTCTCTAGTCTCTGCTCTTAAGAAAAACCTGGTTGTGTTTCTGAGTGACGCGTGCTACGGTATGTCACACACTATGGCCTGGAACGTGTCCTTTGGAAGGAGAATATCCACACACCGTTTGATGCTGCCATATATACACTGAGTGTACAAAACATTAGGAACACCTACTCTTTCCATGACATAGACTGAAAGGGTGAATCCAGGTAAAAACAGTGATCCATTATTGATGTCACCTGTTAAATCCACTTCAATCAGTGTAGATGAAGGGGAGGAGACAGGTTAAAGAAGGACTTCTAAACTTTGTTACAATTGAGACATGGATTGTGTATGTGTGGCATTCAGAGGGTGAATGGGCAAGACAAAAGATTGAAGTGCCTTTGAATGGAGTACGGTAGTAGGTGCCAGGCGCACGGTTTGTGTCAAGAACTGCAACGCTGCTGGGTTTTTCAGTTTCCCGTGTGTATCAAGAATGTTACACCACCCAAAGGACATCCAGCCAACTTGACACAACTGTGGGAAGCATTGCAGGCAACACAGGCCAGCAACACTCTGTGGAACACTTTCGACACCTTGTAGAGTCCATGACCCAACGAATTGAAGATGTTCTGGGGGCAAAAGGGTGTGCAACTCCATATTAGGAAGGTGTTCCTAATGTTTTGTCCACTCAGTTTTGAGGGAATAGGGATTATTTTACAGGACTGCCATGGATGAGCATCAGACGTTGGTTTAAACTAGAGGATGTGACCCATGCCGGTCAAGATGGCCCTACAGCCAGAACACAGTGAAGAGGTACAGGTAAATGTTTCATCCGTCCACCGACCATTACAAAGCAGCTAAACTGCAGTACATTGTTAGTACACCGTGTTCAAGCATTCTTCATTGTATTACCAACCTTGTTAAGTGTATATTGGAGAGGTAATCATGCAGAGAGGTCTTGGTACTAGAACACAGTGATCAGGTACATGTACTTGTCCTCTCTGATCCTCTAGGGTCCGTCCACCCACCATTTAATAAATGTATAGAATATTGTTGGTACACTGTGAAAAGCATTCCTCATCTTATTACTACCAGCCTCTTCCAGTGTATAGGAGAGGTAATCATGAAGACAGAGAGAGATGTGAGTGTGTAGGTCGTGGGAATTGAGGGCGTGCCCCCTTAGGTCCAGCCTGGAGGAACAGGGAACATCTAATGGAAACCAATTACCTGCCTGGTGATTAGAGGACTCAATGAGCTACGGCTGGATATCATTCTAAGGTGAAGCCAATGTGAGTTGGGAGCTGGAGTGTGTGTGTGTGTGTGTGTGTGTGTGTGTGTGTGTGTGTGTGTGTGTGTGTGTGTGTGTGTGTGTGTGTGTGTGTGTGTGTGTGGCGGGGGAACTACAGGGAGGACCTGCAGGGCAGAGAAAACATTTACAAACAGCTCTCAGACCAGCGAGCGGTGGACGGGTCATTACGACACTCAATGGAACGAAACAAAGTGATGCGCCCTCCACCCGGCAACGCTCGCCACGGCAACGCTCAACCGCAAAGTTGTTTACAAGTCATCACGGCAGGCACTTACAGTGTTTCTCTCTGTTTTTCTCACTCTCTCCCTTGCTCTCGCTCTCTGTGCACACCACCTCTGTTTACTCCCTTCTTTTAAACAAACTTGCATAAACCATTTTATTTTTGTACTGTATATATATACATATAATGATGGTCAATGCAGTAATGGTGAATCGTTCTCCATCTCTCTCACACATATTGTCTAAAAAGATCATACAAGAGTGAGGTTACTATGGGAACAGTCTGCACATGTGCATGAGAGTTCAATAACGACGATAAAAGCATCAACTCTTCAAATCTTTTCAATCAATACTCTAGCACCTCCTTTGAGTGCGGCCTTTCGTCTATGTTCAACCTTACTTGAATCACCACGCAAATGATAGAAATATGCTGCATTGTATATTCTGACGGGAGATATTCATCTTTTGTCCCCTTGTCTACAGCTCAAGGAGCCTGCTCTTGACCATTATTATCAACCCAGAATATAGCTCTGTGTGACTTTAACTTTTACTCCTTCTGATGTTTTGTAATAACAAACCACCCAATTGAACTGAACCTCACCGGTAACAAGCATAGTGAATCCCATAGTGACCTGAGCCAACTCCCCGTGCTTATTATGGGGAGCGACGGATCAGGCAAGCACCTTGTTATGCGGAGATACGCACTGTGTCGCCCATACGCACGCACAGTCCGGTGCGGTCAATAAGGGCTCCGCAGCGTTGCCGGGCGAGAGTTTGCCGGCAGCCAGGGAGAAGTGCGCCGGCGCAGCGCACCTGGCCACCAGTGCATCTCCTCGGTCCAGTTTACCCTGTTCCTGCTCCCCGCACTAGCCCTGAGGTGCGTGTTACTAGTCTGGCGCCTCCAAAGCCAGCCCCACGCACCAGGCCTCTAGTGCGCCTGCCCAGTCCAGTACGTCCTGTTCCTGCTCCCCGCACTAGCCCTGAGGTGCGTGTTACTAGTCTGGCGCCTCCAAAGCCAGCCCCACGCATCAGGCCTCTAGTGCACCTGCCCAGTCCAGTACGTCCTGTTCCTGCTCCCCGCACTCGCCCTTCAGTGCGCCTCCATAACCCGGTTCAGCCAGTGCCTGCTGTGAGCACTCGGCCTCCAGCGACGCTCCTCAGCCCTGAGCCTCCAGCGATGCTCCTCAGCCCTGAGCCTCCAGCGACGCTCCTCAGCCCTGAGCTTCCAGCGACGCTCCTCAGCCCTGAGCTTCCAGCGACGCTCCTCAGCCCTGAGCCTCCAGCGACGCTCCTCAGCCCTGAGCCTCCAGCGACGCTCCTCAACCCTGAGCCTCCAGCGACGCTCCTCAACCCTGAGCCTCCAGCGACGCTCCTCAGCCCGGAGTCTCCAGCGACGCTCCTCAGCCAGGAGTCTCAAGCTACGCTCCTCAGCCAGGAGTCTCAAGCGACGCTCCTCAGCCCGGAGTCTCCAGCGACGCTCCTCAGCCCGGAGTCTCCAGCGACGCTCCTCAGCCCGGAGTCTCCAGCGACGCTCCTCAGCCCTGAGCCTCCAGTGACACTCCCCAGCCCGGAGTCTCCAGCGACGCTCCTCAGCCAGGAGTCTCCAGCGACGCTCCTCAGCCCGGAGTCTCCAGCGACGCTCCTCAGCCCGGAGTCTCCAGCGACGCTCCTCAGCCCGGAGCCTCCAGCGACGCTCCTCAGCCCGGAGCCTCCAGCGACGCTCCTCAGCCCGGAGCCTCCAGCGACGCTCCTCAGCCCGGAGCCTCCAGCGACGCTCCTCAGCCCGGAGTCTCCAGCGACGCTCCTCAGCCCGGAGCCTCCAGCGACGCTCCCCAGCCCGGAGTCTTCTGAACAGGAGCTACGCCCAGAGCCAGAGCCACCTCCATAGTGGGAGGATTGGGAGGGGGGGGGTGTAGCACAGGGACCGTTGTTGACGGTGGCCACCCTCCCTTCCCTCCCTTTAAGTTTGGGGTTGTTTTTGTTTTTGAGGTGCATTCGGAATCTGCACCTTTGGGGGGGGGTTACTGTCACGTCCTGACCAGTAAAAGGGGTTATTTGTCATTGCAGTTTGGTCAGGGCGTGGCAGGGGGTGTTTGTTTTGTGTGTTTCGGTGTTTTTAGTTTAGGTTCTATGTTTTCTATGTTTAAATCTAGTTTTCTATTTCTATGTTGGGGTTTTGATAGGACCTCCAATTAGAGGCAGCTGGTTGGTGTTGTCTCTAATTGGAGGCCATATTTAGTTGGGGTTTGTTTCACTTGTGTTTTGTGGGTGGTTATTTTCTGTATAGTCTGGGAGCCTTATGGAACTGTTTTTCATCATACATTTATTTTGTTTAAGTGTTTTCATCAAATAAATTAAGTATGAGCACTTTACCCGCTGCGCCGTGGTCCTATCCTTACGACACCCGTGGCATTGCTCTTCTAGAGGTCTTAACAAAGGTTTCTGAACTGGCAGTGACCACATGGCAAAACAGACCATTTAAGTTTTAAGACTTGCTGCCTTTCCTATCTGTCACCTATACATTTGAAATTTCATGGGGCAGTTTTTTATACTGTTGATAACACCTAAAATTACCATATAAATTATAGTTTCCATTACAATGTAGGGATGCATCAGAGTAGAGGCCTGTTTTGGACAGCATTCATTTTTCCTCAGTCGCTCCGGCTCGTTTGAGAGGGAATGATCCCCTCATCCTCTCTTCCCTCCCTAAGTAAGATGGACAGACTCTTCCAGCAGGGTTAAGTTCTGTTAGAGACCAGGTCCACCATGGGCAGTACGGTCACATTACGGTCATAGTGTTTTGACCCTTTTATCATCATTCACTTCCAATCACCCTCACTTTCTCACACTCATCTCTCTCTACCCACCCCCCTCTCTCTCTCTCTCTCTCTCTCTCTCTCTCTCTCTCTCTCTTTCTCGCTCTCTCTATTTCACTCTCTCTGTTATCTCAATTCAATTCGAAGGGCTTTATTGGCATAGGAAACATGTTTACATTACCAAAGCAAGTGAAAGCTCTCTCTCTATGTCCCTCTCTCTTTCTCTTTCTCTCTCCCTCTCTATCTTTATTTCACTCTATCTATATTTTTTCTCTCTGTTATCTCTCTCCATGTCCCTCCATCTCTCTATTTCAATCTCTCACCATCCTTCTCTCCCAACTTTAACAATCTTTAACAATTCTCTCTCCTCCCTTCCCTCTCATATTTTCTGTGACTATCCTCTTTCACGTTCTCTCTCCCTCTCTCCTGCTATGCTTATTTCATGATTGGTGGGAGAGAGGCCATTTCCAAGGGCAGTGGGGCAGAAAGAGGAAAAGACAAAGGTAGGGAGAGAGGGGAGAGAGAGAGAGAGAGAGAGAGAGAGAGAGAGGAGAGTTTCACCACATTAAGAACAGATATACGCTTACCCTGTCAGTTTGGGAATAATCCTGCACACACACTCACACTGTCGCACAAAGGCACGCGAGAGGGGCACTAGGCTAGTAGAGACCCACTCTTCCATTTTCTGACCTTGCCTAGAACCAAAGGAACAGAGGGACACATCATTACAGAGCATGACCAACTTCTCAAACCTGTCCTGTCCTGCTTTGTCCCACAGTCTGGGCTCAAAAGCCTGCCTTCCCCTCTCCTTCAGTCCTTGCTTCTGGGCTAAAAAAACATCCCATCCTCTCTCCCATCTTCTGTTTCCCATAGTATGTGGTCTGTGTGCCGTGCTCTCTGGCCTTCCTCCAGTGACCTCCAGAAGCACCTGGTCCCCCCAGCATGCGTAGCCAGAGAAGAGGAGGGAAGAGGGGGATCCGGAGCAGTGCTTTCACCCCTGCCATGTGGAGAGGCCACGGGACATGAGACAGACCAGTGGACCATGAGGCCCAGCTCCAAGGTCACCCAGCCAGAGACAGACCCATCTGGATGAAATACCACCGAATAAATTATGGGACACACACCTGACCCACACACACACACACACACACACACACACACACACACACACACACACACACACACACACACACACACACACACACACACACACACACACACACACACACACACACACACACACACAAACAGATGCACACACACACGCAAACAGATGCACACACACACACACACACACCATATCCCTATACCTGTAGGACCCAGAAGGCAAGCCGAAAAACCGTGGCTCGAGACAGTTTGCTGTGCTCTCCTTGCATGTGTATACCTCATAAATACTGGATGGTACACTCAGTCACACATGACCCATACACACACACACCTGTCACACACACACACCCCTATACCAGTCCCCTAGGGAGAGACAATGTAAGCCAGGGTCACACATCTACTGCCAGGCTAGATGAGACCATTGCAGGTAGATCAGTCAGAGTATAAGAGGAAGGGAGGGAAGAGGAGGAATAAAAGGTGTAAGTTGAAAGGGGGGTAGAGGGAAAATTATGAGGAGGAGTATGAGGAAAAGAGGTGGATCGGAAGAGATAGGGACTGAAGGACTGAGGAGAGGGCTATAAAAAGGAGAATGATGGGGAGGGAGGGAGGGAGGGAGGGAGGGAGGGAGGGAGGGAGGGAGGGAGGGAGGGAGGGAGGGAGGGAGGGAGGGAAAATAGAGAGAATGAGAAAGAGGAATGAAGGAATGGAGGGAGAGAGTGAGAGGGAGAGAGAGGATGAGATAGTGCAAAGGAGGGAGAGAGAACAAGAGAGGGGGGTCTGGGAGAGAGAACAAGAGAGGGGGGTCTGGGAGAGAGAACAAGAGAGGGGGGTCTGGGAGATTACACCACCTGGTCAAGGACACCCTCAGACACAGAGCCATCCATTACAACTGCTGCTGAACGGTAAGGCCTAAACGAGGTGTGTAAGACACAGAGAACAGGGTTGGACGTATAATCATTCTGTAATTACGCACACACACACACACACACCAGCACGGGGAAACAGCATACCCACAAACACTCTGTAATTACACACACACTCTGACACACACAAACACCAGACAGCAGAAATAATGAGCTTATCTCCCCGAGCGCACGAGCAACAGAGGTCCTGAGGACTCGCCACCAATTAGCACAGGGCCCTGCGGAACAGGGGGGACAGCAATGATTACACTGAAGTTATTATCTCTCCCCTCATCCATGTGTCACTTCATAGCCATTAGCCAATAACAAGTGTTATAGGCTGGGGAAGTTGGGGAGAACTATAGGGAAGTTGCTTGGTAACAGTGTGGGTCATTTTCTTAATAGTATTGAAGGTAATTGCATGTCAACATGTATGGGTCCTATGACAATTTCCTATGGTCAATAACGTGTGTTGAATGATTGTGTTCATTATTAAATGGAAATAACACTCTGACGTCTCCTATGAAAGCTGTCAACAACAGCTGTGACACCATGCACCTCTGGAGCAGACTGTCCGTTTCACTGGGGTTCAACTGTGGGATTGAACACAAACACACACACACACACCCATAGATACACAAGCACACAAACACAGAAACACACGTACAGTATCCATTTGCACATTCACACATACACACACGCACACGCACGCACACACACACCCATACGTACAGTACACACGCGTGCACGCACATAAAAAAAACACAGAAACACGCAGACATCCGCACATTCACTCACACACACGCCCACACAACCGCCGTTATACCTGATAAAAGCCCCAACATACACCTACAGATCCATCTCAGCCCATCCCTCAGGATCAGCTCTGTGTGGATGAAGAAAACCCCCATACTAACATCAGTCACTTCACCCCCTCTAGCGCTCATGTTGACGGTCACCTAAAACCAATGGCCGTGTGGACCGTGATCTGATGAATGAGTGAGAGGAGACTTTGTGCTGTATAGCAGTCGCTTCTAGAACATTCACCGGGTTGTTGTAGTGAAAGAGTAGGTGTTGTCAATGACTATCACGGTTTAATAAAGGTTAGCTAGACGAGTGAGAGAGGACACACACTACACACACACACATCAGTGCCTCTGGTGAAACTGCAATAAAGTCAAATGGCGTGACTCCATAACCTGTGGGGGGGGGGGGGGGGGGGGGGTGATGTTTGTGGAAATGGGCTGGAAGGGGTGTGTGTGTGTGTGTGTGTGTGTGTGTGTGTGTGTGTGTGTGTGCATGTTGCGCACGCGTGTGTGTACTTTAGGCGTGTGTGGGTGGGGGCTTATGGTGGGATGATGCCAGCTAATTAAATTACATCTGCTCAAATTGAAGAGGCTCAGGAGAGGAGGAGCGAGACGGAGAGAGAAACAGAGAGAGCGAGGGAGTGAATAAAAGCGGAGGAGGGGCGGAGAGGAGAGCAGGGCATTAGCCAGGAGACGGAGCTAATGATCCGAGGTCGTGTTTATCTCTTTATGGGACTGGGAACGCTGAGAGGGAGCGCTGGGAACACCGTGGCTCTGGGAAGCAGATGGGGTCTGAAGACATGCCCGGAATATTCCGAATTCTGTTGGTGAATCAAAGACAAAATAGGAGATTCTTTCTGATTTTCTCTCAGTTTGTGTCTTTGAGGAGAGCAGGATGATAAGAAAGACCTGTGTTTTATTTAGATTGAGTGACTGCAGCTGCTAGAAGACACTCCTGGTAATGGGTCCCTCTGCTCTGGCTGAACCACTGTCAAGCTCCAGCTACAGACGAGAACAACAACAGTGCAGCTTAGAGGCTACACCCACTCACACACCACACACACAGTCTCCTACAGCTTCTGATAGCCGACGGTGTCACTCCCTATATCAAACACCTCATCCTACTGTCTCTCTCACACCATTTCTCTCCCCAAATGGTGCTGCTTCCCTCTCTCTCCTCCTCCCCCTCCCTCTCTTCTCTCCAGATGGTAGGTGTGCTGTGTGTCTCTGTTTAACCCACCAGGCTAGCTAATTTAACACTAATGAACTACTTTGTCTCCCAGCCAGAACAGATGATGACCGCTGACCTCTGTGGCCAGCCAATCAGACGACACAGCTGGAAAAGACAAACCCCTCTGATCCCGCCCCTCCGACTGAGCTACGTTGGAACTACTCTATCAATAAGGAGCTTGATACCAGACCGATGTACCATTTCTTATGCCAGAAATGTGTATTGACCTCCAGTGTATTAGGAACAGTATGGTGCACCATTCACTATGTCACACAGTTTCCACTCAGTTATTGTATTCAAAATGAGCTACACTAATAACACTGAACCAGCCTTTAATCCTAATGGTGACACTACTAAACTGTGCTATTTATAATGCTGCAACAATGGCCGACAATTCATACTGCACCGCAACATTATTCATCCCTAGTCTTGGTATCACCAGTGGGAAGCCATACTCACATTGAGCTACTTTCTACTGCTCAGAATAACATGAATTGTGCAGTAACGATTCTGTCAGGTGTGGGGTGTATCCACCTGGGTGTTTGGAGGAGACCCCACACTCAGGTGGAAATCAGATCTCTATAATTGGATTCCAGATTATAAATGTGCTCACCATTACACCGCTTAGACCAGCTGCTCACCAGAGACAAATGCTGACTCTCCTCAGTCTCCTGACTCTTCGCTGATGAAGCATGGGACCAACTGTCCAAATTACACCATTTACTGAACAGGGCAGCAATCTGAGCAAGACAGGCAAGTTAATGAACAATTAGCTCATCTCTGCCTGTTTTGCGTTGTATTAATTGGAATATGCGCACCTTGACAGACTACAACAAAGTAGCTGATTGCTAACAACAGTAGAGGGTAGCTAGCCTGTCTGTCAATAGATTTTCTAAGTAGAGGCAGGCAGTGTGTGTGTGTGTGTGTGTGTGTGTGTGGTGTGTGTGTGTGTGTGTGTGTGTGTGTGTGTGTGTGTGTGTGTGTGTGTGTGTGTGTGTGTGTGTGTGTGTGTGTGTGTGCGTGCGTGCGTGTGTGTGTGTGTGTGTGTGTGTGTGTGTGTGTGTGTGTGGCAGGCAGGCAGGGAGCTTGAACTCACAGTCTGATATAATCACATTTTTTATATTTTATTTTAACTTCTATGGGCTAGGTGGGACGCCAGCGTCCCACCAGCGGGACACAGCCAGTGAAATATCAGGGCGGATAATTCAACAAACAAAATGTCATAATTCAACTTTCTCCAACACACAACTATTTTACACCATTTTAAAGATAAACTTCTCGTTAATCTAACCACATTGTCCGATTTCAAAAAGGTTTTACAGCGAAAGCAAAACATTAGATTATGTTAGGAGAGTACATAGACAAAAATAATCACACAGCCATTTTCCAAGCAAGGACATGTGTCAATAAAAGCCAAAACACAGCTAAATGAAGCACTAACCTTTGACGATCTTCATCAGATGACACTCCTAGGACATTATGTTACACAATACATGTATGTTTTGTTCGATAAAGTTCATATTTATATCCAAAAACAGCATTTTACATTGGCGCGTGATGTTCAGAAAATGTATTCCCACCAAAACGTCCGGTGAATGTGCAATTTGCAATTTACAAAAATACACATCATAAAGGTTGACAAAATATATAACAATTATTTTAAGAATTATAGATAGACTACCCCTGGATGCAACCGCTGTGTCAGATTTTAAAATAGCTTTACGGAGAAAGCACATTTTTCAATATTCTGAGTACATAGCTCAGCCATCACGGTGAGCTATTCAGACACCTGCCAAGTTCGGGGCAACCTAAACTCAGAATTAGTATTAGAAATATTCTCTTACCTTTGCTGATCTTCGTCAGAATGCACTCCCAGGACTGCTACTTCCACAAGAAATGTTGTTTTTGTTCGAAATAATCCATATTTATGTACAAATACCTCCGTTTTGTTCATGCGTACAGATCACTTATCCAAAGGCATAACATGCGAGCGTGGAACGAGAGACGAAAAGTCAAAATGTTCCATTACCTTACTTAGAAGCATGTCAAACGCTGTTTAAAATCAATCTTTATGGTATTTTTAACGTAAAATTGCGATAATATTCCAACCGGACAATAGCATATTCATTCAAGAAGAAAAAGAAGGAGGGGCCGCTCGCAGGACCGAGCATATCCAATCCCTTTGTTGCCAGGCAGTCCACTCAGAAACTGAGCTCCTATTATCTGCCCAGTGACAGGAAAATGCTCAAGCCACTTTCTGAAGGCTTTAGACAGCCAATGGAAGCCTTAGGAAGTGCAACGTCCCCCACAGACACTGTAGTTTCGAAAAGAGAATCAAAAGAAGAACTACAATTCTCAGACTTTCCACTTCCTGCTTGGACTTTTCTCAGGTTTTTGCCTGCCATATGAGTTCTGTTAAACTCATAGACACCATTCAAACAGTTTTAGAAACTTCAGAGTTTTTTCTATCCAAATCTACTAATAATATGCATATTCTAGTTTCTGGGCCAGAGTAGTAACCTGTTTAAATTGGGTACGTGTTTCATCCGAAAATACTGCCCCCAAGCCCAGACAGGTTTTAATCCACAAATTACATTTCAAAGGTCTTGGCTACAAGGACACTTAAGGATACAAACAGCACCTTCTTCTCCACACAGCTAGGCTGTCCTAACATCTAAAACAGAGCAGTACTTCAACAGTTGCTTTGCTCCAGTCTTGGGCAGGCCTGCAATCTGAAGGCCACGCACACACACACAGCTCTGAACACAACATCAGCACTCAGCGCTATTTAAAAAACGGAATACGCACTCATATACACTCTCCCCTAGATAGAGCAGCTACACGAAAGCCAGTGTGGATTAATAAAAGACGGAAGGGGTCACGACCTTCTACAAGGTGGATGAGATTGGCTCAGTAAATCCTGCTACTGCTGTCAGTCAAGTGGCTACATTTGTTCACTGCAAATTTTAACAAACTCCCTCGCTTCTTCTCTCTGTCTCTCTCCCTCTGCCCAATTTCTCCAACTCCATGTGGAATTGAACACAGCACAGAGCACACACACACACACACACACACACACACACACACACACACACACACACACACACACACACACACACACACACACACACACACACACACACACACACACACACACAAACATTTTTTTTATTGCTGCTCTGTGCTCTCTTTTTCACCTCAATTTCCCACCTCTCAGTCAGAGCCAGTGTGGCGTGGTCTGAGAAGAGAATGGGGTGGTAGGTGCCTGCATGCCACCATGACACTGTCCAAAACTCTGGGGTGTGCTGCCACTCAAACACACACATGGATTAGCATTCTAGCTGTAGCCTAATGTACCCTAGCCTAGCCTACAGCCAACCCTTTCTAATGGGTTGACAGGCTAACCTGAGGTGCAATCAACTTGGCAAACATATGCTAATGCTGGTCATTTTGGCAAACTTTCGCTAACAGTCTTTTACACTTTCGACCTGTTGTTAGCTAGCTAGCATTAGATCTGCTGTTCACGGATCTCTCCTCAGCACTCCCTCCAGAAGAACACAAGTCGGTGTCTTGACACATCGCCAGCCAAATATGTACAGTGCCTTGCAAAAATATTCACCCCCCCTTGGCATTTTTCCTATCTTGTTGCACTACAACCTGTAATTTAAATTGATTTTTATTTGGATTTCATGTAATAGACATACACAAAATAGTCCAAATTGGTAAAGTGAAATGAAAAAAATAACTTGGAAAAATGGAAAAGTGGTGCATGCATACTATGAAGCCCCTAAATAAGATCTGGTGCAACCAATTACCTTCAGAAGTCACATAATTATTTAAATAAAGTCCAACTGTGTGCAATCTAAGTGTCACATGATCTGTCACATGGTCTCAGTAGATATACACCTGTTCCGAAAGGCCTCAGAGTCTGCAACACCACTAAACAAGGGGCACCACCAAGCAAGCGGCACCATGAAGACCAAGGAGCTTTCCAAACAGGTCAGGGACAAAGTTGTGGAAAAGTACAGATCAGGGTTGGGTTATAAAAAAATATCAGAAACTTTGAACATCCCACGGAGCACCATTAAATCCATTACTAAAAAATGGAAAGAATATGGCACCACAACAAACCTGCCAAGAGAGGGCCGCCCACCAAAACTCACAGACCAGGCAAGGAGGGCATTAATCAGAGGCAACAAAGAGACCAAAAATAACCCTGAAGGAGCTGCAAAGCTCCACAGTGGAGATTGGAGTTTCTGTCCATAGGACCACTTTAAGCCATATATTCCACAGAGTTGGGCTTTACGGAAGAATGGCCAGAAAAAAAGCCATTGCTTAAAAAATAAAATAAGCAAACACTTTTGGTGTTCGCCAAAAGGCATGTGGGAGACTCCCCAAACATATGGAAAAAGGTACTCTGGTTAGATGAGACTAAAATTGAACTTTTTGGCAACCAAGGAAAACGCTGTCTGGCGCAAACCCAACACTTCTCATCACCCCGAGAACACCATCCCCACAGTGGCAACATCATGCTGTGTGGATGTTTTTCATCGGCAGGAACTGGGAAACTGGTCAGAGTTGAAGGAATGATGGATGGCGCTAAATACAGGGAAATTCTTGAAGGAAACCTGTTTCAATCTTCACGAGATTTGAGACTGGGACGGAGGTTCACCTTCCATCAGGACAATGACCCTAAGCATACCGCTAAAGCAACACTTGAGTGGTTTAAGGGGAAACATTTAAATGTCTTGGAATGGCCTAGTCAAAGCCCAGACCACAATCAAATTGAGAATCTGTGGTATGACTTAAAGATTTCTGTAACTCCAGCAGAACCCATCCAACTTGAAGGAGCTGGAGCAGTTTTGCCTTGAAGAATGGGCAAGAATCCCAGTGTCTAGATGTGCCAAGCTTATAGAGACATACCCCAAGAGACTTGCATCTGTAATTGCTGCAAGAGGTGGGTCTACAAAGTATTGACTTTGGGGGTGTGAATAGTTTTTTTTGTCTTGTTTCTTGTTTGTTTCACCCCCAAAAGTATTTTGCATTTTCAAAGTCATAGGCATGTTGTGTAAATCAAATGATACAACCCCCAAAAAATTGATTTTAATTCCAGGTTGTAAGGCAACAAAATAGGAAAAATGCCAAGGTGGGTGCATACTTTCGCAAGCCACTGTATGTATATGAGACGCAGACTCTGCCCATCAAAAATATGCAGATCAGTCTCTGTTCCCATGATCTCTCTCTCTCTCTCTCTTTGGCACAGAGTGGGATAATCATTTCTGAATCCAGGCTGTTTTCAATTAGGACCTGTGATTCGGGGGGACCAATGCGCTGAGCAGAGACCAACAATTCAATCATTTGAATAATTCATTGTGAATGTTTAATGCATTTAAACGACTACAAACACCGTGTTCGCCCACTTTGGACACATCGCACTGACCCAAAGTGTGCCCTTTCCAACAAGAACAAACACAATATGTTGCCACTCTGTGTGTGTATGTATGTATGTGTGTGTGTGCATGTGTTTGTGTGTGTGTGTGTGTGTGTGTGTGTGTGTGTGTGTGTGTGTGCAAAATGAAAAGAGAGAACGAACACAAAGGGAGAGACCATTAACTCCTATTGTACAGAGCCACTTTTTAAGTCAATCATGTAAGGTGGTTGAGTGGTTCTATGGCTAATACCTCTTCAGAACAGAGAGAAAGGACTGATCCCCCTGTTCTATACAACGCTGTAATCCACAGAATACAGGCTCCTGAATCCCTCTCTGTATTTACACACCACACACACACACACACACACACCCACACACACACACACCACACCACACACACACACACCCACACACACACACACACCACACACACACACACACACACACACACACACACACACACACACACACACACACACAGTTAAGGCACCCAGCAGAGAGATGACCCGGTTCTTTCAGGTCTCTCTTTGTCCAGACATGCCAATCTATCCAAGGAGATGAAATGAAAAGTGTGAGGAAGAAAGAACGAGTGAGAGAGAGAGAGAGAGAGAGAGAGAGAGAGAGAGAGAGAGAGAGAGAGAGAGAGAGAGAGAGAACATGAGCAAGAAAAGGTGAAAAGGGGGAGTGGACACAGATGTTTAAATGGGAGTAATTGTCGAGGGCTGAATAGTATTCATGAATATGTGAGCTGTTATCAGTCAAAAAGAACACAGGAGGAGAGAATGCAAGTAACAAGTGAATGGGGCTGTATGTGGGTTAGACACAGGAAAGTGAGAGAGGGAGGGAGATGAGAGGGGTGAGGAGGTTTATAATGGGGAAGGGGGAGTAGATGCAGGAATAGATTGGGGAGAGAAGAGGGTGAGGTAGAGGGGAGGGAGGAGGTAGAGAAGGGATGAGGGAAAGTATATGATGGGGGTTTAAGAATAGGTGGAAGAGATAATGGGCCACAGATCTGAGAGTCAGGGCGAGAGAAGGGGATATAGAGGAATAAGGGGGAGGAGGTAGAGAGGAGATCAGGCCAGGGGGTTAGAGGAGGAGGTAGAGAGGAGATCAGGCCAGGGGGTTAGAGGAGGAGGTAGAGAGCAGATCAGGCCATGGGTGTCTGGGAAGGAGGTAGAGAGGAGATCAGGCCAGGGGGTTAGGGGAGGAGGTAGAGAGGAGATCAGGCCATGGGTGTCTGGGGAGGAGGTAGAGAGGAGATCAGGCCAGGAGGTTCGGTGAGGAGGTAGAGTGGAGATCAGGCCATGGGTGTCTAGGGAGGAGGTAGAGAGGACATCAGGCCAGGAGGTTAGGGGAGGAGGTAGAGAGGAGATCAGGCCATGGCTGTCTGGGGAGAATGTAGGGAGGAGATCAGGCCAGGGGGTTAGGGGAGGAGGTAGAGAGGAGATCATGCCAGGGGGTTCGGTGAGGAGGTAGAGAGGAGATCAGGCCATGGCTGTCTGGAGAGAATGTAGGGAGGAGATCAGGCCAGGGGGTTAGGGGAGGAGGTAGAGAGGAGATCAGGCCAGGGGGTTCGGTGAGGAGGTAGAGAGGAGATCAGGCCAGGGGGTTCGGTGAGGAGGTAGAGAGGAGATCAGGCCATGGCTGTCTGGGGAGAAGGTAGGGAGGAGATCAGGCCAGGGGGTTCGGTGAGGAGGTAGAGAGGAGATCAGGCCATGGATGTCTGGGGAGAAGGTAGGGAGGAGATCAGGCCAGGAGGTTAGGGGAGGAGGTAGAGAGGAGATCAGGCCATGGATGTCTGGGGAGAAGGTAGAGAGGAGATCAGGCCAGGGGGTTAGGGGAGGAGGTAGAGAGGAGATCAGGCCAGGGGGTTCGGTGAGGAGGTAGAGAGGAGATCAGGCCAGGGGGTTCGGTGAGGAGGTAGAGTGGAGATCAGGCCAGGGGGTTCGGTGAGGAGGTAGAGTGGAGATCAGGCCAGGGGGTTAGGGGAGGAGGTAGAGAGGAGATCAGGCCATGGATGTCTGGGGAGAAGGTAGGGAGGAGATCAGGCCAGGGGGTTCGGTGAGGAGGTAGAGAGGAGATCAGGACATGGCTGTCTGGGGAGGAGGTAGAGAGGAGATCAGGCCAGGGGGTTCGGTGAGGAGGTAGAGAGGAGATCAGGCCATGGATGTCTGGGGAGGAGGTAGAGAGGAGATCAGGCCAGGAGGTTAGGGGAGGAGGTAGAGAGGAGATCAGGCCATGGATGTCTGGGGAGAAGGTAGAGAGGAGATCAGGCCAGGGGGTTAGGGGAGGAGGTAGAGAGGAGATCAGGCCAGGGGGTTCGGTGAGGAGGTAGAGAGGACATCAGGCCATGGCTGTCTGGGGAGAAGGTAGAGAGGAGATCAGGCCAGGGGGTTAGGGGAGGAGGTAGAGAGGAGATCAGGCCAGGGGGTTCGGTGAGGAGGTAGAGAGGAGATCAGGCCAGGAGGTTAGGGGAGGAGGTAGAGAGGAGATCAGGCCATGGATGTCTGGGGAGAAGGTAGAGAGGAGATCAGGCCAGGGGGTTAGGGGAGGAGGTAGAGAGGAGATCAGGCCAGGGGGTTCTGTGAGGAGGTAGAGAGGAGATCAGGCCAGGGGGTTCTGTGAGGAGGTAGAGAGGAGATCAGGCCAGGGGGTTAGGGGAGGAGGTAGAGAGGAGATCAGGCCAGGGGGTTAGGGAGGAGGTAGAGAGGAGATCAGGCCAGGGGGTTCGGTGAGGAGGTAGAGAGGAGATCAGGCCAGGGGGTTCTGTGAGGAGGTAGAGAGGAGATCAGGCCAGGAGGTTAGGGGAGGAAGTAGAGAGGAGATCAGGCCAGGGGGTTCGGTGAGGAGGTAGAGAGGAGATCAGGCCAGGGGGTCTGGGGAGGAGGTAGAGAGGAGATCAGGCCAGGAGGTTAGGGGAGGAAGTAGAGAGGAGATCAGGCCAGGGGGCTAGGGGATGAGGTAGAGAGGAGATCAGGCCAGGGGGTTCGGTGAGGAGGTAGAGAGGAGATCAGGCCAGGGGGTTAGGGGAGGAGGTAGAGAGGAGATCAGGCCAGGAGGTTAGTGAAGGAGGTAGAGAGGAGATCAGGCCAGGGGGTTAAGGGAGGAGGTAGAGAGGAGATCAGGCCATGGGTGTCTGGGGAGGAGGTAGAGAGGAGATCAGGCCAGGGGGTTAGTGGAGAAGGTAGAGAGGAGATCAGGCCAGGGGGTTAGGGGAGGAGGTAGAGAGGAGATCAGGCCAGGGGGTTCGGTGAGGAGGTAGAGAGGAGATCAGGCCAGGGGGTTCGGTGAGGAGGTAGAGAGGAGATCAGGCCAGGGGTTTAGGGGAGGAGGTAGAGAGGAGATCAGGCCAGGAGGTTAGGGGAGGAGGTAGAGAGGAGATCAGGCCAGGGGGTTAGAGGAGGAGGTAGAGAGGAGATCAGGCCAGGGGGTTAGTGGAGGAGGTAGAGAGGAGATCAGGCCAGGGGGTCTGGGGAGGAGGTAGAGAGGAGATCAGGCCAGGGGGTCTGGGGAGGAGGTAGAGAGGAGATCAGGCCATGGGTGTCTGGGGAGGAGGTAGAGAGGAGATCAGGCCAGGGGGTTAGTGGAGGAGGTAGAGAGGAGATCAGGCCAGGGGGTCTGGGGAGGAGGTAGAGAGGAGATCAGGCCAGGGGGTCTGGGGAGGAGGTAGAGAGGAGATCAGGCCATGGGTGTCTGGGGAGGAGGTAGAGAGGAGATCAGGCCAGGGGGTCTGGGTCTGGTACGATACTTAATTTCTTCTCCTGGATTAGAATTCTGGCTGGTAAAAATAGGAGGGGTATTTTTATCCGCCTTTCCCCTCTTCCTCTCCCCTCATCCCCTCATCTCTGAACAGTATTAATTACATCCCATCCATTTATCCTAATAATACCGTTATTAATGCCTTCATTAAAAGAGTCTGGTGCACTCACTGCCTCTGCTGCCCTGCACTGAGCCACGGTGCTAGGGGCCACAGACACACGTACTGTACATACGAATGTACGCCAACACACACTTGTATTATCAGACAGACACACAAACATGTATGCATGCTGCCACCCAGCCCAGCAGGGTACACAATCACACTGTGGAGCATCAAGAGGAGAAAAGAGAGAGCAACAGGATGTTCAATTATACTGTTCTTTTTGAAGGTTGTTATTTTAGAAAGAAGAAGGAAAACAATGTGAAGGAGGGTGAGAGAGGGAGGAAGAGGGATAGTGGAGACATAATAGGACAATGGAGACAAGAAAATAAGTGTGTGTGTGTGTGTGTGTGTGTGTGTGTGTGTGTGTGTGTGTGTGTGTGTGTGTGTGTGTGTGTGTGTGTGTGTGTGTGTGTGTCAGTGGAGGCTCCTCAGAGGAGGAGTGAATTGCATACAAATAAAAATAGTGAAACATTAAAAAAGTTATCCTTTTTAGATAAAACTATACTAAATATATTCACCAAGTACATGATTAAAACACACTGTTTTGTAATGAAGGTCTACAGTAGCCTCAGCAGCACTCTGTAGGGTAGCACCATGGTGTAGCCGGAGGACAGCTAGCTTCCGTCCTCCTCTGTGTATATTAATTTCAACACAAAACCTCATGGCTCATGGTTCTCACCCCCATTCCATAGACTTCCATAGTAACTGTAAGTGTAGTGGCAATTCCTTATGAAAAACCACTGGCACGGGAGAGAGCTGTCCATAACACGTCCACAAAAATCAGCTTTCCAAACATTACTCTTTTTGGGTGAAGTTACCATCTATTGTGCAAATAAAATATAAATAACTCCAAAACACATATTCCTATAGAAAAGGTGCATTCTATAAGCTTTATCTGTGATACAGTAACAACAGTATGCACTCTCCTCTATGCTAACCCTTCCCATTCACCTGTGCTAATTATTGTATATACACATGTGACCAGTGACCCATGACCTCAACATATTTTTATGTTTTAACCTTCATTTAAACTAGGTAAGTCAGTTAAGAACAAATTCTTATTTACAATGATGGCCTACCCTGGACGACGCTGGGTCAATTGTGCACACCCTATGGGACTCCCAATCACGGGCAGATGTGATTCAGCTTGGATTTGAACCAGGGACTGTAGTGTCACCTCTAGCACTGAGATGCAGTGCCTTAGACCACTGTGCCACTCGAGTGCCCTCTAGTGTACCAAACAAATAAAAATAACCCTTTACAGACATCAAATACACAACACATAATACAGACCAAAATGGCTCCTACACACCGGCCCCTAATTTTTATCTGGCTTAGGCAAGAAACAATTATACAAATGCAAAAAAGGAGCCAACATTGTATGTGTATTTGTGTCTTCATGGAGGGATGATCTCCAGCTCAGCCTATAACAAGGTCAGCTCTGTAGTAGTTTAGCCCCAGCTCAGCCTATAACAAGGTCAGCTCTGTAGTAGTTTAGCCCCAGCTCAGCCTATAACAAGGTCAGCTCTGTAGTAGTTTAGTCCCAGTTCAGCCTATAACAAGGTCAGCTCTGTAGTAGTTTAGCCTCAGTTAAGCCTATAACAAGGTCAGCTCTGTAGTAGTTTAGCCCCACCTCAGCCTATAACAAGGTCAGCTCTGTAGTAGTTTAGCCCCAGCTCAGCCTATAACAAGGTCAGCTCTGTAGTAGTTTAGCCACAGCTCAGCCTATAACAAGGTCAGCTCTGTAGTAGTTTAGCCCCAGTTCAGCCTATAACAAGGTCAGCTCTGTAGCAGTTTAGCCCCAGCTCAGCCTATAACAAGGTCAGCTCTGTAGTAGTTTAACCTCAGCTCAGCCTATAACAAGGTCAGCTCTGTAGTAGTTTAGCCCCAGCTCAGCCTATAACAAGGTCAGCTCTGCAGTAGTTTAAACCCAGCTCAGCCGATAACAAGGTCAGCTCCGTAGTAGCTTAGCCCCAGCTCAGCCTACAACAAGGTCAGATCTGTAGCAGTTTAGCCCCACCTCAGCCGATAACAAGGTCAGCTCCATAGTAGCTTAGCCCCAGCTCAGCCTATAACAAGGTCAGCGCTGTAGTAGTTTAGCTGCAGCTCAGCCTATAACAAGGTCAGCTATGAAGTAGTTTAGCCGCAGCTCAGCCTATAACAAGGTCAGCTCTGTAGTAGTTTAGCCACAGTTCAGCCTATAACAAGGTCAGCTCTGTAGTAGTTTAGCCCCAGCTCAGCCTATAACAAGGTCAGCTCTGTAGTAATTTAGCCACAGTTCAGCCTATAACAACATCAGCTCTGTAGTAGTTTAGTCCCAACTCAGCCTATAACAAGGTCAGCTCTGTAGTAGTTTAGCCCCACCTCAGCCGATAACAAGGTCAGCTCTGTAGTAGTTTAGCCGCAGCTCAGCCTATAACAACGTCAGCTCTCTAGTAGTTTAGCCCCAGTTCAGCCTATAACAAGGTCAGCTCCGTAGTAGTTTAGCCCCAGCTCAGCCTATAACAAGTTCAGCGCTGTAGTAGTTTAGCCTCAGCTCAGCCTATAACAAGGTCAGATCTGTAGTAGTTTAGCCCCAGCTCAGCCTATAACAAGGTCAGCTCTGTAGTAGTTTAGCCACAGTTCAGCCTATAACAAGGTCAGCTCTGTAGTAGCTTAGCCCCAGCTCAGCCTATAACAAGGTCAGCTCTGTAGTAGTTTAGCGTCAGTTCAGCCTATAACAAGGTCAGCTCTGTAGTAGCTTAGCCCCAGCTCAGCCTATAACAAGGTCAGCTCTGTAGTAGTTTAGCCCCACCTCAGCCGATAACAAGGTCAGCTCCATAGTAGCTTAGCCCCAGCTCAGCCTATAACAAGGTCAGCGCTGTAGTAGTTTAGCTGCAGCTCAGCCTATAACAAGGTCAGCTCTGAAGTAGTTTAGCCGCAGCTCAGCCTATAACAAGGTCAGCTCTGTAGTAGTTTAGCCACAGTTCAGCCTATAACAAGGTCAGCTCTGTAGTAGTTTAGCCCCAGCTCAGCCTATAACAAGGTCAGCTCTGTAGTAATTTAGCCACAGTTCAGCCTATAACAACATCAGCTCTGTAGTAGTTTAGTCCCAACTCAGCCTATAACAAGGTCAGCTCTGTAGTAGCTTAGCCCCAGCTCAGCCTATAACAAGGTCAGCTCTGTAGTAGTTTAGCCTCAGTTCAGCCTTTAACAAGGTCAGCTCTGTAGTAGCTTAGCCCCAGCTAAACATATAACAAGGTCAGCTCTTTAGTAGTTTAGCCCCACCTCAGCCGATAACAAGGTCAGCTCTGTAGTAGTTTAGCCGCAGCTCAGCCTATAACAACGTCAGCTCTCTAGTAGTTTAGCCCCAGTTCAGCCTATAACAAGGTCAGCTCCGTAGTATTTTAGCCCCAGCTCAGCCTATAACAAGGTCAGCGCTGTAGTAGTTTAGCCTCAGCTCAGCCTATAACAAGGTCAGCTCTGTAGTAGTTCAGCCCCAGTTCAGCCTATAACAAGGTCAGCTCTGTAGTAGTTTAGCCCCAGCTCAGCCTATAACAAGGTCAGCTCTGTAGTAGTTTAGCCACAGTTCAGCCTATAACAAGGTCAGCTCTGTAGTAGCTTAGCCGCAGCTCAGCCTAAAACAAGGTCAGCTCTGTAGTAGTTTAGCGTCAGTTCAGCCTATAACAAGGTCAGCTCTGTAGTAGCTTAGCCCCAGCTCAGCCTATAACAAGGTCAGCTCTGTAGTAGTTTAGCCCTAGCTCAGCCTATAACAAGGTCAGCTCTGTAGTAGCTTAGCCCCAGCTCAGCCTATAACAAGGTCAGCTCTGTAGTAGTTTAGCCCCAGCTCAGCCGATAACAAGGTCAGCTCCATAGTAGCTTAGCCCGAGCTCAGCCTATAACAAGGTCAGCGCTGTAGTAGTTTAGCCGCAGCTCAGCCTATAACAAGGTCAGCTCTGTAGTAGTTTAGCCTCAGTTCAGCCTATAACAAGGTCAGCTCTGTAGTAGTTTAGTCCCAGCTCAGACTATAACAAGGTCAGCTCTGTAGTAGTTTAGCCACAGTTTAGCCTATAACAAGGTCAGCTCTGTAGTAGTTTAGCCCCAGCTCAGCCTATAACAAGGTCAGCTCTGTAGTAGTTTAGCCACAGTTCAGCCTATAACAAGGTCAGCTCTGTAGTTGTTTAGTCCGAGCTCAGCCTAAAACAAGGTCAGCTCTGTAGTAGTTTAGCCACAGTTCAGCCTATAACAAGGTCAGCTCTGTAGTTGTTTAGTCCCAGCTCAGCCTAAAACAAGGTCAGCTCTGTAGTAGTTTAGCCCCAACTCAGCCTATAACAAGGTCAGCGCTATAGTAGCTTAGCCCCAGCTCAGCCTATAACAAGGTCAGCTCTTTAGTAGTTTAGTCCCAGCTCAGCCGATAACAAGGTCAGCTCTGTAGTAGTTTAGCCCCAGCTCAGCCTATAACAAGGTCAGCTCTGTAGTAGTTTAGCCCAAGCTCAGCCTATAACAAGGTCAGCTCTGTAGTAGTTTAGCCTCAGTTCAGCCTATAACAAGGTCAGCTCTGTAGTAGCTTAGCCCCAGCTCAGCCTATAACAAGGTCAACTCTGTAGTAGTTTAGCCCCAGCTCAGCCTATAACAAGGTCAGCTCTGTAGTAGCTTAGCCCCAGCTCAGCCTATAACAAGGTCAGCTCTGTAGTAGTTTAGCCTCAGTTCAGCCTATAACAAGGTCAGCTCTGTAGTAGCTTAGCCCCAGCTCAGCCTATAACAAGGTCAGCGCTGTAGTAGTGTAGCTGCAGCTCAGCCTATAACAAGGTCAGCTCTGTAGTAGTTTATCCCCAGTTCAGCCTATAACAAGGTCAGATCTGTAGTAGTTTTGTCCCAGCTCAGCCTATAACAAGGTCAGCTCTGTAGTAGTTTAGCCCCAACTCAGCCTATAACAAGGTCAGCTCTGTAGTAGTTCAGTCCCAGTTCAGCCTATAACAAGGTCAGCTCTGTAGTAGTTTAGCCCCAGCTCAGCCTATAACAAGGTCAGCGCTGTAGTAGTTTAGTCCCAGCTCAGCCTATAACAAGGTCAGCTCTGTAGTAGTTTAGCCACAGTTCAGCCTATAACAAGGTCAGCTCTGTAGTAGTTTAGCCCCAGCTCAGCCTATAACAAGGTCAGCTCTGTAGTAGTTTAGCCCCAGCTCAGCCTATAACAAGGTCAGCTCTGTAGTAGTTTAGCCCCAGCTCAGCCTATAACAAGGTCAGCTCTGTAGTAGCTTAGCCCCAGCTCAGCCTATAACAAGGTCAGCTCTGTAGTAGTTTAGCCTCAGTTCAGCCTTTAATAAGGTCAGCTCTGTAGTAGCTTAGCCCCAGCTAAACATATAACAAGGTCAGCTCTTTAGTAATTTAGCCCCACCTCAGCCGATAACAAGGTCAGCTCTGTAGTAGTGTAGCCGCAGCTCAGCCTATAACAACGTCAGCTCTCTAGTAGTTTAGCCACAGTTCAGCCTATAACAAGGTCAGCTCCGTAGTAGTTTAGCCCCAGCTCAGCCTATAACAAGGTCAGCGCTGTAGTAGTTTAGCCCCAGTTCAGCCTATAACAAGGTCAGCTCTGTCGTAGTTTAGCCCCAGCTCAGCCTATAACAAGGTCAGCTCTGTAGTAGTTTAGCCACAGTTCAGCCTATAACAAGGTCAGCTCTGTAGTAGCTTAGCCCCAGCTCAGCCTATAACAAGGTCAGCTCTGTAGTAGTTTAGCGTCAGTTCAGCCTATAACAAGGTCAGCTCTGTAGTAGTTTAGCCACAGCTCAGCCTATAACAAGGTCAGCTCTGTAGTAGATTAGCCTCAGTTCAGCCTATAACAAGGTCAGCTCTGTAGTAGTTTAGCCACAGTTTAGCCTATAACAAGGTCAGCTCTGTAGTAGTTTAGCCCCAGCTCAGCCTATAACAAGGTCAACTCTGTAGTAGTTTAGCCACAGTTCAGCCTATAACAAGGTCAGCTCTGTAGTAGTTTAGCCCCAACTCAGCCTATAACAAGGTCAGCGCTATAGTAGCTTAGCCCCAGCTCAGCCTATAACAAGGTCAGCTCTTTAGTAGTTTAGTCCCAGCTCAGCCGATAACAAGGTCAGCTCTGTAGTAGTTTAGCCCCAGCTCAGCCTATAACAAGGTCAGCTCTGTAGTAGTTTAGCCTCAGTTCAGCCTATAACAAGGTCAGCTCTGTAGTAGCTTAGCCCCAGCTCAGCCTATAACAAGGTCAGCTCTGTAGTAGTTTAGCCTCAGTTCAGCCTTTAACAAGGTCAGCTCTGTAGTAGCTTAGCCCCAGCTAAACATATAACAAGGTCAGCTCTTTAGTAGTTTAGCCCCACCTCAGCCGATAACAAGGTCAGCTCTGTAGTAGTTTAGCTGCTGCTCAGCCTATAACAACGTCAGCTCTCTAGTAGTTTAGCCCCAGTTCAGCCTGTAACAAGGTCAGCTCCGTAGTAGTTTAGCCCCAGCTCAGCCTATAACAAGGTCAGCGCTGTAGTAGTTTAGCCTCAGCTCAGCCTATAACAAGGTCAGCTCTGTAGTAGTTTTGCCCCAGTTCAGCCTATAACAAGGTCAGCTCTGTAGTATTTTAGCCTCAGTTCAGCCTATAACAAGGTCAGCTCTGTAGTAGCTTAGCCCCAGCTCAGCCTATAACAAGGTCAGCTCTGTAGTAGTTTAGCATCAGTTCAGCCTATAACAAGGTCAGCTCTGTAGTAGCTTAGCCCGAGCTCAGCCTATAACAAGGTCAGCGCTGTAGTAGTTTAGCCGCAGCTCAGCCTATAACAAGGTCAGCTCTGTAGTAGTTTAGCCTCAGTTCAGCCTATAACAAGGTCAGCTCTGTAGTAGTTTAGTCCCAGCTCAGCCTATAACAAGGTCAGCTCTGTAGTAGTTTAGCCACAGTTTAGCCTATAACAAGGTCAGCTCTGTAGTAGTTTAGCCCCAGCTCAGCCTATAACAAGGTCAACTCTGTAGTAGTTTAGCCACAGTTCAGCCTATAACAAGGTCAGCTCTGTAGTAGTTTAGTCCCAGCTCAGCCTATAACAAGGTCAGCTCTGTAGTAGTTTAGCCCCAAGTCAGCCGATAACAAGGTCAGCTCTGTAGTAGCTTTGCCCCAGCTCAGCCTATAACAAGGTCAGCTCTGTAGTAGTTTAGCCCCAGCTCAGCCTATAACAAGGTCAGCTCTGTAGTAGTTTAGCCCCAGCTCAGCCTATAACAAGGTCAGCTCTGTAGTAGTTTAGCCACAGTTCAGCCTATTACAAGGTCAGCTCT
Organism: Salmo salar; assembly: GCF_965601325.2. Lineage (NCBI taxonomy): Eukaryota > Metazoa > Chordata > Actinopteri > Salmoniformes > Salmonidae > Salmo > Salmo salar. Next base: position 55,489,744 of record NC_138307.1, read on the forward strand.
GTAGTAGTTTAGTCCCAGCTCAGCCTAAAACAAGGTCAGCTCTGTAGTAGTTTAGCCCCAACTCAGCCTATAACAAGGTCAGCGCTATAGTAGCTTAGCCCCAGCTCAGCCTATAACAAGGTCAGCTCTTTAGTAGTTTAGTCCCAGCTCAGCCGATAACAAGGTCAGCTCTGTAGTAGTTTAGCCCCAGCTCAGCCTATAACAAGGTCAGCTCTGTAGTAGTTTAGCCCCAGCTCAGCCTATAACAAGGTCAGCTCTGTAGTAGTTTAGCCTCAGTTCAGCCTATAACAAGGTCAGCTCTGTAGTAGCTTAGCCCCAGCTCAGCCTATAACAAGGTCAGCTCTGTAGTAGTTTAGCCTCAGTTCAGCCTTTAATAAGGTCAGCTCTGTAGTAGCTTAGCCCCAGCTAAACATATAACAAGGTCTGCTCTTTAGTAGTTTAGCCCCACCTCAGTCGATAACAAGGTCAGCTCTGTAGTAGTTTAGCCGCAGCTCAGCCTATAACAGCGTCAGCTCTCTAGTAGTTTAGCCCCAGTTCAGCCTGTAACAAGGTCAGCTCAGTAGTAGTTTAGCCCCAGCTCAGCCTATAACAAGGTCAGCGCTGTAGTAGTTTAGCCTCAGCTCAGCCTATAACAAGGTCAGCTCTGTAGTAGTTTAGCCCCAGTTCAGCCTATAACAAGGTCAGCTCTGTAGTATTTTAGCCTCAGTTCAGCCTATAACAAGGTCAGCTCTGTAGTAGCTTAGCCCCAGCTCAGCCTATAACAAGGTCAGCTCTGTAGTAGTTTAGCCCCAGCTCAGCCGATAACAAGGTCAGCTCCGTAGTAGCTTAGCCCGAGCTCAGCCTATAACAAGGTCAGCGCTGTAGTAGTTTAGCCGCAGCTCAGCCTATAACAAGGTCAGCTCTGTAGTAGTTTAGCATCAGTTCAGCCTATAACAAGGTCAGCTCTGTAGTAGTTTAGTCCCAGTTCAGCCGATAACAAGGTCAGCGCTGTAGTAGTTTAGCCTCAGCTCAGCCTATAACAAGGTCAGCTCTGTAGTAGTTTAGCCCCAGTTCAGCCTATAACAAGGTCAGCTCTGTAGTATTTTAGCCTCAGTTCAGCCTATAACAAGGTCAGCTCTGTAGTAGCTTAGCCCCAGCTCAGCCTATAACAAGGTCAGCTCTGTAGTAGTTTAGCCCCAGCTCAGCCGATAACAAGGTCAGCTCCGTAGTAGCTTAGCCCGAGCTCAGCCTATAACAAGGTCAGCGCTGTAGTAGTTTAGCCGCAGCTCAGCCTATAACAAGGTCAGCTCTGTAGTAGTTTAGCATCAGTTCAGCCTATAACAAGGTCAGCTCTGTAGTAGTTTAGTCCCAGTTCAGCCGATAACAAGGTCAGATCTGTAGTAGTTTAGCCACAGTTTAGCCTATAACAAGGTCAGCTCTGTAGTAGTTTAGCCCCAACTCAGCCTATAACAAGGTCAGCGCTATAGTAGCTTAGCCCCAGCTCAGCCTATAACAAGGTCAGCTCTTTAGTAGTTTAGTCCCAGCTCAGCCGATAACAAGGTCAGCTCTGTAGTAGTTTAGCCCCAGCTCAGCCTATAACAAGGTCAGCTCTGTAGTAGTTTAGCCCCAGCTCAGCCTATAACAAGGTCAGCTCTGTAGTAGTTTAGCCTCAGTTCAGCCTATAACAAGGTCAGCTCTGTAGTAGCTTAGCCCCAGCTCAGCCTATAACAAGGTCAGCTCTGTAGTAGTTTAGCCTCAGTTCAGCCTTTAATAAGGTCAGCTCTGTAGTAGCTTAGCCCCAGCTAAACATATAACAAGGTCTGCTCTTTAGTAGTTTAGCCCCACCTCAGTCGATAACAAGGTCAGCTCTGTAGTAGTTTAGCCGCAGCTCAGCCTATAACAGCGTCAGCTCTCTAGTAGTTTAGCCCCAGTTCAGCCTGTAACAAGGTCAGCTCAGTAGTAGTTTAGCCCCAGCTCAGCCTATAACAAGGTCAGCGCTGTAGTAGTTTAGCCTCAGCTCAGCCTATAACAAGGTCAGCTCTGTAGTAGTTTAGCCCCAGTTCAGCCTATAACAAGGTCAGCTCTGTAGTATTTTAGCCTCAGTTCAGCCTATAACAAGGTCAGCTCTGTAGTAGCTTAGCCCCAGCTCAGCCTATAACAAGGTCAGCTCTGTAGTAGTTTAGCCCCAGCTCAGCCGATAACAAGGTCAGCTCCGTAGTAGCTTAGCCCGAGCTCAGCCTATAACAAGGTCAGCGCTGTAGTAGTTTAGCCGCAGCTCAGCCTATAACAAGGTCAGCTCTGTAGTAGTTTAGCATCAGTTCAGCCTATAACAAGGTCAGCTCTGTAGTAGTTTAGTCCCAGTTCAGCCGATAACAAGGTCAGATCTGTAGTAGTTTAGCCACAGTTTAGCCTATAACAAGGTCAGCTCTGTAGTAGTTTAGCCCCAGCTCAGCCTATAACAAGGTCAACTCTGTAGTAGTTTAGCCACAGTTCAGCCTATAACAAGGTCAGCTCTGTAGTAGCTTAGCCCCAGCTCAGCCTATAACAAGGTCAGCTCTGTAGTAGTTTAGCCCCAGCTCAGCCGATAACAAGGTCAGCTCCGTAGTAGCTTAGCCCGAGCTCAGCCTATAACAAGGTCAGCGCTGTAGTAGTTTAGCCGCAGCTCAGCCTATAACAAGGTCAGCTCTGTAGTAGTTTAGCATCAGTTCAGCCTATAACAAGGTCAGCTCTGTAGTAGTTTAGTCCCAGTTCAGCCGATAACAAGGTCAGATCTGTAGTAGTTTAGCCACAGTTTAGCCTATAACAAGGTCAGCTCTGTAGTAGTTTAGCCCCAACTCAGCCTATAACAAGGTCAGCGCTATAGTAGCTTAGCCCCAGCTCAGCCTATAACAAGGTCAGCTCTTTAGTAGTTTAGTCCCAGCTCAGCCGATAACAAGGTCAGCTCTGTAGTAGTTTAGCCCCAGCTCAGCCTATAACAAGGGCAGCTCTGTAGTAGTTTAGCCCCAGCTCAGCCTATAACAAGGTCAGCTCTGTAGTAGTTTAGCCTCAGTTCAGCCTATAACAAGGTCAGCTCTGTAGTAGCTTAGCCCCAGCTCAGCCTATAACAAGGTCAGCTCTGTAGTAGTTTAGCCTCAGTTCAGCCTTTAATAAGGTCAGCTCTGTAGTAGCTTAGCCCCAGCTAAACATATAACAAGGTCTGCTCTTTAGTAGTTTAGCCCCACCTCAGTCGATAACAAGGTCAGCTCTGTAGTAGTTTAGCCGCAGCTCAGCCTATAACAGCGTCAGCTCTCTAGTAGTTTAGCCCCAGTTAAGCCTGTAACAAGGTCAGCTCAGTAGTAGTTTAGCCCCAGCTCAGCCTATAACAAGGTCAGCGCTGTAGTAGTTTAGCCTCAGCTCAGCCTATAACAAGGTCAGCTCTGTAGTAGTTTAGCCCCAGTTCAGCCTATAACAAGGTCAGCTCTGTAGTATTTTAGCCTCAGTTCAGCCTATAACAAGGTCAGCTCTGTAGTAGCTTAGCCCCAGCTCAGCCTATAACAAGGTCAGCTCTGTAGTAGTTTAGCCCCAGCTCAGCCGATAACAAGGTCAGCTCCGTAGTAGCTTAGCCCGAGCTCAGCCTATAACAAGGTCAGCGCTGTAGTAGTTTAGCCGCAGCTCAGCCTATAACAAGGTCAGCTCTGTAGTAGTTTAGCATCAGTTCAGCCTATAACAAGGTCAGCTCTGTAGTAGTTTAGTCCCAGTTCAGAAGATAACAAGGTCAGATCTGTAGTAGTTTAGCCACAGTTTAGCCTATAACAAGGTCAGCTCTGTAGTAGTTTAGCCCCAGCTCAGCCTATAACAAGGTCAACTCTGTAGTAGTTTAGCCACAGTTCAGCCTATAACAAGGTCAGCTCTGTAGTAGTTTAGTCCCAGCTCAGCCTATAACAAGGTCAGCTCTGTAGTAGTTTAGCCCCAAGTCAGCCGCTAACAATGTCAGCTCTGTAGTAGCTTTGCCCCAGCTCAGCCTATAACAAGGTCAGCTCTGTAGTAGTTTAGCCCCAGCTCAGCCTATAACAAGGTCAGCTCTGTAGTAGTTTAGCCTCAGTTCAGCCTATAACAAGGTCAGCTCTGTAGTAGCTTAGCCCCAGCTCAGCCTATAACAAGGTCAGCTCTGTAGTAGTTTAGCCTCAGTTCAGCCTATAACAAGGTCAGCTCTGTAGTAGCTTAGCCCCAGCTCAGCCTATAACAAGGTCAGCTCTGTAGTAGTTTAGCCTCAGTTCAGCCTATAACAAGGTCAGCTCTGTAGTAGCTTAGCCCCAGATCAGCCTATAACAAGGTCAGCTCTGTAGTAGTTTAGCCTCAGTTCAGCCTATAACAAGGTCAGCTCTGTAGTAGCTTAGCCCCAGCTCAGCCTATAACAAGGTCAGCGCTGTAGTAGTGTAGCCGCAGCTCAGCCTATAACAAGGTCAGCTCTGTAGTAGTTTATCCCCAGTTCAGCCTATAACAAGGTCAGCTCTGTAGTAGTTTAGTCCCAGCTCAGCCTATAACAAGGTCAGCTCTGTAGTAGTTTAGCCCCAACTCAGCCTATAAGAAGGTCAGCTCTGTAGTAGTTCAGTCCCAGTTCAGCCTATAACAAGGTCAGCTCTGTAGTAGTTTAGCCACAGTTCAGCCTATAACAAGGTCAGCTCTGCAGTAGTTTAGCCCCAGCTCAGCCTATAACAAGGTCAGCTCTGTAGTAGTTTAGTCCCAGCTCAGCCTATAACAAGGTCAGCTCTGTAGTAGTTTAGCCCCACCTCAGCCGATAACAAGGTCAGCTCCGTAGTAGCTTAGCCCCAGCTCAGCCTATAACAAGGTCAGCGCTGTAGTAGTTTAGCCGCAGCTCAGCCTATAACAAGGTCAGCTCTGTAGTAGTTTAGCCGCAGCTCAGCCTATAACAAAGTCAGCTCTGTAGTAGTTTAGCCCCAGTTCAGACTATAACAAGGTCAGCTCTGTAGTAGTTTAGCCCCAGCTCAGCCTATAACAAGGTCAGCTCTGTAGTAGTTTAGCCTCAGTTCAGCCTATAACAAGGTCAGCTCTGTAGTAGCTTAGCCCCAGCTCAGCCTATAACAAGGTCAGCTCTGTAGTAGTTTAGCCCCAGCTCAGCCTATAACAAGGTCAGCTCTGTAGTAGCTTTGCCCCAGCTCAGCCTATAACAAGGTCAGCTCTGTAGTAGTTTAGCCCCAGCTCAGCCTATAACAAGGTCAGCTCTGTAGTAGTTTAGCCCCAGCTCAGCCTATAACAAGGTCAGCTCTGTAGTAGTTTAGCCACAGTTCAGCCTATAACAAGGTCAGCTCTGTAGTAGTTTAGTCCCAGCTCAGCCTAAAACAAGGTCAGCTCTGTAGTAGTTTAGCCCCAACTCAGCCTATAACAAGGTCAGCGCTATAGTAGCTTAGCCCCAGCTCAGCCTATAACAAGGTCAGCTCTTTAGTAGTTTAGTCCCAGCTCAGCCGATAACAAGGTCAGCTCTGTAGTAGTTTAGCCCCAGCTCAGCCTATAACAAGGTCAGCTCTGTAGTAGTTTAGCCCCAGCTCAGCCTATAACAAGGTCAGCTCTGTAGTAATTTAGCCTCAGTTCAGCCTATAACAAGGTCAGCTCTGTAGTAGTTTAGCCTCAGTTCAGCCTATAACAAGGTCAGCTCTGTAGTAGTTTAGTCCCAGTTCAGCCTATAACAAGGTCAGATCTGTAGTAGTTTAGCCACAGTTTAGCCTATAACAAGGTCAGCTCTGTAGTAGTTTAGTCCCAGCTCAGCCTATAACAAGGTCAGCTCTGTAGTAGCTTAGCCCCAGCTAAACATATAACAAGGTCAGCTCTTTAGTAATTTAGCCCCACCTCAGCCGATAACAAGGTCAGCTCTGTAGTAGTGTAGCCGCAGCTCAGCCTATAACAACGTCTGCTCTCTAGTAGTTTAGCCACAGTTCAGCCTATAACAAGGTCAGCTCCGTAGTAGTTTAGCCCCAGCTCAGCCTATAACAAGGTCAGCGCTGTAGTAGTTTAGCCTAAGCTCAGCCTATAACAAGGTCAGCTCTGTAGTAGTTTAGCCCCAGTTCAGCCTATAACAAGGTCAGCTCTGTCGTAGTTTAGCCCCAGCTCAGCCTATAACAAGGTCAGCTCTGTAGTAGTTTAGCCTCAGTTCAGCCTTTAATAAGGTCAGCTCTGTAGTAGCTTAGCCCCAGCTAAACATATAACAAGGTCAGCTCTTTAGTAGTTTAGCCCCACCTCAGCCGATAACAAGGTCAGCTCTGTAGTAGTTTAGCCCCAGTTCAGCCTATAACAAGGTCAGCTCTGTAGTAGTTTAGCCCCAGTTCAGCCTATAACAAGGTCAGCTCTGTAGTAGTTTAGCCTCAGTTCAGCCTATAACAAGGTCATCTCTGTAGTAGCTTAGCCCCAGCTCAGCCTATAACAAGGTCAGCGCTGTAGTAGTGTAGCCGCAGCTCAGCCTATAACAAGGTCAGCTCTGTAGTAGTTTAGCCCCAGTTCAGCCTATAACAAGGTCAGCTCTGTAGTAGTTTAGTCCCAGCTCAGCCTATAACAAGGTTAGCTCTGTAGTAGTTTAGCCCCAACTCAGCCTATAACAAGGTCAGCTCTGTAGTAGTTTAGTCCCAGCTCAGCCTATAACAAGGTCAGCGCTGTAGTAGTTTAGCCCCAACTCAGCCTATAACAAGGTCAGCTCTGTAGTAGTTTAATCCCAGTTCAGCCTATAACAAGGTCAGCTCTGTAGTAGTTTAGCGCCATCTCAGCCTATAACAAGGTCAGCTCTGTAGTAGTTTAGCCACAGTTCAGCCTATAACAAGGTCAGCTCTGTAGTAGTTCAGTCCCAGTTCAGCCTATAACAAGGTCAGCTCTGTAGTAGTTTAGCCCCAGCTCAGCCTATAACAAGGTCAGCTCTGTAGTAGTTTAGTCCCAGCTCAGCCTATAACAAGGTCAGCTCTGTAGTAGTTTAGCCCCACCTCAGCCGATAACAAGGTCAGCTCCGTAGTAGCTTAGCCCCAGCTCAGCCTATAACAAGGTCAGCGCTGTAGTTGTTTAGCCGCAGCTCAGCCTATAACAAGGTCAGCGCTGTAGTAGTGTAGCCGCAGCTCAGCCTATAACAAGTTCAGCTCTGTAGTAGTTTAGCCCCAGTTCAGCCTATAACAAGGTCAGCTCTGTAGTAGTTTAGTCCCAGCTCAGCCTATAACAAGGTCATCTCTGTAGTAGTTTAGCCCCAACTCAGCCTATAAGAAGGTCAGCTCTGTAGTAGTTTAGTCCCAGCTCAGCCTATAACAAGGCCAGCTCTGTAGTAGTTTAGCCCCAACTCAGCCTATAACAAGGTCAGCTCTGTAGTAGTTTAGTCCCAGCTCAGCCTATAACAAGGTCAGCTCTGTAGTAGTTTAGTCCCAGCTCAGCCTATAACAAGGTCAGCTCTGTAGTAGTTTAGCCCCAGCTCAGCCTATAACAAGGTCAGCTCTGTAGTAGCTTAGCCCCAGCTCAGCTTATAACAAGGTCAGCTCTGTAGTAGTTTAGCCTCAGTTCAGCCTATAACAAGGTCAGCTCTGTAGTAGCTTAGCCCCAGCTCAGCCTATAACAAGGTCAGCTCTGTAGTAGTTTAGCCCCAGCTCAGCCTATAACAAGGTCAGCTCTGTAGTAGCTTAGCCCCAGCTCAGCTTATAACAAGGTCAGCTCTGTAGTAGTTTAGCCTCAGTTCAGCCTATAACAAGGTCAGCTCTGTAGTAGCTTAGCCCCAGCTCAGCCTATAACAAGGTCAGCGCTGTAGTAGTGTAGCCGCAGCTCAGCCTATAACAAGGTCAGCTCTGTAGTAGTTTAGCCCCAGTTCAGCCTATAACAAGGTCAGCTCTGTAGTAGCTTAGCCCCAGCTCAGCCTATAACAAGGTCAGCTCTGTAGTAGTTTAGCCCCAGCTCAGCCTATAACAAGGTCAGCTCTGTAGTAGCTTTGCCCCAGCTCAGCCTATAACAAGGTCAGCTCTGTAGTAGTTTAGCCCCAGCTCAGCCTATAACAAGGTCAGCTCTGTAGTAGTTTAGCCCCAGCTCAGCCTATAACAAGGTCAGCTCTGTAGTAGTTTAGCCACAGTTCAGCCTATAACAAGGTCAGCTCTGTAGTAGTTTAGTCCCAGCTCAGCCTAAAACAAGGTCAGCTCTGTAGTAGTTTAGCCCCAACTCAGCCTATAACAAGGTCAGCGCTATAGTAGCTTAGCCCCAGCTCAGCCTATAACAAGGTCAGCTCTTTAGTAGTTTAGTCCCAGCTCAGCCGATAACAAGGTCAGCTCTGTAGTAGTTTAGCCCCAGCTCAGCCTATAACAAGGTCAGCTCTGTAGTAGTTTAGCCCCAGCTCAGCCTATAACAAGGTCAGCTCTGTAGTAATTTAGCCTCAGTTCAGCCTATAACAAGGTCAGCTCTGTAGTAGTTTAGCCTCAGTTCAGCCTATAACAAGGTCAGCTCTGTAGTAGTTTAGTCCCAGTTCAGCCTATAACAAGGTCAGATCTGTAGTAGTTTAGCCACAGTTTAGCCTATAACAAGGTCAGCTCTGTAGTAGTTTAGTCCCAGCTCAGCCTATAACAAGGTCAGCTCTGTAGTAGCTTAGCCCCAGCTAAACATATAACAAGGTCAGCTCTTTAGTAATTTAGCCCCACCTCAGCCGATAACAAGGTCAGCTCTGTAGTAGTGTAGCCGCAGCTCAGCCTATAACAACGTCTGCTCTCTAGTAGTTTAGCCACAGTTCAGCCTATAACAAGGTCAGCTCCGTAGTAGTTTAGCCCCAGCTCAGCCTATAACAAGGTCAGCGCTGTAGTAGTTTAGCCTAAGCTCAGCCTATAACAAGGTCAGCTCTGTAGTAGTTTAGCCCCAGTTCAGCCTATAACAAGGTCAGCTCTGTCGTAGTTTAGCCCCATCTCAGCCTATAACAAGGTCAGCTCTGTAGTAGTTTAGCCTCAGTTCAGCCTTTAATAAGGTCAGCTCTGTAGTAGCTTAGCCCCAGCTAAACATATAACAAGGTCAGCTCTTTAGTAGTTTAGCCCCACCTCAGCCGATAACAAGGTCAGCTCTGTAGTAGTTTAGCCCCAGTTCAGCCTATAACAAGGTCAGCTCTGTAGTAGTTTAGCCCCAGTTCAGCCTATAACAAGGTCAGCTCTGTAGTAGTTTAGCCTCAGTTCAGCCTATAACAAGGTCATCTCTGTAGTAGCTTAGCCCCAGCTCAGCCTATAACAAGGTCAGCGCTGTAGTAGTGTAGCCGCAGCTCAGCCTATAACAAGGTCAGCTCTGTAGTAGTTTAGCCCCAGTTCAGCCTATAACAAGGTCAGCTCTGTAGTAGTTTAGTCCCAGCTCAGCCTATAACAAGGTTAGCTCTGTAGTAGTTTAGCCCCAACTCAGCCTATAACAAGGTCAGCTCTGTAGTAGTTTAGTCCCAGCTCAGCCTATAACAAGGTCAGCGCTGTAGTAGTTTAGCCCCAACTCAGCCTATAACAAGGTCAGCTCTGTAGTAGTTTAATCCCAGTTCAGCCTATAACAAGGTCAGCTCTGTAGTAGTTTAGCGCCATCTCAGCCTATAACAAGGTCAGCTCTGTAGTAGTTTAGCCACAGTTCAGCCTATAACAAGGTCAGCTCTGTAGTAGTTCAGTCCCAGTTCAGCCTATAACAAGGTCAGCTCTGTAGTAGTTTAGCCCCAGCTCAGCCTATAACAAGGTCAGCTCTGTAGTAGTTTAGTCCCAGCTCAGCCTATAACAAGGTCAGCTCTGTAGTAGTTTAGCCCCACCTCAGCCGATAACAAGGTCAGCTCCGTAGTAGCTTAGCCCCAGCTCAGCCTATAACAAGGTCAGCGCTGTAGTTGTTTAGCCGCAGCTCAGCCTATAACAAGGTCAGCGCTGTAGTAGTGTAGCCGCAGCTCAGCCTATAACAAGGTCAGCTCTGTAGTAGTTTAGCCCCAGTTCAGCCTATAACAAGGTCAGCTCTGTAGTAGTTTAGTCCCAGCTCAGCCTATAACAAGGTCATCTCTGTAGTAGTTTAGCCCCAACTCAGCCTATAAGAAGGTCAGCTCTGTAGTAGTTTAGTCCCAGCTCAGCCTATAACAAGGCCAGCTCTGTAGTAGTTTAGCCCCAACTCAGCCTATAACAAGGTCAGCTCTGTAGTAGTTTAGTCCCAGCTCAGCCTATAACAAGGTCAGCTCTGTAGTAGTTTAGTCCCAGCTCAGCCTATAACAAGGTCAGCTCTGTAGTAGTTTAGCCCCAGCTCAGCCTATAACAAGGTCAGCTCTGTAGTAGCTTAGCCCCAGCTCAGCTTATAACAAGGTCAGCTCTGTAGTAGTTTAGCCTCAGTTCAGCCTATAACAAGGTCAGCTCTGTAGTAGCTTAGCCCCAGCTCAGCCTATAACAAGGTCAGCTCTGTAGTAGTTTAGCCCCAGCTCAGCCTATAACAAGGTCAGCTCTGTAGTAGCTTAGCCCCAGCTCAGCTTATAACAAGGTCAGCTCTGTAGTAGTTTAGCCTCAGTTCAGCCTATAACAAGGTCAGCTCTGTAGTAGCTTAGCCCCAGCTCAGCCTATAACAAGGTCAGCGCTGTAGTAGTGTAGCCGCAGCTCAGCCTATAACAAGGTCAGCTCTGTAGTAGTTTAGCCCCAGTTCAGCCTATAACAAGGTCAGCTCTGTAGTAGCTTAGCCCCAACTCAGCCTATAACAAGGTCAGCTCTGTAGTAGTTTAGTCCCCGTTCAGCCTATAACAAGGTCAGCTCTGTAGTAGTTTAGCGCCATCTCAGCCTATAACAAGGTCAGCTCTGTAGTAGTTTAGCCACAGTTCAGCCTATAACCCAGTCAGCTCTGTAGTAGTTCAGTCCCAGTTCAGCCTATAACAAGGTCAGCTCTGTAGTAGTTTAGCCCCAGCTCAGCCTATAACAAGGTCAGCTCTGTAGTAGTTTAGTCCCAGCTCAGCCTATAACAAGGTCAGCTCTGTAGTAGTTTAGCCTCAGTTCAGCCTATAACAAGGTCAGCTATATAGTAGCTTAGCCCCAGCTCAGCCTATAACAAGGTCAGCTCTCTAGTAGTTTAGCCTCAGTTCAGCCTATAACAAGGTCAGCTCTGTAGTAGCTTAGCCCCAGCTCAGCCTATAACAAGGTCAGCTCCGTAGTAGCTTAGCCCCAGCTCAGCCTATAACAAGGTCAGCTCTGTAGTAGTTTAGCCCCAGCTCAGCCTATAACAAGGTCAGCTCTGTAGTAGCTTAGCCCCAGCTCAGCCTATAACAAGGTCAGCTCTGTAGTAGTTTAGCCCCAGCTCAGCCTATAACAAGGTCAGCTCTGTAGTAGCTTAGCCCCAGCTCAGCTTATAACAAGGTCAGCGCTGTAGTAGTTTAGCCTCAGTTCAGCCTATAACAAGGTCAGCTCTGTAGTAGCTTAGCCCCAGCTCAGCCTATAACAAGGTCAGCTCTGTAGTAGTTTAGCCCCAGCTCAGCCTATAACAAGGTCAGCTCTGTAGTAGCTTAGCCCCAGCTCAGCTTATAACAAGGTCAGCTCTGTAGTAGTTTAGCCTCAGTTCAGCCTATAACAAGGTCAGCTCTGTAGTAGCTTAGCCCCAGCTCAGCCTATAACAAGGTCAGCGCTGTAGTAGTGTAGCCGCAGCTCAGCCTATAACAAGGTCAGCTCTGTAGTAGTTTAGCCCCAGTTCAGCCTATAACAAGGTCAGCTCTGTAGTAGTTTAGTCCCAGCTCAGCCTATAACAAGGTCAGCTCTGTAGTAGTTTAGCCCCAACTCAGCCTATAACAAGGTCAGCTCTGTAGTAGTTTAGCCCCAGCTCAGCCTATAACAAGGTCAGCTCTGTAGTAGTTTAGCCCCAGCTCAGCCTATAACAAGGTCAGCTCTGTAGTAGTTTAGCCACAGTTCAGCCTATAACAAGGTCAGCTCTGTAGTAGTTTAGTCCCAGCTCAGCCTAAAACAAGGTCAGCTCTGTAGTAGTTTAGCCCCAACTCAGCCTATAACAAGGTCAGCGCTATAGTAGCTTAGCCCCAGCTCAGCCTATAACAAGGTCAGCTCTTTAGTAGTTTAGTCCCAGCTCAGCCGATAACAAGGTCAGCTCTGTAGTAGTTTAGCCCCAGCTCAGCCTATAACAAGGTCAGCTCTGTAGTAGTTTAGCCCCAGCTCAGCCTATAACAAGGTCAGCTCTGTAGTAATTTAGCCTCAGTTCAGCCTATAACAAGGTCAGCTCTGTAGTAGTTTAGCCTCAGTTCAGCCTATAACAAGGTCAGCTCTGTAGTAGTTTAGTCCCAGTTCAGCCTATAACAAGGTCAGATCTGTAGTAGTTTAGCCACAGTTTAGCCTATAACAAGGTCAGCTCTGTAGTAGTTTAGTCCCAGCTCAGCCTATAACAAGGTCAGCTCTGTAGTAGCTTAGCCCCAGCTAAACATATAACAAGGTCAGCTCTTTAGTAATTTAGCCCCACCTCAGCCGATAACAAGGTCAGCTCTGTAGTAGTGTAGCCGCAGCTCAGCCTATAACAACGTCTGCTCTCTAGTAGTTTAGCCACAGTTCAGCCTATAACAAGGTCAGCTCCGTAGTAGTTTAGCCCCAGCTCAGCCTATAACAAGGTCAGCGCTGTAGTAGTTTAGCCTAAGCTCAGCCTATAACAAGGTCAGCTCTGTAGTAGTTTAGCCCCAGTTCAGCCTATAACAAGGTCAGCTCTGTCGTAGTTTAGCCCCATCTCAGCCTATAACAAGGTCAGCTCTGTAGTAGTTTAGCCTCAGTTCAGCCTTTAATAAGGTCAGCTCTGTAGTAGCTTAGCCCCAGCTAAACATATAACAAGGTCAGCTCTTTAGTAGTTTAGCCCCACCTCAGCCGATAACAAGGTCAGCTCTGTAGTAGTTTAGCCCCAGTTCAGCCTATAACAAGGTCAGCTCTGTAGTAGTTTAGCCCCAGTTCAGCCTATAACAAGGTCAGCTCTGTAGTAGTTTAGCCTCAGTTCAGCCTATAACAAGGTCATCTCTGTAGTAGCTTAGCCCCAGCTCAGCCTATAACAAGGTCAGCGCTGTAGTAGTGTAGCCGCAGCTCAGCCTATAACAAGGTCAGCTCTGTAGTAGTTTAGCCCCAGTTCAGCCTATAACAAGGTCAGCTCTGTAGTAGTTTAGTCCCAGCTCAGCCTATAACAAGGTTAGCTCTGTAGTAGTTTAGCCCCAACTCAGCCTATAACAAGGTCAGCTCTGTAGTAGTTTAGTCCCAGCTCAGCCTATAACAAGGTCAGCTCTGTAGTAGTTTAGCCCCAGTTCAGCCTATAACAAGGTCAGCTCTGTAGTAGTTTAGTCCCAGCTCAGCCTATAACAAGGTTAGCTCTGTAGTAGTTTAGCCCCAACTCAGCCTATAACAAGGTCAGCTCTGTAGTAGTTTAGTCCCAGCTCAGCCTATAACAAGGTCAGCGCTGTAGTAGTTTAGCCCCAACTCAGCCTATAACAAGGTCAGCTCTGTAGTAGTTTAATCCCAGTTCAGCCTATAACAAGGTCAGCTCTGTAGTAGTTTAGCGCCATCTCAGCCTATAACAAGGTCAGCTCTGTAGTAGTTTAGCCACAGTTCAGCCTATAACAAGGTCAGCTCTGTAGTAGTTCAGTCCCAGTTCAGCCTATAACAAGGTCAGCTCTGTAGTAGTTTAGCCCCAGCTCAGCCTATAACAAGGTCAGCTCTGTAGTAGTTTAGTCCCAGCTCAGCCTATAACAAGGTCAGCTCTGTAGTAGTTTAGCCCCACCTCAGCCGATAACAAGGTCAGCTCCGTAGTAGCTTAGCCCCAGCTCAGCCTATAACAAGGTCAGCGCTGTAGTTGTTTAGCCGCAGCTCAGCCTATAACAAGGTCAGCGCTGTAGTAGTGTAGCCGCAGCTCAGCCTATAACAAGGTCAGCTCTGTAGTAGTTTAGCCCCAGTTCAGCCTATAACAAGGTCAGCTCTGTAGTAGTTTAGTCCCAGCTCAGCCTATAACAAGGTCATCTCTGTAGTAGTTTAGCCCCAACTCAGCCTATAAGAAGGTCAGCTCTGTAGTAGTTTAGTCCCAGCTCAGCCTATAACAAGGCCAGCTCTGTAGTAGTTTAGCCCCAACTCAGCCTATAACAAGGTCAGCTCTGTAGTAGTTTAGTCCCAGCTCAGCCTATAACAAGGTCAGCTCTGTAGTAGTTTAGTCCCAGCTCAGCCTATAACAAGGTCAGCTCTGTAGTAGTTTAGCCCCAGCTCAGCCTATAACAAGGTCAGCTCTGTAGTAGCTTAGCCCCAGCTCAGCTTATAACAAGGTCAGCTCTGTAGTAGTTTAGCCTCAGTTCAGCCTATAACAAGGTCAGCTCTGTAGTAGCTTAGCCCCAGCTCAGCCTATAACAAGGTCAGCTCTGTAATAGTTTAGCCCCAGCTCAGCCTATAACAAGGTCAGCTCTGTAGTAGCTTAGCCCCAGCTCAGCTTATAACAAGGTCAGCTCTGTAGTAGTTTAGCCTCAGTTCAGCCTATAACAAGGTCAGCTCTGTAGTAGCTTAGCCCCAGCTCAGCCTATAACAAGGTCAGCGCTGTAGTAGTGTAGCCGCAGCTCAGCCTATAACAAGGTCAGCTCTGTAGTAGTTTAGCCCCAGTTCAGCCTATAACAAGGTCAGCTCTGTAGTAGCTTAGCCCCAACTCAGCCTATAACAAGGTCAGCTCTGTAGTAGTTTAGTCCCCGTTCAGCCTATAACAAGGTCAGCTCTGTAGTAGTTTAGCGCCATCTCAGCCTATAACAAGGTCAGCTCTGTAGTAGTTTAGCCACAGTTCAGCCTATAACCCAGTCAGCTCTGTAGTAGTTCAGTCCCAGTTCAGCCTATAACAAGGTCAGCTCTGTAGTAGTTTAGCCCCAGCTCAGCCTATAACAAGGTCAGCTCTGTAGTAGTTTAGTCCCAGCTCAGCCTATAACAAGGTCAGCTCTGTAGTAGTTTAGCCTCAGTTCAGCCTATAACAAGGTCAGCTATATAGTAGCTTAGCCCCAGCTCAGCCTATAACAAGGTCAGCTCTCTAGTAGTTTAGCCTCAGTTCAGCCTATAACAAGGTCAGCTCTGTAGTAGCTTAGCCCCAGCTCAGCCTATAACAAGGTCAGCTCCGTAGTAGCTTAGCCCCAGCTCAGCCTATAACAAGGTCAGCTCTGTAGTAGTTTAGCCCCAGCTCAGCCTATAACAAGGTCAGCTCTGTAGTAGCTTAGCCCCAGCTCAGCCTATAGCAAGGTCAGCTCTGTAGTAGTTTAGCCCCAGCTCAGCCTATAACAAGGTCAGCTCTGTAGTAGCTTAGCCCCAGCTCAGCTTATAACAAGGTCAGCGCTGTAGTAGTTTAGCCTCAGTTCAGCCTATAACAAGGTCAGCTCTGTAGTAGCTTAGCCCCAGCTCAGCCTATAACAAGGTCAGCTCTGTAGTAGTTTAGCCCCAGCTCAGCCTATAACAAGGTCAGCTCTGTAGTAGCTTAGCCCCAGCTCAGCTTATAACAAGGTCAGCTCTGTAGTAGTTTAGCCTCAGTTCAGCCTATAACAAGGTCAGCTCTGTAGTAGCTTAGCCCCAGCTCAGCCTATAACAAGGTCAGCGCTGTAGTAGTGTAGCCGCAGCTCAGCCTATAACAAGGTCAGCTCTGTAGTAGTTTAGCCCCAGTTCAGCCTATAACAAGGTCAGCTCTGTAGTAGTTTAGTCCCAGCTCAGCCTATAACAAGGTCAGCTCTGTAGTAGTTTAGCCCCAACTCAGCCTATAACAAGGTCAGCTCTGTAGTAGTTTAGTCCCAGCTCAGCCTATAACAAGGTCAGCTCTGTAGTAGTTTAGCCCCAACTCAGCCTATAACAAGGTCAGCTCTGTAGTAGTTTAGTCCCAGTTCAGCCTATAACAAGGTCAGCTCTGTAGTAGTTTAGCGCCATCTCAGCCTATAACAAGGTCAGCTCTGTAGTAGTTTAGCCACAGTTCAGCCTATAACCCAGTCAGCTCTGTAGTAGTTCAGTCCCAGTTCAGCCTATAACAAGGTCAGCTCTGTAGTAGTTTAGCCCCAGCTCAGCCTATAACAAGGTCAGCTCTGTAGTAATTTAGTCCCAGCTCAGCCTATAACAAGGTCAGCTCTGTAGTAGTTTAGCCTCAGTTCAGCCTATAACAAGGTCAGCTCTATAGTAGCTTAGCCCCAGCTCAGCCTATAACAAGGTCAGCTCTGTAGTAGTTTAGCCTCAGTTCAGCCTATAACAAGGTCAGCTCTGTAGTAGTTTAGCCCCAACTCAGCCTATAACAAGGTCAGCTCCGTAGTAGCTTAGCCCCAGCTCAGCCTATAACAAGGTCAGCTCTGTAGTAGTTTAGCCCCAGCTCAGCCTATAACAAGGTCAGCTCTGTAGTAGCTTAGCCCCAGCTCAGCCTATAACAAGGTCAGCTCTGTAGTGGTTTAGCCTCAGTTCAGCCTATAACAAGGTCAGCTCTGTAGTAGCTTAGCCCCAGCTCAGCCTATAACAAGGTCAGCGCTGTAGTAGTGTAGCCGCAGCTCAGCCTATAACAAGGTCAGCTCTGTAGTAGTTTAGCCCCAGTTCAGCCTATAACAAGGTCAGCTCTGTAGTAGTTTAGTCCCAGCTCAGCCTATAACAAGGTCAGCTCTGTAGTAGTTTAGCCCCAACTCAGCCTATAACAAGGTCAGCTCTGTAGTAGTTTAGTCCCAGCTCAGCCTATAACAAGGTCAGAACTGTAGTAGTTTAGCCCCAACTCAGCCTATAACAAGGTCAGCTCTGTAGTAGTTTAGTCCCAGTTCAGCCTATAACAAGGTCAGCTCTGTAGTAGTTTAGCGCCATCTCAGCCTATAACAAGGTCAGCTCTGTAGTAGTTTAGCCACAGTTCAGCCTATAACAAGGTCAGCTCTGTAGTAGTTCATTCCCAGTTCAGCCTATAACAAGGTCAGCTCTGTAGTAGTTTAGCCCCAGCTCAGCCTATAACAAGGTCAGCTCTGTAGTAGTTTAGTCCCAGCTCAGCCTATAACAAGGTCAGCTCTGTAGTAGCTTAGCCCCAGCTCAGCGTATAACAAGGTCAGCTCTGTAGTAGTTTAGCCTCAGTTCAGCCTATAACAAGGTCAGCTCTGTAGTAGCTTAGCCCCAGCTCAGCCTATAACAAGGTCAGCTCTGTAGTAGTTTAGCCCCAGCTCAGCCTATAACAAGGTCAGCTCTGTAGTAGCTTAGCCCCAGCTCAGGTTATAACAAGGTCAGCTCTGTAGTAGTTTAGCCTCAGTTCAGCCTATAACAAGGTCAGCTCTGTAGTAGCTTAGCCCCAGCTCAGCCTATAACAAGGTCAGCGCTGTAGTAGTGTAGCCGCAGCTCAGCCTATAACAAGGTCAGCTCTGTAGTAGTTTAGCCCAAGTTCAGCCTATATCAAGGTCAGCTCTGTAGTAGTTTAGTCCCAGCTCAGCCTATAACAAGGTCAGCTCTGTAGTAGTTTAGCCCCAACTCAGCCTATAACAAGGTCAGCTCTGTAGTAGTTTAGTCCCAGCTCAGCCTATAACAAGGTCAGCTCTGTAGTAGTTTAGCCCCAACTCAGCCTATAACAAGGTCAGCTCTGTAGTAGTTTAGCCACAGTTCAGCCTATAACAAGGTCAGCTCTGTAGTAGTTCAGTCCCAGTTCAGCCTTTAACAAGGTCAGCTCTGTAGTAGTTTAGCCCCAGCTCAGCCTATAACAAGGTCAGCTCTGTAGTAGTTTAGTCCCAGCTTAGCCTATAACAAGGTCAGCTCTGTAGTAGTTTAGCCACAGTTCAGCCTATAACAAGGTCAGCTCTGTAGTAGTTTAGCCTCAGTTCAGCCTATAACAAGGTCAGCTCTGTAGTAGTTTAGCCCCAACTCAGCCTATAACAAGGTCAGCTCCGTAGTAGCTTAGCCCCAGCTCAGCCTATAACAAGGTCAGCTCTGTAGTAGTTTAGCCCCAGCTCAGCCTATAACAAGGTCAGCTCTGTAGTAGCTTAGCCCCAGCTCAGCCTATAACAAGGTCAGCTCTTTAGTAGTTTAGCCTCAGTTCAGCCTATAACAAGGTCAGCTCTGTAGTAGCTTAGCCCCAGCTCAGCCTATAACAAGGTCAGCTCTGTAGTAGTTTAGCCCCAGCTCAGCCTATAACAAGGTCAGCTCTGTAGTAGCTTAGCCCCAGCTCAGCTTATAACAAGGTCAGCGCTGTAGTAGTTTAGCCTCAGTTCAGCCTATAACAAGGTCAGCTCTGTAGTAGCTTAGCCCCAGCTCAGCCTATAACAAGGTCAGCTCTGTAGTAGTTTAGCCCCAGCTCAGCCTATAACAAGGTCAGCTCTGTAGTAGCTTAGCCCCAGCTCAGCTTATAACAAGGTCAGCTCTGTAGTAGTTTAGCCTCAGTTCAGCCTATAACAAGGTCAGCTCTGTAGTAGCTTAGCCCCAGCTCAGCCTATAACAAGGTCAGCGCTGTAGTAGTGTAGCCGCAGCTCAGCCTATAACAAGGTCAGCTCTGTAGTAGTTTAGCCCCAGTTCAGCCTATAACAAGGTCAGCTCTGTAGTAGTTTAGTCCCAGCTCAGCCTATAACAAGGTCAGCTCTGTAGTAGTTTAGCCCCAACTCAGCCTATAACAAGGTCAGCTCTGTAGTAGTTTAGTCCCAGCTCAGCCTATAACAAGGTCAGCTCTGTAGTAGTTTAGCCCCAACTCAGCCTATAACAAGGTCAGCTCTGTAGTAGTTTAGTCCCAGTTCAGCCTATAACAAGGTCAGCTCTGTAGTAGTTTAGCGCCATCTCAGCCTATAACAAGGTCAGCTCTGTAGTAGTTTAGCCACAGTTCAGCCTATAACCCAGTCAGCTCTGTAGTAGTTCAGTCCCAGTTCAGCCTATAACAAGGTCAGCTCTGTAGTAGTTTAGCCCCAGCTCAGCCTATAACAAGGTCAGCTCTGTAGTAATTTAGTCCCAGCTCAGCCTATAACAAGGTCAGCTCTGTAGTAGTTTAGCCTCAGTTCAGCCTATAACAAGGTCAGCTCTATAGTAGCTTAGCCCCAGCTCAGCCTATAACAAGGTCAGCTCTGTAGTAGTTTAGCCTCAGTTCAGCCTATAACAAGGTCAGCTCTGTAGTAGTTTAGCCCCAACTCAGCCTATAACAAGGTCAGCTCCGTAGTAGCTTAGCCCCAGCTCAGCCTATAACAAGGTCAGCTCTGTAGTAGTTTAGCCCCAGCTCAGCCTATAACAAGGTCAGCTCTGTAGTAGCTTAGCCCCAGCTCAGCCTATAACAAGGTCAGCTCTGTAGTAGTTTAGCCTCAGTTCAGCCTATAACAAGGTCAGCTCTGTAGTAGCTTAGCCCCAGCTCAGCCTATAACAAGGTCAGCGCTGTAGTAGTGTAGCCGCAGCTCAGCCTATAACAAGGTCAGCTCTGTAGTAGTTTAGCCCCAGTTCAGCCTATAACAAGGTCAGCTCTGTAGTAGTTTAGTCCCAGCTCAGCCTATAACAAGGTCAGCTCTGTAGTAGTTTAGCCCCAACTCAGCCTATAACAAGGTCAGCTCTGTAGTAGTTTAGTCCCAGCTCAGCCTATAACAAGGTCAGAACTGTAGTAGTTTAGCCCCAACTCAGCCTATAACAAGGTCAGCTCTGTAGTAGTTTAGTCCCAGTTCAGCCTATAACAAGGTCAGCTCTGTAGTAGTTTAACGCCATCTCAGCCTATAACAAGGTCAGCTCTGTAGTAGTTTAGCCACAGTTCAGCCTATAACAAGGTCAGCTCTGTAGTAGTTCATTCCCAGTTCAGCCTATAACAAGGTCAGCTCTGTAGTAGTTTAGCCCCAGCTCAGCCTATAACAAGGTCAGCTCTGTAGTAGTTTAGTCCCAGCTCAGCCTATAACAAGGTCAGCTCTGTAGTAGCTTAGCCCCAGCTCAGCGTATAACAAGGTCAGCTCTGTAGTAGTTTAGCCTCAGTTCAGCCTATAACAAGGTCAGCTCTGTAGTAGCTTAGCCCCAGCTCAGCCTATAACAAGGTCAGCTCTGTAGTAGTTTAGCCCCAGCTCAGCCTATAACAAGGTCAGCTCTGTAGTAGCTTAGCCCCAGCTCAGGTTATAACAAGGTCAGCTCTGTAGTAGTTTAGCCTCAGTTCAGCCTATAACAAGGTCAGCTCTGTAGTAGCTTAGCCCCAGCTCAGCCTATAACAAGGTCAGTGCTGTAGTAGTGTAGCCGCAGCTCAGCCTATAACAAGGTCAGCTCTGTAGTAGTTTAGCCCAAGTTCAGCCTATATCAAGGTCAGCTCTGTAGTAGTTTAGTCCCAGCTCAGCCTATAACAAGGTCAGCTCTGTAGTAGTTTAGCCCCAACTCAGCCTATAACAAGGTCAGCTCTGTAGTAGTTTAGTCCCAGCTCAGCCTATAACAAGGTCAGCTCTGTAGTAGTTTAGCCCCAACTCAGCCTATAACAAGGTCAGCTCTGTAGTAGTTTAGCCACAGTTCAGCCTATAACAAGGTCAGCTCTGTAGTAGTTCAGTCCCAGTTCAGCCTTTAACAAGGTCAGCTCTGTAGTAGTTTAGCCCCAGCTCAGCCTATAACAAGGTCAGCTCTGTAGTAGTTTAGTCCCAGCTTAGCCTATAACAAGGTCAGCTCTGTAGTAGTTTAGCCACAGTTCAGCCTATAACAAGGTCAGCTCTGTAGTAGTTTAGCCTCAGTTCAGCCTATAACAAGGTCAGCTCTGTAGTAGTTTAGCCCCAACTCAGCCTATAACAAGGTCAGCTCCGTAGTAGCTTAGCCCCAGCTCAGCCTATAACAAGGTCAGCTCTGTAGTAGTTTAGCCCCAGCTCAGCCTATAACAAGGTCAGCTCTGTAGTAGCTTAGCCCCAGCTCAGCCTATAACAAGGTCAGCTCTGTAGTAGTTTAGCCTCAGTTCAGCCTATAACAAGGTCAGCTCTGTAGTAGCTTAGCCCCAGCTCAGCCTATAACAAGGTCAGCGCTGTAGTAGTGTAGCCGCAGCTCAGCCTATAACAAGGTCAGCTCTGTAGTAGTTTAGCCCCAGTTCAGCCTATAACAAGGTCAGCTCTGTAGTAGTTTAGTCCCAGCTCAGCCTATAACAAGGTCAGCTCTGTAGTAGTTTAGCCCCAACTCAGCCTATAACAAGGTCAGCTCTGTAGTAGTTTAGTCCCAGCTCAGCCTATAACAAGGTCAGAACTGTAGTAGTTTAGCCCCAACTCAGCCTATAACAAGGTCAGCTCTGTAGTAGTTTAGTCCCAGTTCAGCCTATAACAAGGTCAGCTCTGTAGTAGTTTAGCGCCATCTCAGCCTATAACAAGGTCAGCTCTGTAGTAGTTTAGCCACAGTTCAGCCTATAACAAGGTCAGCTCTGTAGTAGTTCATTCCCAGTTCAGCCTATAACAAGGTCAGCTCTGTAGTAGTTTAGCCCCAGCTCAGCCTATAACAAGGTCAGCTCTGTAGTAGTTTAGTCCCAGCTCAGCCTATAACAAGGTCAGCTCTGTAGTAGCTTAGCCCCAGCTCAGCGTATAACAAGGTCAGCTCTGTAGTAGTTTAGCCTCAGTTCAGCCTATAACAAGGTCAGCTCTGTAGTAGCTTAGCCCCAGCTCAGCCTATAACAAGGTCAGCTCTGTAGTAGTTTAGCCCCAGCTCAGCCTATAACAAGGTCAGCTCTGTAGTAGCTTAGCCCCAGCTCAGGTTATAACAAGGTCAGCTCTGTAGTAGTTTAGCCTCAGTTCAGCCTATAACAAGGTCAGCTCTGTAGTAGCTTAGCCCCAGCTCAGCCTATAACAAGGTCAGCGCTGTAGTAGTGTAGCCGCAGCTCAGCCTATAACAAGGTCAGCTCTGTAGTAGTTTAGCCCAAGTTCAGCCTATATCAAGGTCAGCTCTGTAGTAGTTTAGTCCCAGCTCAGCCTATAACAAGGTCAGCTCTGTAGTAGTTTAGCCCCAACTCAGCCTATAACAAGGTCAGCTCTGTAGTAGTTTAGTCCCAGCTCAGCCTATAACAAGGTCAGCTCTGTAGTAGTTTAGCCCCAACTCAGCCTATAACAAGGTCAGCTCTGTAGTAGTTTAGCCACAGTTCAGCCTATAACAAGGTCAGCTCTGTAGTAGTTCAGTCCCAGTTCAGCCTTTAACAAGGTCAGCTCTGTAGTAGTTTAGCCCCAGCTCAGCCTATAACAAGGTCAGCTCTGTAGTAGTTTAGTCCCAGCTTAGCCTATAACAAGGTCAGCTCTGTAGTAGTTTAGCCACAGTTCAGCCTATAACAAGGTCAGCTCTGTAGTAGTTTAGTCCCAGCTCAGCCTATAACAAGGTCAGCTCTGTAGTAGTTTAGCCCCAACTCAGCCGATAACATGGTCAGCTCTGTAGTAGCTTTGCCCCAGCTCAGCCTACAACAAGGTCAGCTCTGTAGTAGTTTAGCCCCAGCTCAGCCTATAACAAGGTCAGCTCTGTAGTAGTTTAGCCCCAGCTCAGCCTATAACAAGGTCAGCTCTGTAGTAGTTTAGCCACAGTTCAGCCTATAACAACGTCAGCTCTGTAGTAGTTTAGTCCCAGCTCAGCCTAAAACAAGGTCAGCTCTGTAGTAGTTTAGCCCCAACTCAGCCTATAACAAGGTCAGCGCTATAGTAGCTTAGCCCCAGCTCAGCCTATAACAAGGTCAGCTCTTTAGTAGTTTAGTCCCAGCTCAGCCGATAACAAGGTCAGCTCTGTAGTAGTTTAGCACCAGCTCAGCCTATAACAAGGTCAGCTCTGTAGTAGTTTAGCCACAGTTCAGCCTATAACAAGGTCAGCTCTGTAGTAGTTCAGTCCCAGTTCAGCCTATAACAAGGTCAGCTCCGTAGTAGTTTAGCCCCAGCTCAGCCTATAACAAGGTCAGCGCTGTAGTAGTTTAGCCGCGGCTCAGCCTATAACAAGGTCAGCTCTGTAGTAGTTTAGCCCCAGTTCAGCCTATAACAAGGTCAGCTCTGTAGTAGTTTAGCCCCAGCTCAGCCTATAACAAGGTCAGCTCTGTAGTAGTTTAGCCCCAGTTCAGCCTATAACAAGGTCAGCTCTGTAGTAGTTTAGCCCCATCTCAGCCGATAACAAGGTCAGCTCCGTAGTAGCTTAGCCCCAGCTCAGCCTATAACAAGGTCAGCGCTGTAGTAGTTTAGCCGCAGCTCAGCCTATAACAAGGTCAGGTCTGTTGTAGTTTAGCCGCAGCTCAGCCTATAACAAGGTCAGCTCTGTAGTAGTTTAGCCTCAGTTCAGCCTATAACAAGGTCAGCTCTGTAGTAGTTTAGTCCCAGCTCAGCCGATAACAAGGTCAGCTCTGTAGTAGTTTAGCCACAGTTCAGCCTATAACAAGGTCAGCTCTGTAGTAGTTTAGTCCCAGCTCAGCCTATAACAAGGTCAGCTCTGTAGTAGTTTAGCCCCAGCTCAGCCGATAACAAGGTCAGCTCTGTAGTAGTTTAGTCCCAGCTCAGCCTATAACAAGGTCAGCTCTGTAGTAGTTTAGTCCCAGCTCAGCCTATAACAAGGTCAGCTCTGTAGTAGTTTAGCCCCAGCTCAGCCTATAACAAGGTCAGCTCTGTAGTAGTTTAACCCCAGTTCAGCCTATAACAAGGTCAGCTCTGTAGTAGTTTAGCCCCAGTTCAGCCTATAACAAGGTCAGCTCTTTAGTAATTTAGCCCCAGCACAGCCTATAACAAGGTCAGCGCTGTAGTAGTTTAGCCACAGTTCAGCCTATAACAAGGTCAGCTCTGTAGTAGTTTAGTCCCAGCTCAGCCTATAACAAGGTCAGCTCTGTAGTAGTTTAGCCCCAGTTCAGCCTATAACAAGGTCAGCTCTGTAGTAGTTTCGCCCCAGCTCAGCCTATAACAAGGTCAGCTCTGTAGTAGTTTAGCCCCAGTTCAGCCTATAACAAGGTCAGCTCTGTAGTAGTTTAGCCCCAGTTCAGCCTATAACAAGGTCAGCTCTGTAGTAGTTTAGCCTCAGTTCAGGCTATAACAAGGTCATCTCTGTAGTAGCTTAGCCCCAGCTCAGCCTATAACAAGGTCAGCGCTGTAGTAGTGTAGCCGCAGCTCAGCCTATAACAAGGTCAGCTCTGTAGTAGTTTAGCCCCAGTTCAGCCTATAACAAGGTCAGCTCTGTAGTAGTTTAGTCCCAGCTCAGCCTATAACAAGGTTAGCTCTGTAGTAGTTTAGCCCCAACTCAGCCTATAACAAGGTCAGCTCTGTAGTAGTTTAGTCCCAGCTCAGCCTATAACAAGGTCAGCGCTGTAGTAGTTTAGCCCCAACTCAGCCTATAACAAGGTCAGCTCTGTAGTAGTTTAATCCCAGTTCAGCCTATAACAAGGTCAGCTCTGTAGTAGTTTAGCGCCATCTCAGCCTATAACAAGGTCAGCTCTGTAGTAGTTTAGCCACAGTTCAGCCTATAACAAGGTCAGCTCTGTAGTAGTTCAGTCCCAGTTCAGCCTATAACAAGGTCAGCTCTGTAGTAGTTTAGCCCCAGCTCAGCCTATAACAAGGTCAGCTCTGTAGTAGTTTAGTCCCAGCTCAGCCTATAACAAGGTCAGCTCTGTAGTAGTTTAGCCCCACCTCAGCCGATAACAAGGTCAGCTCCGTAGTAGCTTAGCCCCAGCTCAGCCTATAACAAGGTCAGCGCTGTAGTTGTTTAGCCGCAGCTCAGCCTATAACAAGGTCAGCGCTGTAGTAGTGTAGCCGCAGCTCAGCCTATAACAAGGTCAGCTCTGTAGTAGTTTAGCCCCAGTTCAGCCTATAACAAGGTCAGCTCTGTAGTAGTTTAGTCCCAGCTCAGCCTATAACAAGGTCAGCTCTGTAGTAGTTTAGCCCCAACTCAGCCTATAAGAAGGTCAGCTCTGTAGTAGTTTAGTCCCAGCTCAGCCTATAACAAGGCCAGCTCTGTAGTAGTTTAGCCCCAACTCAGCCTATAACAAGGTCAGCTCTGTAGTAGTTTAGTCCCAGTTCAGCCTATAACAAGGTCAGCTCTGTAGTAGTTTACCGCCATCTCAGCCTATAACAAGGTCAGCTCTGTAGTAGTTTAGCCACAGTTCAGCCTATAACAAGGTCAGCTCTGTAGTAGTTTAGCCCCAGCTCAGCCTATAACAAGGTCAGCTCTGTAGTAGTTTAGTCCCAGCTCAGCCTATAACAAGGTCAGCTCTGTAGTAGTTTAGCCCCACCTCAGCCGATAACAAGGTCAGCTCCGTAGTAGCTTAGCCCCAGCTCAGCCTATAACAAGGTCAGCGCTGTAGTAGTTTAGCCGCAGCTCAGCCTATAACAAGGTCAGCTCTGTAGTAGTTTAGCCGCAGCTCAGCCTATAACAAAGTCAGCTCTGTAGTAGTTTAGCCCCAGTTCAGCCTATAACAAGGTCAGCTCTGTAGTAGTTTAGCCTCAGTTCAGCCTATAACAAGGTCAGCTCTGTAGTAGTTTAGTCCCAGCTCAGCCGATAACAAGGTCAGCTCTGTAGTAGTTTAGCCACAGTTCAGCCTATAACAAGGTCAGCTCTGTAGTAGTTTAGTCCCAGCTCAGCCTATAACAAGGTCAGCTCTGTAGTAGTTTAGCCCCAGCTCAGCCGATAACAAGGTCAGCTCTGTAGTAGTTTAGTCCCAGCTCAGCCTATAACAAGGTCAGCTCTGTAGTAGTTTAGTCCCAGCTCAGCCTATAACAAGGTCAGCTCTGTAGTAGTTTAGCCCCAGCTCATCCTATAACAAGGTCAGCTCTGTAGTAGTTTAACCCCAGTTCAGCCTATAACAAGGTCAGCTCTGTAGTAGTTTAGCCCAGTTCAGCCTATAACAAGGTCAGCTCTTTAGTAATTTAGCCCCAGCACAGCCTATAACAAGGTCAGCTCTGTAGTAGTTTAGCCCCAACTCAGCCTATAACAAGGTCAGCTCTGTAGTAGTTTAGCCCCAGCTCAGCCTATAACAAGGTCAGCTACTTAGTAGCTTGACGGGTCGTCCAAGGCAGCATCCTGTAGCACCCAGTTTGCCATTCCTGCGTGTCTCACATGTAGACAAGTTGGGTAGTAACAGCAAGGCAGCCAATCTGTCCTTGGTTGTCACCGCCGTCTCCTAAGTGACCGCCAGCAACCCACACCAATTGGGTCACAGCGGTGTGGGGTCCATCTCCAACACTGTCGTCATCAGCAGGGGCGATGGTCTGTGGAGCATCGCTGCCAATCAGCAACTCCACGCCGGCCCCAATATGACCGTGCTGTACAAAGGCAGACTGACCCTGTTTCACACAGTTCACAATATGAGTATTTTTTTCATTATTTTCATATCTGTCGATTTCTTAAAATGTTCTGCGAATATCTACAGTGATCATTTAACAGAGCAGTTACAACCATTCTTCATCTCACGCAGCCCATTCAGCAGAATGTTTGTTCAATGGCATGACGTCACCCTTTGCCTTTTCACCATTGCTAAATGAATCCAGAGCCCAATACTCTGGTCTAATGTTCATAAATGAACCATCAACATATTGGATAGAATTTCCCTGTGAAACACTGACTCCACTCCAATTGTTATTCCACTACACAATTTTCAAAACAATGTTCAACTCGCATCGCGAAGCACATGAGCGAAGCACACATAGCAATGTCCTTTGATGAGCAATGGCGCCGGAGATTTGGCTCTTGGTTTCTTCTCGTTTCTCCGGGAAATGTTTGCCACAGTCCTTGTTCGTTGTCGTAGGCATAGCACGAATGACTCCAATAATCCGACACGCTGCAAGCAATGATCCATTAGTCCCAATTTCCAACGAGAGTTAAGTTCTTACTTTTGTAGTGGCGATTCCCTATGAAAAGCCACTGGCACAGGAGAGGGCTGTCCATAACATGTCCACAAACATCAGCTTTCCAAACGTTACTCTTTTGGGTGAAGTTCCCATTTATTGCGTATATAAATATAAATAGCTCCAAAACACATATTCCGATAGAAAAGGTGCAGAGAGATGCCTTCTGTAAGCTGTATCTGTGATACGGTAACAACTTATGCCCTCTGCTCTCACCTGTGCTAACCCTTCTTGGTCACCTGTGCTAACCCTTCTTGGTCACCTGTGCTACCTATATATATATATACACACACACACACGTGACCAGTGACCCATGACACCAACATATAGTGCCCTCTGGTGTACAAAACAAGTAAAAATAACCCTTGACAGACAACATGTATACAACACATAATGTATGTTGACTATGAAGGTAGCTAATATGGTAACAATGATAATGGCTGTGTATAGTAGTGATGGACATTCCAAGTCTTTTCCGTGAGCCAGTTCATTTGGCTCCATTCACATAAAAGAGAAGTCTCATTTGGTCCATTCACATAAAAGAGCCATCTCATTTGGCTCCATTCATGTACAAGAGCCATCTCATTTGACTCCAAAACAGCTCTTCGTTCTAAATGCTTGAAAATCAATAGACTACCATTATCTCAGATCATGAAAGGCGGCAAATTATTAGATGTACTGCAAAAAAATTACTTTTTCGCACTGAAAAAATCAGTGTGGACCATTTTTTTTAAACGTATTTGCAGAAAAAGGTTGTATTGAGCTCAAAAAGCAGTAGTAGCTGTATGCAAATCACAGGGCCAAATATATGGCCTGGCTTGTAGTTGGTGTTCCAATTCATCTCAAAGGTGTTCGATGGGGTTGAGGTCGATCTCGACAAACCATTTTCTGTATGGACCACACTTTGTGCACAGAGGCACTGTCATGCTTAAACAGGAAAGGGCCTTCCCCAAACTGTTGCCACAAAGTTATAACCACAGAATTGTCTAGAATGTCATTGTATGCTGTAGCATTAAGATTTCCCTTCAATGGAACTAAGGTGAAAAACAGCCCCAGACCATTATTCCTCCTCCACCAAACTTTACAGTTGGCACTATGCCTTCGGGCAGGTAGCGTTCTTCTGGCATACGCCAAACCCAGATTTGTCCATTGGACTGCCAGAGGGTGATGCGTGATTCATCACTCCAGAGAACGCGTTTCCACTGCTCCAGAGTCCAATGGAGGCAAGCTTTACCCCACTCCAGCCAACGCTTGGCATTGCGCATGGTGAACTTAGACTTGTGTGAGGCTGCTCGGCCATGGAAACCCATTTTCATGAAGCTGCCAACAATCAGTTCTTGTGCTGACGTTGCTTCCAGAGGCAGTTTCAAACTCAGTAGTGAGCATTGCAACCGAGAACAGATGATTTTTACGTGCTACGCGCTTCAGCACTCAGTGGTCCCGTTCTGTGAGCTTGTGTGGCCTACCACTTCGTGGTTGAGCCATTGTTGCTCCTAGAAGTTTTCACTTCACAATAACAGCACTTACAGTTGACCGGGCCAGCTCTAGCAAGGCAGAAATTTGACAAACTGACTTGTTGGAAAGGTGGCATCCTATGGCGGTGCCACGTTGAAAGTACTGAGCCATTCTACTGACAATGTTTGTTTATGGAGACTGTGTGATCACGCTCTCCGTAGCCGATGTGAGTAAGACCTTTAAACAAATCAAAATTCACAAGGCCGCAGCGCCAGACGGATTACCAGGATGTGTACTTCGAGCATGCGCTGACCAACTGGCAAGTGTCTTCACTGACATTTCCAGCCTGTCCCTGACTGAGTCTGTAGTACCAACATGTTTCAAGCAGACCACCATAGTCCTGCCACCATAGTCCTGCCTAAATGACTACCGACCCGTAGCACTCACATCTGTAGCCATGAAGTGCTTTGAAAGGCTGGTCATGACTCACATCAACACCATTATCCCAGAAACCCTTGACCCACTCCAATTTGCATACCGCCCCAACAGATCCACAGATGATGTAGTCTCTATTGCACTCAACACTGCCCTTTCCCACCTGGACAAAAGGAACACCTATGTGAGAATGCTATTCATTGACTACAGCTCAGCATTCAACACCATAGTACCCTCAAAGCTCATCAATAAGCTAAGGAATCTGGGACTAAACACCTCCCTCTGCAACTGGATCCTGGATTTCCTGACGGGCTGCCCCCAGGTTGTAAGGGTAGGGAACAACACATCCACCACGCTGATCCTCAACACGGGGGCCCCTCAGGGGTGCGTGCTCAGTCCCCTCCTGTACTCCCTGTTCACTCATGACTGCACGGCCAGGCACGACTCCAACACCATCATCAAGTTTGCCGATGACACAACAGGGGTAGGCCTGATCACCGACAACAATGAGGCAGCCTATAGGGAGGAGGTCAGAGACCTGGTCATGTGGTGCCAGGACAAATACCTCTCCCTCAACGTGATCAAGATAAATGAGATGATTGTGGACTACAGGAAAAGGAGCACCGAGCACGCCCCCATTCTCATCGACGGGGCTGTAGTAGAACAGGTTGAGAGCTTCAAGTTCCTTGTCGTCCACATCACCAACAAACTATCATGGTCCAAACACACCAAGACAGTTGTGAAGAGGCCATGACAAAGCCTATTCCCCCTCAGGAGACTGAAAAGATTTGGCATGGGTCCTCAGATCCTCAAAAGTTTCTTCAGCTGC
>NC_138307.1:55521618-55566618 GCF_965601325.2 Salmo salar
ACTTCCACTCCCTGTCACAGCAGAGGATGTGTGACAAAGGGAGACCATCAGCACTCGGACGGAACACAGATAAAAATAAAAAAAATCCCCATGCACGCGCACACACACACACACACACACACACACACACACACACACACACACACGACACAGCTCATAGATTCCAGATCTCTGGAGGCAAGACTCACTGCTCTCTGGTTCTCCAGAGAGGCAACATCTCTCTCTGTGTGCGGAGGCTTTCGTTCCGCTCTTCAGTTCATTACATTCAACCAATAAAACAACTGCATCATTAGTGAGTCAACCAATCAACTAATGAATCAACCAATGAATTGATCAAAGATTGATCGTACCACTGGTGTATGGCTGAAACCAACACACAGGGTGGTGCTGCACAGCGTAACAACACACCATACAGTAAAGTAATGCAATTTAGTGCAGTTCAAAACATTGTGCAACTTGCTGGTACTAAACATGACTCAGGCTGTGATATCATTGACAGTGCAGGGTAATAGTCCTGAACGCAGCTCCCTTACTGCCTGCCTCTGGCCCAGCTGAAGGTTTAACCCCCGCTGGTCTGTAATGACAACGTGATTACGCTGGATCAGGGGGTCCATTAGAGGTCCACAGTGGTAATATTGCCCTCAGACAGAGAGGGGACATTACTGTAGTCAGTATATTTACTGAGGAAGTACAGCAAAAAGCTCTGTATGATGCTACAGTTTTCCTAAGGACCATAAGAAAATCCGGTAACACTTTACATTGAGGTATATTTTACCTCAGGGATACCCAACCCTGGTCCTCCAGTACCACCAACAGTACACATGCTTATTGTAACCCTGGACAAACACACCTGATTCAACTGTTTGTTCAAGGCTAAAATAACAATGTGTACTGTTGGAGGTACTGGAGGACCTGAGTTTGGAAACACTGTTTTAACTGAGTGATTTCACCAACCATCTGTAGTAGCCCATTATCACCAGCAAGTGGTACTGTTGTACAGATATACAAAATGCTAAAACGCTAATATAACAATGCACGCCATTTAGCGGGCGCATTTATCCAACGTCACTTACAGTCATGTGTGCTTACATTACACGTATGGGCGGTCCTGGGAATTGAACCCACTACTCTGGCATTACAAGCACAATGCTCTACCAACTGAGCTACAAAGGACCACCTTTGGTTACAACTAAATATACTAAATTGCTTCGGCATCATTTTTTTTGTACAAACACCCACGCAAACACACACTTTAAATTAGGACACAAGACAACACATTTTTGCTTTTCAATGGTAAGTCAGCAGTTAAACGTTTTATTATGCCTGCACATCCTTGCCAAACAGAAGGTTAGTATATCAAACAATTAAGAGATTTTTTCTGTTCATTTTCTTACATATAAAATCACTATAAAATGTCACTCTAGGATACTGTTCCACTGTAACATCTCTCCGTGGACTTCTTAATTAGACATTCACACGATAAACCGATTGCTACGCCGTACCCTCTTCCTCAGTACAAAATTCTTGGCCAACCACATCTCTGTGTCCATGGTTACACCCGTAATGACACAAGACGCCCGGTATGAGGGAGAATAGTTTCTAAAATCGACAGAAATCTTCTCCTTTCAAACAATATAAGACAATTTTCTGTCAAAGAAAATAAAAGGACTGAATAAATAAAGGTAAATAACTCCTCTCTGTCTGTCAGTGACCCAGACAGTGACGTCACAGCCATCTTCCCTCATGTAAGGCAGCCATTTTGACCAGGCCAGTACAGGCAGTGTGGGACACCATTGGGGGACTAGCTAAAAAGCACATGGTAGTGACTGCATACTGTGTTTGTGCTCTGAAAATACTAACATAGGCTGATGCAGACAGAAAACATGATTTGACCTCTTTGTACATTCTCTCTCATTGAAAGTAAACAGCAACAGGGTGGCTAGTTGGTGGGGCAGCGCATACATAGGATGATTGGCACCTCAGATTTTGTGATGTCACCTGGATAAGTTATCAGAGATATGTGGCACAATGCATGATGGGTAAATTACTCCCCCCCGGACAGACGGAAAAAGTCTTTGTATCTTTAGTGTCTGTGGGGGTGTTGGACTAGTCCATTCTGGGATACAGCAGGGGGTTGTACAGGGGATGGATGAGTCCATTTTAGGGGACGGTGACATGGAAGGGGCTGCCGGGGACATTTTCATCCCCCCATTTGACGATGAGGATGTAGTTGCCCTGTTCTTTGACGGTGTAGGTGACGTTGTACATCCTGTTGCCCAGGTGTTTAACGTATACCTCTTCACACGGGGTCTTGGGTCCGTGTACCCCTACCATCAACATGTTAGTTCCTATAGGGGAAAAAATACGGCAACATTAAGTATTTGCGTGATTGTATCTGCGTGTGTATACTTTGTATGTGGGTGCATTTGTACGCGTGTGTGTCTGCGTGTATATGACCATCGCTTCACACCTGCTTTGCTGCAGTCCACTGTGAAGGTGTTCTTCTGCCCTACAAAGGCCTTTGATAGGCCGGCGCCCCGGGAGACCACCTTACTGGCATCCGAAGAGAACTTAGGGCCATAGGCCACGCCCATCGACGACGACGACGACGACGACAACGACTTGGTTACTGTCTCCACAAGTACGGACGAAGTTTCATGTAGACTGTGACCACCAGAGAGACGAGCACCTAAAGAGAGACGAGAGAGAGAGAGAGAGAGAGAGAGAGAGAGAGAGAGAGAGAGAGAGAGAGAGAGAGAGAGAGAAGGGAGAGAGAGAGGGGAGAGCGAGAGAGGGAGGGAGAGGGAGCAAGCGAGAGATAAAGAGAGAAAGAGAGAGAGAGAGAGAGAGAGAGAGAGAGAGAGAGAAAAGAGAGAGTGGGGTTGCATAAGAGGGGTTGCGTAAGATCTATAATCACAACTGGCATGTTGCATAATCTCTCCTCATATAAAACATAAACACACACAGTTTAGGAGCCCTCTGGACAAATACAGAATGTCTAATATAATAGGAGGGTGTAGAGGCTAGGGACTCTTCCAACTCATTACACCAAGCCTCCACAAGGTCTGAGGACTCTTCAGTAGACCAGCGCACGCACACACACACACACACACACACACACACACACACACACACACACACACACACACACACACACACACACACACTTGCCATCTCTCCATCAACACATTCTAGACTCAACACTGAAACGTTAGTGTCTGGGTAGCGTTGCTCTATAGAGGACTTACCAGTGACTTTAGCCTTGAAGGGGCTGCCTACGATGTGGGATGGTCCTCCGTATTTGATGGTGATGAGATAGCTTCCGGGGGCCATGGGTGTGTAAGTGACCTTGTAACCCTCGGGACAATCCTGACAGTCCATCTTGACCTTGGACGGCCCATCGATGGTCACTGACAGAGCACCCGACCCTGCATTACACGTGTTCACTACAAAATCTGATGCCACGCCTACAGGAGGGGAGGGGATAGAGATGGACAGGGAAAACGTCCAATCAGAGGTGAGTTAGAAGAGACTTGTGAGCCAATATTGGTCATTTATACATTTTGTGTATTTTTCCTTACAGTAGCCTATAAGCCTTCTTTGGGTATTTGAAATGACCTAATTACCGAACTGTGTTAAAATTCTAATAAACACATACCGTATTTGTCTACCTTATTGTATGTGTTTGTGTGGTTACAACACAATGTTCCTCATACCTGTGGTTCCTCCTTCCAGCCCAGGTCCGAAGGCAGACACCATTCCTGGGTCTCCGACCTGTCCGATCTCTCCCACGCGGATCTTGAAGGGACTACCGGGAATGTGGCTCCCATTGAAACGCACTTCGATGGAGTGGACTCCGTTCTCCCTCGGGATAAACCGGATGGCATGCTGGTCTGCAGGGGAACCAGAACGGGAAGGTTAAAATGGCCGACATTTTACAATATTCACAATTTACTTACTGAACCTTTCATTTCGCAAGACATGCAATTGAGATGAACTTCTTTATAATGTAGGATGAGCACCTGGTGCTTTGGTTGTACAAGCCCTCTACTGTACAATACTACTACTGCATGCACTGCTGGTTCTTGACTTGATGTATTTTCTTAATTATCAAAGGAACTGAATCAGTCTGGTGGAAAAGGCAGTATCTTGGATATTTTCTGTACAGTACAGTTGTGAGTTGTTATATTGTCAGTTTGTTCAGTGCTACGTCTTACCGCTGTCCAGCTCAGTAACGTAACACTCCTCTACAGCTCCGGAT
This sequence comes from Salmo salar, assembly GCF_965601325.2. NCBI lineage: Eukaryota > Metazoa > Chordata > Actinopteri > Salmoniformes > Salmonidae > Salmo > Salmo salar. The sequence goes on from NC_138307.1 coordinate 55,525,880, forward strand.
GGGGTGTGAACCTTAGCATCTACCAACCCCCTCGCCCCGTTCAACTGCACCGCGAACGACGCCTCCTGGCCCACCTTCAACCCCATCTCCTTCAATCACAAAGGTTAAAGGTCAATGATCTAATAAGCCCCATGTGGTCAGACTGATGACAGGGTGAGGGGTAACACATGTACTCTATAGCAGAAGCAGCTAATAATAATTATCCAACCATCTCACCCCCCAGCCTGAACACACACACACACACACACACACACACACTGCCTGCATATCAGAGTAGCCTGACCAATGTATCCACTAATCAAACTATTCATAGCTAATCTAAATTCATTTACAACTCAAATATAGATGACCTTCCGTCTCTGGTTTAAATGAAGAAGAGGTTATGACAGGTGTGTCTATTCATATAGCAGTGAACTCTGCTCTCTGTATAATACCATTCCAGTCCTCAGTAATGAAGGTGCTAATAATGATAGACATCAGAATAAGGTCAGCAGCCTCAGCATCCAGTGTCAAATCAAATACAATTTTATTGGTCGCATACACATATTTAGTAGATGCTATTTCGGGTGTAGCGAAATGCTTGTGCAATGTCGGAGTCCGGAGTGTAAATATATATATATGTGTGTGTGTGTGTCGGTGTGTGTGTGTGTGTGTGTGTGTGTGTGTGTGTGTGTGTGTGTGTGTTGTGTGTGTGTTCTAACCTGTAGGCTGGTGACTGTAAGGCGGCGTGCGTTATCAGACAGAGTGGCGATGGGGACTATAAAGGGACTGTCTGGGACGTGTTCATCATTAAACTTAATTGACACCTCATAGTCACCTGGAGAAAGAGAGAGAGAGAGAGAGAGAGAGAGAGAGAGAGAGAGCGAGAGAGAGCGAGAGAGATTGGGTACATAGTCAACCTTGTGATTTCAGGTGTAGAATATGTCCAGTATGTGGTTGTGTACGTTACATTCATTTAGTGTGTATAATATGTCGGTCTGACCTGGTTCCTGCACCACATAGGCCACTCCACAGGATCCGTCCTTCCTGTCTTCAAAGGTGATCTCTGCCTTACTGGGCCCCTCTACAGCGATGGACAGACCCCCTGCTCCAGCCTCTCTGGTCCAGATACTAAACTCAGCTACAGAGGAACACAGACAGTTATACAGTATATACAAAAGGGAAAGAAGTATATGGACAGTTTCATTATCTTGATCAAAAGCCCGATACATCCCTACATTTAGTGAATGACTGACAAGGCAAGGCTCTCCAATTCAGAAGCTTCAAACACTGCCTATCACTTTCTAAGAGAGGTCTACTGCCCCCCTCAGCCAACCTACCTGCCACTCCTGCCACTCCTCTATCCAGCCCCGTGCCCCCGGCCCGGACCTTGTGTGCCCCTCCCTCGCCCAGGGGCCCCACGGTGAACTGGAAAGGGCTCCCGGGGACGTGCTGGCCCCGGTACTTGACGTTGACAGTGTGGGGACCCATCTCCTGGGGGATGAAGCGGACGCTGTAGGTGCTGTCCTCGCCGTCGATGATCTCTGCGTCCTCCGTCTTACCCCCCGGACTGGTCACCTGGGCCGTCATCTCCTGGGTCCCCTGGTCACCTGGAGGGTGACCAAAAAGAGGGAAAGAGAGCGAAGGTAGGGGGGGAGAAATATATGGGAGAGGGAAGAAGAAAGAGAGAGAGGAGAAGGAGAGAAGCACAGAAGTAGGAGTAATAATTCAGACAAACTTCAAAATACTGTTCACTCTCTGTTCACAAACAATCAGGTTGTCAGTAGGGGTAGTGGAGAATCATAGAGAATCAGAGAGACTGTATGAGGTTAGTCAGGCTGAGATGTGGATACAGCTGTGTGTGGATCAGTCTCTGGCTGTGTGATGTCAGAGTAAGATGGCTGGGTCACAGAGGTGACAGCCATGAACTGCTCAGATTTTCCAGCTCTGCGCTCTCCTTTAAACGCCCTCCTATAAATTCCAATCTGGGAGGAACATAAAGTGACTCCCCAACTCAACACACACGAAGCCACACACATTAATTCATATCCAGACATGTTACATACATCATTGCATCATGCAATTAAAAAAATACAAAATATTCAAATTAATCTGGCAGTGGTTTGACATACATTTGTATTCTAGATGTATGTATTATTCTGGATTAAAACAAAAAGGCATAGCCAAACTGGACACTCAACACAAAACACACACATTCCGAATCAATTAATCGGCATTAGACAGGCCTCACACACCCTCTTGTGTCACACACACACCCTCTTGAGACTGTCTGGTAGTGGCTGGTATCCCACTGAAGCCTGTGAGGCTCTGACTCCCCAGGAACTCTCCAAACACGTCCCTGAAGGGGTCTCCCCCGACCTGGGTACTCTCCTCCACGCGCACCTCCCGCTTGGTCTCCCCCGCCTGTGTCTTACTAATCTCTGTGCGCTCCGTGCGCGTGTACGTGTGACTGCTGCGCGTAAACGTGCGCGTATGCCGCTCCTGGGCCGACACCATCTGAAACCAGTTACCTACAGAGGGAGGAAGGGTGGAAGGAGGAAGAGGGAGGGAAGGAGGAAGAAAGAGCAAGAGATGAAAATAGAACTATGCAGTAGGAAGACCAAGCAAAGGGTCACAACAGTGTGTAATAAAGGTATGTGAAAGCATGTGACTGTGCAAGGAGAGGAAAATAAGAGAAAAGGAGGGATGATAGATAGAATGGAGGAGAGCCAACGGGCTTTTTGGAATTTCAATCCTGGACCACACACAGACCATAACGGTTCTCACCTGGTATTTTGAGGTTGAGGTTACAGGTGCTGCCCACAGTAGCAATGGATGGAGCATGTCTCTTCCTGGTGATGCTCTCCTTCACCCTGCCCTCACCACACACCTTCACTGTGAAAGGACTTCCTGTGGGATAGACCAATCACAGCCAGTTAGGAACCCAAATCAGACAAAAAAATGCAAGACCACCCATAGCAAGATAAGTCTGTTTAGACAGGAGCTGAATTGTATACAGGCATGTTGAAAGACACCCCTGAGGCCGCCGGAGGCCCCCTGAAATCACCTGGAATGTGCTGGTCGGCGAACTTGATGTTGATGATGTAATTTCCTGGTTCAGTGGGACAGTAGGTCACCTTACAGGTACCATCCTCCACATCCTCACAGTTAATATCCACCTTACTGGGACCCTCAATAGACAGACCCAGACCACCATAACCTGATAGAGAGAAAGGGAGAGAATAGGGAGGGAGGGAAAGAGAGAGACATGAGAAGAGTAGAGAGATTAGATTGTGAGACATGAGAGAGGAGAGAGATGGGGAGAAAGATGTCACAGTAGAAGATGAGTGTTGGTTACACCAGTCATATCCACATTGTAATAGAAAACTGTATTTTATGTGGTCATTCTGAGTATTATTAACAGTAAAATATGTGAAATATTTTACTGCAGCATTGTAAAGGGGTGCGTAACTGGTGGCAGTGAAGTCAGACACAGGAGAGCAGAACTAGGGAATAGCCGGAGCAGTTTAATTTCAAAACCAACGGCATAAAGAAATAACCAACATGGGTACAAAACCCGACGCGCACCAGTAAACATGTGCACAAGCACTTACAACAAACAATTCCACGCAAAGACATGGGGGAACAGAGGGTTAAATACACAACACTTAATGAGGGAAATGAGAACCAGGTGTGTAGGAAAACAAGACAAAACAAATGGAAAATGAAAAGTGGATCAACGTTGGCAAGAAGACCGGTGACGCCGAACGCCAAACGTCGCCCGAACAAGGAGAGAAACCGACTTCGGTGGAAGTAGTGACAAGAAATTCTGTAAATGATGGTCCATTGTGGGAACATTTTGTGGGCAGGGAAATTATTGCTGTATTTTGAATGGTACACTGTAAAAACCATAACTTGTTTTTACAGTAACTTACTGGCAGCCTGTTACCTGTAAATTACTGTAAAAAAAAAGGTACAGTATGTTATTGTAAATTCCAAAGAAACTTTGGATTAACAGTATATTATTGTAAAGAAAGCATTTACCGCAAAAACAAGTTACATTTTTTAAAGTGTACTGTAATTCTATCCCACAGAATACAGTACCGTACTGGATTTTTGGAGTGTCAAAAAGCCTTTGACCACTAGTGCGTGCACTGCATTGTTGATTCTGGGACATTAACATATTTGAGGCGTGCCTTGTAAAAGGCTATATTTGTTGCACCCGTTAGTGAAAATGCTGTACTAATTTAACCTGCATGTGGTATTAGTGCCCCATCAATTGAAAAGGTATAGGGCACAGATTGGAGTGGCAGCAAGTCTCAAACCTTAAATGGTTGAGCATTTTGCCATGTCCTTCTGGTCTGTTTTGCCCTGTGGTCACTTCCAGTTTAGAAGCCTTTGTTAAGGCCTCTAGAAGTGCAAGTGATATAAAACACCAAATATTCATTGATATGCTGTAAGGTAAACACTTTACCAAGCAACCAATCTCTTTACACCAATCCCATGTAATTTCAGTCAAATACTGTCAAATACAAACCCTAATCCCATCCATTCATTCACTACGATTACAGTAGCATTTACATTTTTACAGTATAATGCAATCAATTCTACGGTATTGTACTGTGCTTGCTTTGATACAGTATTTAGATAACAGTAGGTGTACTGCAATATGAAATACAGTAACTTACTTGCCAATGAGCTGCCTGCAAGTTACTGACAAATTCACAGCAACCCTTTTACAGTGCATACATAGCAAAAACGATTAACTTAAAACTTCTGAACGTATAAAGTTGAATATTATCTTAACCCTCTATAATGTTCAATAGTGAACTTGTCACAATGAATACTAATGAAAACACCCTCACCTGCATTCCTGGTGTCAACTATGAACTCAGCCACCTCAAAGATGTGTCCTTCCACCAGTCCCTGGCCAAACACCTTGACCTTGCTGGCGTCCCCGATCTCTGACTGACCCACCATGATCTTGAAGGGGCTGTTGGTCACGTGTGTCCCGTTCTTCTTCACACTCACAACATGTTCCCCCACCTCCTTAGGAGTAAATGAGATACCTAGAGGGGAGAACGGATAGAGGAGAATGCAATCAGATACATGGAATGACTATATCTGTGCCTCTTTATAGTTTAAACATACACAAGTTTACCCTTGCTGCTATCTTACCAGGTCTCTTTCGAAACAAAAAAAAGAGGTTTACAGAACTTTGTGTTACTGACTAAATAATAGATTCATAAACTTTGGGACCCAGGCCTGGTGAGTGGCTCACCGATGTGTCGATTGGGCAATCTCTTGAGCAGGCAGGGTTCCTCATTGCCCGATGGTGCTCTGATGCTCGCTGTCAGGCTGCTCAGGTCTGTCTCTGAGATCTTCAATGACACGTCTGTTGCCGTGCCGACGTTGAGCTGGGATGTCCTCATAGTGTCATCTCCTACAGGGGAGAGAAGGACAGAAAAGAACAAAGAGAATGAAGGAGAGAAAATGAAAACAAAATCATGCATTTAATGAATACAACCTTGCTCTAGCCTTGTTGCATCTCTCTCTCTCTCTCTCTCTCTCTCTCACACACACACACACACACACACACACAGACAGAGTCATTACCTGTGATCTTGGCAGTGTAGGGGCTGCCGGCGATGTGTTTGTTGTCAAACTTGACGATGATGTTGTAGTCTCCTGGTACAGTGGGAAGGTAGGACACAGTACAGGTTCCATCCTTGTTGTCCTTACAGTTGATCTCTGCCTTAGAGGGACCCTCCACCGCCAGGGACAGACCACCTAGACATGAGAGGAGAGAGAGAGAAAGACAGGAAGAGAGAAAGTAGGAATAGCAGAAGAGAGGAGAGATGGGGGAATGTAGGGGGAGACAAGGGGTGAGAGAGGGATGGAAGAAAATCAGCCAAGGGAAAGGGATTGAAGACTTTGAGAATTGTTGAATACCATGTTGAATACCATGAGAGAATTTGACCATAGCACAGTAGTGTTTGGCACAAATCAGTATGGTATTATTTGGTTCAGTTCCTTACCTTCCCCTGCATCCTTGGTGACGATGGTGAAGGTGGCAGGTTTGTTGACCATGCCGTGACTCAGACCAGGACCATAGGCTGTCACATGACCACTATTGATGGCATCTACATAGAACTGGAGGGGACTTCCTGTGATGGAACAGCATGAAACAGCATATTATGGATCTACTTCCTGTATGGAATTAGACTCTGTGTGTGTGTGTATGTGTGTGTGTTTTCTCTATGCAATATGTACCTGGGATGTGGTTTCCATCATATTTGATGTCCATCTCGTGCAGGCCTTTCTCTGTAGGGGCGTACTTCACTGTGACTGTCCCATCCTTGTTGTCTGTGATGTTAGGACGGGCTGTCTTACCTGAGGGCATACGCACCTCACCTGGAAACACACACACACACACAAGTTATTATCATACATATCACAGCAATCACCACACACACACACACACACACACACACACACACACACACACACACACACACACACACACACACACACACACACACACACACACACACACACACCAGTTAAATCTCACCTGTGATCTCTCCCTTCTGAACAGTGAACGGAATGACCAGGTTGAAGGGGCGGAGCATAGGCTCCATGATATCGCCAGGGGTGACGGGCTCCTCTGTGGCCTATGAAAGGGAAATGGTTAAATTAATATTAGCATTGGCATTCTGGTCTATATCTCCGCTCAAGGATAGTACAAGGGGATGGAGGTGAAAGCACACCCCAGGCATAGGCCTTGACTCTGGGCAGACAGGACAGGTGAGAGTCCAGGCTTTGAAGGCCTGAGAGATCATCAAGATAAGCTGAAAGAAAACCAGTCAAAGCGATGCAAAAGCGACTCATGCACACAAAACAGAGACATACAAACTCAATGGCTGTCGCCATAAAGGAGACAAGCAAAACAAAAATGAAGCGGACATACAATGATCTTCAACACAGAGGTTTTTGAGATGTACATGGAAAGTAAAGTAGGAATCATGGCGTTGGGATATGAAGGAGGTGGGTAAGCTGAAGGAGAGGGTGGAGGTGAGGTGGAGGTAAGTGCTGGCAGGTTTATACCCAGTGAGGGGGGTAGCCCTGGTAGGCCTGGTAGGGCTGTTGTAACTGGAGCTTGTCACACGGTTCCTCTATTATAGGGACGGTATCACTGGCCTGGTGGGGAGGGTAAGTCACACGTTTAGGAAAACTTCATAGAAATGGACTAATTACTCATCGTATTTCTATGGGTAACTTACAAATCATCATGCACACACGGTTATATTAATCCTCCAAGGATTAGCGTAGGCTCATGTAAGTGGCAAACCATGCGCAACTCATGTACTGTCATGATATGAGTCAAACCTACTGTATCTGAACCAGTCTAGAGAGCACACAACATCGTGTCATACCATAATGTTACAGAAGACATTCAATGAATGAAACACATTTATGGCAACATTGTGACAAAACAAAACAACACTTTCCCAACAAATTCAGGTAAGGACTACAGTACCCATGATTCCGTGGGTACTGTAGTATCATAAAGTACTCACCACCACGTGGAAGGGGCTGTTTGGAATGTGTTCTCCTCCAAAGCGGATGGTGATGACATATTTCCCGGGTTCCGGAGCGGTGTAGTAGATGTCAAACGTTCCGTCGGAATTCTCCACCACGTCCACGTCTAGCTCCGCCCCATCTGGCGTCGACACCTTACAGGTCACCTTCCCCTTCCCAGCAGCTTTTGCGTCCACGGTGATGACGGTCTCCTCGCCGATCTGGATGGTGGGTCCGAGGCCTGAACCTGTCGAGAATGATGGACTTGTAAGGAGACCATACAAAACTACAGAAACTATCCCGTCATCACAAACATCAAGTCCATATAATCATGTGCTGTACATATACTGGTATACATGCTAGTTTTCAGAACAATGATCATGTTTAGAAATGCTCACCCAATCCATGTCCTCCAATGGAAACTGTAGATAGAAAGTAAATGGTGCCTCATTAATGTTGCATCATGGGCTAAAACCCACCAAAGCTACTTCATCAATGATTGTCCAGGCCTTCCTTTCTTCATAGCTACATACAGTATAGATATAGATATACATTTACATATAGTCCTCTCACTGACCTGTGACCAGACACTTGCTGGCGTCTCCAGTGGGCAGGGCATGGATACGATAGGGTGAGTAGGGAATCTCGTCTCCTCCATACTTGATGGTGATGGTGTAGCGCCCTGCCATGTCTGGTACATAGGACACTGTGTACGTCCCATCTCTGTTGTCACGGATGTTGGCCTTTTTCGGCTTGCCTTCTGGGTCCTACAGGTATAGGGATATGGTATGAGTGTGTGTGTGTGTGTGTGTGTGTGTGTGTGTGTGTGTGTGTGTGTGTGTGTGTGTGTGTGTGTGTGTGGTGTGTGTGTGTGTGTGTGTGTGTGTGTGTGTGTGTGTGTGTGCGTGTGTGTGTACACTCATGTTAACTGTACGTTGTCTATGTATGTCATCCCCTCAATATAACGCGACACATAGCTGTGCACAATGCAACAATGGGAATGGTTATCTTTGAGAATGGATGGTGCTATGTTTAGGGAAGAGCCATTTTCTACAGTTAGGTGGATAAAGAAAACCGCATTAGCCAATCAGCCAAACCCAATAGAGGTCAGTCCACACAGACTGGGGAGGAGGGACATTGAGGGGATGGAGAATGTTTGTCTTTCATGGGCTGTGTACTACTGCTTAGGAGAGCCGTTCACTTCCAAACGTCCAAGAGATCCCTGTTGCTCCCAGTTCCTCCTCCAGGTTTTTGATGTGTGCTGTCCCAACTCGTCACAGCAGCGAACTTGTTTCAGTGAAGTTTCAGCCAGGGAGCAAGTTAATCCTTTGTTTATGCATTGTTTTAACTTTGGTCTACAATCCCTTTTTATCTGGTATACAATCCCTTGTTTTCCTACATAGACTGGCTTCTCCCCTCTCTCACAGTAAGAAGAAAAAGGAACGAGGGGACTAGGGAAGAAGGGGACGAAAAGTGAACAAGAGGGCGAGGGGAGACGGCAGACAGCGAGAGGGGCGAAAGAGAAGAGTCCAGAAAAAGGAAGAGCAGGCCTTATGGAGCCTTTCTTAAGAATACAGAAGTGTATGGTCCCCTTGACTATATGCTTCTCCCATACCCTCCTGCCCCAGTCCTCCACAAACACTGAGGCATCTCGCCTGGACCCATCCGGACCCTGCAGACCAGTCAACAGGCAGACACATCACAGCCACAACCCAACCACATCCCAGATCAGGGAGGGGCAGAGAGAAAGGAATGGGTAGAATGGGGGGAGGTGCTGACTTGACATGGGGGTTGGTGTTTTTTTTTAAATTAAACACACAATAAGAAAATAAGGTAGAAATGTGGAAATTGGTAACAAGCATGAATCATAATAGCAAGCTTGAAGAGATGTTTATCACCTTAAGGTTAAAGAAAAATAAATGGAGGTTCTCTTTTAAATAGGGAGGAGAATGTCTGAGCTCACAGTCTATGACAGTTTCCTGTCTAGAGAGGAAGTGACAGAGGCGGAGGTGACTCACCAGTATCTGCACAGTGAGCAGGCCTTCGCCAGCATCGCGGGCATCGATGGTGAACTCCACAGGCAGGCTGGCAGGCACACCCTGGGCATTCAAACCTGGCCCACTGGCACGCACCTTACTGGCATCATGAGCAGGCAATGTCTTGATCTTATACGGACTGCAGAGAGAGGAAAAATAAACATCATTTGAAAGATAGGAATGTCACGATTGAACAATTGTTTATGAAAGATCAAGATTTAAATCTCTCAAGGATTTAAATGTTTCAGTTCAACTGAATTTCCACTTCAAGACAGGAAAAGAGGATCAACAGAGAATGACAGAGGGACGGAAACAATGTGTAGTCAGTACAAAGATTTGATGGAAACATCAAAGATGTTTCTCTGTGATTTCCTCCTCCTGCTGTTCTGACCTGCGAGGAACCTCCTGGTCGGCGTACTTCACACACACGGTGTACGGGCCGTCCTTGGCCGGGGTGTAGGTCGCTGTGTGTGTTCCGTCTCCGTTATCTGTGATGTTCACTGGCTCAGCCACTCCTGAGGCGGGAAGTCATTAAATATTGACCACAGTCTGAAAAGTTTAAAACCTTAAAACTTCACAGCCTATGAAAGCTATTTGGTTTGTGTGTAGGGGGAGGTAGATGTCTATGTGTGTGTGTGTGTCTCTCTCTCTCCTCTTACCAGTAGGTCCGTACAGCACCACTCCCAGAGGGGCGAGGCCAGCCTTGCTGGTGTCCACAGTGAAGGTCTGAGGAACACGGGCTCTGACTCCACTACCCAGCCCTGGGCCTGAACATCTCACCTTACTTGGATCCACCAGCTCTCCCACTGGCACACGGAAGGGACTCCCTGCAACACACACAGGCAGGCGTCAGATGGAATTACACACGTATAGGTATACAGGTCAAGCGTACATTGATGAGTATTCATTTGTTTATGTGCCTCTTTGAAAGCCAAGACCAAGCAAAACATTCTCATTACATACTGGTAGCATGTGTTATACAGGCCCTGTATTGCCAAGATATTTCAATGACCGCTCTAACAATGGAAATACATGTCCTCAAATATGGAAGGCAGGCAAGCGAAGATGAGATCAGATGGGATCATTCTAGCCAAAAAGAGAGCAGATATACGCGTGAACAACAGGCCATAGAAATTTAAAGAAAATCATAGTACCAATAATTGCTTTTAATAAAACAGATGTATGTCCTTGAACCAACTATTTTAAAATTGCACACGGAAGAAGTTATAAGGGTCATTTAGTTGCTAAAGGCAGCCTCCAGTACCCCGGCCGGCCTTCAGCTTGAGATACTCAATGAGGGGGAGCACTGAGTTAGCCTGCAACATCACTTCCTGGAGTAGCTCAAACTGTGCATGTTATGTCTCCATGAGATGCCATCTTAACTGACTTAATTTGGCTTCAAAGCACTATTGAGTCTTCACATAGGAATGTGTGACGTGATCAATGGTTTTATCCATTCATATATACAGTCATTGGGAAGCCCTCAATGGCAATGTCCATGCTAAAACTGGTTATATCCATGATGACTCCTCTATTTCTATGACATGCACAGCTCCAATATAATTTTTTTTTCAAAGTTGCCAAAATGCCATGTGCGTCCACTTCTTTAAAAAAATTATATATTTTTAACTAGGCAAGTCAATTAAGAACAAATTCTTATTTACAATGATGGCCTACCCCGGCCAAACCTCATTAGTAACAACCTTGCCATTACGAAATAAGCCTCACCTAGCAAATTAGAGATAATCTCTCTCATTGACTCTCCTCACTTCGTGGGCTTATTTTCATGGACAGAGTTTGGGCGGAGTAGACCTCTCGCTTCACCTCTTCCTCTCTGACCAAGCAAAACATTCTCATTCCATACTTATAGCATGTGGTATATACAGGTCTAGTGTACATTGATACGCATACCTTTTTGAAAACCTAGACCAATCAAAACATCTTCCATGACACTAACAACACTCTTTTTCAACCAATCAAGAATAGTTTAAATTCTTTCCAACAGGAAGTGAACGGGCTCTCAGAAGAAGTGACATCATAAAGTACCTGGGATGGGCAAGCCTCCAAAGGTAATGTTGACGTCATAGTCTCCCGGGGTGAAGGGGAGGTACTCCACACTGCAGCTGCCATCTTTATTGTCCTTACAGGACATCTTAGCCTCTGACGGACCCTCGATGGCCAGGCCCAGACCCCCTGTACCAGCACCCCTAGAGGGGGAGGGAGGGAGTGAGGGGGACAGAAAGAGAGAGGGATAGTGAAGAGGGAGGAGAGAATAATGTTTTACCTAAATGCTGAATTGAAACAATTTTTTTGGCCACACCATTTAACCTTTCTCCCCCTACTTACACCCCATTTCACCGATCTCATTTTCACCCCAGTTTGTGCCCAGTGTGTACCCCCTGAACAGATTGACAGAAGGATGCAGTGGAAATCTCTGATGGAAGCCCTATGTTCCACATGGTAATGATGAGGATTAGGTAAGTAAGTAAGTTAGTACCTAGTTTCCACGGTGAAGCGGTTGGGTTTGTTGACCAGGCCCTCCTCCAGACCAGGACCGTAGGCTCTGACACGGCTGGGGTCACAACCCTCCGTTACCGGGACACGGAACGGACTGTTAGGCACCGCCACATCATCATACAGCACCTCTATCAGGTGCATCCCTGAACACACACAAGCAGGGAGAGAACACACACACAGTAAGACAGTACACACACACACAAAAGTGCATTTGACTACTTTCTTTTGAAACTAGTTTGACCTCCAAAAAAAACTATCTCAACAGTGAATCACTGTGGCCATTGCTAGAGGAATACAGATTAGATTACTAAACTGCTACAATAAACTGTGTGTGGGTGTGTGTGTGTGTGTGCGTCTGCGTGAGTGTGACTTTCTTTATGAAAAGTCCATGTCAGAGAGGCTGCCACAAGGTTGTGTATTTCTGTCCCCAATTCAGCGGGCTGAGGCCTGGACGTAACAGACATCCCCTATTAGTGGAAAACCATCTGCCCTCCCTCTGTAGACAGTCACCGACTACTAATACCTTACTTACCCCCACACCTCTCTCTCTCCCTCCCTCTCTATCTCCCTCTCTCCCTTTCTCCCTCCCTCCCTCCCTCCCTCCCTCCCTCTCCCTCTCTCTCTCTAGGAGCAGTTTCAGTTCCAGCTTCCATTCATTCATTTTTATAATGTTATTTTCTTTGCCTTTCTCCCGTTCCGTCTTACTCCCTAGTTCATCACTCTTTCTCTTCCCCTCTCTACCTTAACTTCCCTCTTTCTTTTTGTTCTGTGTCTCTCCCATCTTCTCTCTCCCTTTTCCAAGTCATCTCAAAGTGTGTGCTCTCTTTCCCCCTCGTGTCCTCAACAGCCTGGGCCTAAATATACATCAACCTCCTCCCACTTCTGTCGAACTCCTCTCGTATCTCCAGCCAGGGTCTGTATACACAAAGGATATCACAGTAGGAGTGCTGATCTACGATCAGATCCCCCCAGCTGATCCTATATCAGTGTTCCTACTCATAGCCACTTGGTGAATATGGGCCAAGGTGCCTACACTGGGAGAAATCACACTGCTTCCTGGCAGGCTAGAGTATGTTAAAGTCATGAAGGGCAGAACAGCTGAGCTCAGCTCTTTTCCCCCTGGCTAAGGGGGAGGGAAAACAGTTAGTTTTATGAAAGCCACAAGGTTTATTTTTTGGGGAATTATGACATACGGCGCTGGAAAAACATTCACAAACAGGGTGAGCACCAAGGCTACCCAGACTCCCTCACTGCAGGCCTCAGAGGGGCTATAAGCCAATCAGATGGGTGTACTGAGGTGGCTCTGGGCTCATTCAGGTACAATAAAATCCAAGGCAATCTAATGACTTTCCTATGAGTTTTGGCTTTATGTATGGTAGATAATACATTGTGCCTGATCTTCTGCTTCATCCATCATAATGTCCTCTAGATAGAATGTTCATCACATTATTGGTGCAGTTGCATGACTCAGCACATTCAGAGCCTTACCATCCTCATAGGCAGCGTATTCCACTCTGTAGGTGCCTTCTCCCTTGTCAGTGATGTAGGCGTCTGTGTTGGCGCCTGAAGGGTTGACGATGCGTGCCTTGACATGGCTGCCCCCGGTCTTGCTCTTGGCACGGGCATCCACGATGAAATGGGTGGTCACTTCCCTCAGGACCCCTGTGGACAACACAGATGCAGTATGTATATGGAGCTTGGTTGATTTGTCTGTCTCTCACAGGTGATGTGTCTGTCTGGCTGGCTGCCTGTCTGTCTGTGCTTCTGTCTTTGTCCCTCATTCTCTGATCCACAGGAGGTTGGTGGCACCTTAGTTTGGGAGAACGGGCTTGTGGTAATGACTGGAGCGGAATCAGTGGAATGGTATCATATACATCAAACACATGGTTTCCATGTGTTTGATGCCATTCCATTTGCTCCGCTCTGGCCATTATTATGAGCCGTTCTCCCCTCAGCAGCCTCCTGCACTCTGATCGCAATTATTTTCTCTCTATGTGATAGACACACATTTCTCTTTCTCTCTCTCTTCCCCCTGTCTATCTCTAACTTTTCCCTTGTGATCTAAGCTGAGACTAATTCGACAGCAGGTCTGTCTGAGTTAACACAAACCTCCATTGACAGCCGCACGTCTGCGTCTGCAGTATCAGTTCCACTGGCTTTAAAAGCCCAGCCAATCACTGCCAATCAGGAACACAACCAGCCAATCACAAAGCAATCACAACCCCTCACAGTCAGACATGGCCAATCAGGATCGTCCAAGTCTAATCAAAGCCAGACAGGGCTGTGCAGGCCAGTAATGTCAGTCAAGCTGTGGTCAGGTCGCTACGGCTAATTGTCAGTTTATTTTCCTTCCTCTACAGACAGAAAGAGATAGGGGAGAGAGAATAGGATTGGGAGAGAAAGGACAGAGAGAGAGAGGGGGGAGAGAGAGAGAGAGAGAGAGAGAGAGAGAGAGAGAGAGAGAATTTATCAAATGCACAGACCACAAATTTAGCACTGCCACACTCCATTTACCAAGTTTTGAGTGTAGGCTACTCCCATGACATCTGGAACCAAGGACTAAAAATTTAGACAAATTTGATCCAAACAATTACCGTGGCATTTGTGTCAATAGAAGCCTGGCAAAAACACTCTGCGCCATCATGAACAGCATTTTACTGCACAATGTCCTGAGCAAAAATCTAATTTAATTCCTACCAAATGATCAAACTTCAGACCACATGTATACCCTACACACCCTAATTGATAAGCATGTGAATCAAAACAAAACATTTATTCTGCTTTGTGGATTTCCAAAAAGCCTTTGATTCAATTTGGAATGAAGCCATTTTTCACAAATGAATAGAAAGTGGTGTGGTTAGAAAAACACACTGTATGATGTCATCAAATCAACGTATAGAAATAACAAATGTGCAGTCAAAATTGGAAATAAACATACACATTTATTTTCCCAAGGACACAGAGGGAAACAGTTGAACAACCAAAGCTCAAGTCTATTTAATATATACGTTAATGAATTGGCAAAAACACTAGAACAATCAACAGCCCACGGTCTCACTCTTAATAACGACACAGAAATAAAATACCTCCTGTATGCAGATGACATGGTGCTGCTGTCCCCCGCAAAATATGGGTTACGGCAACACCTAGATCATCTGCAACAGTTCTGTTAGACCTGGGCCCTGACGGTCAATCTCAAAAACACAAACATTTTATCCAGATTTCAGGGAAACCGATATCCATTTTTACTGGGCTCCACTGATCTAGGACACATCTACACATCATTTGGGACAGAAAATCAGATCCATAGTGAACTTCAACCTGGCAGTGAATTAACTTAAAGACAATGCAAGGAGGACTTTCTATGCCATTAAAATATCTATCAAATTAGATATACCAATTTGAATCTGGCTCAAAATATTCAAATCAACAATAGAACCAATTGCACTATATGGCAGTGTGGGGTCTGCTTATAAAACAAGAATTTGACAAATGGGACAAACGCCCAATTGAAATACTGCATGAGGAATTCTCTAAGATCATCCTAAGAGTACAGAGAAAAACTCCAAACAACACATGCAGAGCAGAATTAGGCCAATTCCCTCTTCTGATAAATATCCAAAAAACACCTACCAAATTATATAATAATTTCTTAACAAGTGACCCCACTCCTACCACTACAAAGCCCTCAACTGCCAAGAGGTGACCATAGAGAAGAGTCTCGTCAGCCAGGTGGTCCTGAGGCTCAATTCACTAACCACTACCAACCCAATAAATCTTCCGGACAGCACTCAGAAAATCTGGCCCAACCACATTATCACAGAGCAAAAAGAAAAATATCACCTATCGGAAAACCCACACAAATAATCAAAACAAACGTCAATGCTATTTAGTTCTAAACAAACAGTACACAGTGGCAGACTTTCTGACTATCTGAAAACTGAGGAAAACACTAACTACTGTATGTACAGACTGAGTGAACACAGTCTGGCCATAGAGACCAGTCATCACAGGCAAACCTGGCTGCTCAGAGAGGACAGGCTGTGCTCATTCTTCACCCAGGAAGAGGAAGAGACAGAACTGTATTTTCTGTCAAACTGTGACAGATATTCTGACATAAGAAATAGATTCTTCCCAAAATTATAAAACAACACAAAGAATTTGAAAACCTAAATGATGAAGACAAACTTAAATACATTCTTGGTTAAAAACTCAAATGCCGTGTTTTATCAGCCAAATGTGTGGCCTCCTTCCACAACCTGAGGGACAGCCAGTGAGAAGTATAGTGTGATTATTCGACCTGAGGGACAGCCAGTGAGAAGTATAGTGTGATTATTCGACCTGAGGGACAGCCAGTGAGAAGTATAGTGTGATTATTCGACCTGAGGGACAGCCAGTGAGAAGTATAGTGTGATTATTCGACCTGAGGGACAGCCAGTGAGAAGTATAGTGTGATTATTCGACCTGAGGGACAGCCAGTGAGAAGTATAGTGTGATTATTCGACCTGAGGGACAGCCAGTGAGAAGTATAGTGTGATTATTCGACCTGAGGGACAGCCAGTGAGAAGTATAGTGTGATTATTCGACCTGAGGGACAGCCAGTGAGAAGTATAGTGTGATTATTCGACCTGAGGGACAGCCAGTGAGAAGTACAGTGTGATGGTTCATATTAACCTATTCTTAATTATTATTTGTTGTAATTGCTGTTAATATGAGTATCACTATCATTATCATGAGCTTTCTTTCCTGAGCTTTCTTATATCTCCTAGATATGGGACAGACACTTCAAAACCTTATTCCTTGACTGTCTGTTTTGCCATTTATGAATGTGTTATTCAATGCATTTCTATGGGCTATAGTAAAAGCCAAATTAAATATTTTATCAAATACTTTTTTAATATATATTTTTTATACCTAAAGAGGTCAAATAATTTTAAGTAAATAACTAAATGATCCATAGTATGACCATCTTAAAACAATTCCATATGTCAGCTTTGAACCCGCACCTCAACGGCTTCGACTTCTAATTACAGGCTAATATATTGCTGTCTTTGACCATCATCGCTATGTTTACTTTGACAATGTAAGTGTTTACTTTCCATGTAAATAAAGTATACTGAATTTAATTGAGAGAGAGAGAGAGCGAGATAGAGAGAGCAAGAGAGCGAGAGAGCAAGAGAGCGAGAGAGCGAGAGAGCGAGAGAGAGAGAGAGAGAGAGAGAGAGAGCGAGAGCGAGAGAGAGCGAGAGAGAGAGAGAGAGAGAGTTTAAGTCCTAAACCTTGTTTGACTCACTCAGAAGCTATTCAGCTGAAATCCTATTTGAATTCTGTGTCAGATATGTGCAACGAAGCCTGAGTTCTGAAAAGCCCCATCTAGATTCAGCGAAATACAATCAAAGTGAAAAGCCTATTATCCGTCATCGTCATGATGACGATGATTATCTACATTTGTGAATGGTCTTACCTCTGGGTTCCACTCCTGGTCCGTACACCTTCACCCCGCTGGTATCCACGGCTGGGTCCACCTGCACACGGGCGGGGAACTTGGGCACGGCGTGCCCCCCGTATTTAATGGTGATAGTATACATGCCATGGAACTGTGGGATGTACGTGATAGAATAGGTCCCATCACTGTTGTTCTGAACACGCACCTCCACCTTTGACCCCGAATCAGAAATAATCTCAATGGTCAGCTCGGCCTCCCCAGCCTTGGAGCAGTCCACTATGAACGACCCTGCCTCATTGACCTTCCCTCTCTCCAGGCCTGGCCCACTGGCCGTGACCTTACTGGGGTCAAACACGGACTGTACCATGGCCTTGAAGGGGGAGCCGGGGATGTGCTGCTCGGCAAAAAGGATGTTGATGGCGTATTCGCCGGGCTCTGTGGGCAGGTAGGAGACAGAGCAGGAGCCGTCGCCGTTGTCCTGGCACTCGATCTTGGCCTCGCATGGCCCCTCCACGGTCAGGCCCAGCCCGCCGGTGCCCGCACCCTTGGTGTCAATGGCGAAGGGGGCCGGCTTGCCCACCATGCCCCCCTGGAGGCCTGGGCCATATGCACGCACCTGAGAGACAGCAGGGGGTAGAAACCATTAGACTAACAGCTCAGAGGGGATGATTAGATCTAAAATGGGTGCTCTATGTTACAAATAAAATGGAGCATGCAATATTAAGCTCTATTGGAATTTCAGTAATAGAGCCATCAATAGTGAAGAAGTAACAGGAGTCTCATCTGACTAATGGTTGAAAGATGACTCCATCTAACCAACATGAAAAATGCATATGTCTATGACCACAATAACTATTTCAGTTGCTTCTCTGCATGACCGGCGTATTCTAAACCCTCCCAGTAATGCTTTCCGAGAGTGATGGTGTATGGGGGGGGGGGGGCATCTCCTGAAGGGTTCCGGTGTGCTATGGACCAACAGCCCCAGTCCCACATGGGACAGCAGTGACCTCACCGCCTGACTCATCTAACTGTGACCAAAGGGAATCAGTCACACACACACTATCTCTCGCTGTCACTTTCACACACACACACACACCACACACACACACACACACACACACACACACACACACACACACACACACACACACACACACACACACACACACACACACACACACACACACACACACACACACACACACACACACACACGCGCGCTCTCTCTTTCTCACACACAAACACACATCTCCTGACATTGGTTAATGATTGGTACTCTCTGGATGAGTCAACAGCCCCCAGGTGATCAGAGTGATACAAATGTTTCATTATCACACTTCTACTGCTCCTGGACCTGTCTGTGTGAGAAAGGGAGATGAAAAAAGGGACAGAGAGAGGGGGAGTAGATACTCACTACTAGGGACACCCTGGGTTTTGAGTTAGACCCTCTCTGACAGTTGTTAAATGGAAACTGAATGCAATGACGTGAGTCATCAGAGAGGAAGCCTCCTTTAGTCGTGTACTAATGAAAGTTCCTCCCTATAGCTCTCCACGGGACCATCCGGACTGCTACCCTACAGGCCCTAAAGAGACTGATACAGTACATGCAGACTGGACCAAGGCCAGGTCCTTCTTACCATCTAACCCCATGCAGACTGGACCCATCACTCTATAGAGCAGCACACAGTGTTGTGAAACGTCTGAACATTCCTTCCAGCACAGCTCAAAGTGTAAAACCCACTAGCTTTATCCACTCAATCTTTTGGTGATCTGTATTGTACAGTGCTTACTGTACTGTACAGAACACAGGTTGTGTGTGTGTGTGTGTGTGTGTGTGTGTGTGTGTGTGTGTGTGTGTGTGTGTGTGTTCGTCTCAGGTGTATCCTACCTTTGAGGGGTCAGGGGGCATCACCCCCTCCACAGTGAAGGGGCTCCCAGGCACAGGGTTCCCATCATAGCTGATGTCCACTTTGTAGGGTCCCTCCTCAGGGGGAATGTACTTCACAGTGTGCACTTCATTGGCCGTGTCAGACTCCAGCTTGCAGGGGATTGGCCGACGAGAGGGCGAGGTGATTTTCACATCCAACTTGCCCTGGCCACCGGCGCCGTGCGTGTTCACTGTGAACTCCTGATCCTTCCCAACGTCGACCTCTGTAGGTCACACACACACACACACACACACACACACACACACACACACACACACACACACACACACACACACACACACACACACACACACAGGGTATCAGGCCGGGCTATAGCCTACATTCCTGTTTGGCACCAAAGTAAAAACAATAGATTTTAGTTAACAAACTGGAATGATTAGATACCTAGGGGATCAGAATTATTTTCTAAGCCATCATACAAAACAAATACTAGACTGTCCTTGATGCATCAGCCAAATAATTCCTTGGCAGTATTGAATATCACGAGGGAGGGACTGTTGATTTTATATATTTCTTCTTAAAGGAAGTAACTGTCAGAAGAATGCCAACGTATTATCTATGGCTGTGTGTTCTGGGGAAGACAAGTGTGTTGGAGGTCATGAGGTCAAACTCTTCCATGTGATGAACAGTGGTTATTTCCTGGTCAGTTTCTTAGTAACATGACAGTACGTGTGTGTGTGTGTGGGGTGGGGGGGGGGGGTGGGGGGGCTACTCACTGTTGTTCAACCCCTGAACTTTGACCTTGTTGAGGTCAAGGGGCGGGGCCACAGTGATGTTGAAGGGGCTCTTGGGAATGGGGTCACCGCCGTGGCAGATTGAGATAGACATGTTACCCTGAGAGAGGGAGAGACAGAGAGAGAGAGGAAGAAAGGGTGAGACGGGGGAGCGAGAGAGAGGGAGAGATGGGGAAGAGAGAGAGAGAGATATGAGAGAGGGAGAGAGAGGGCGTTATGGTGGGGAAAGAGGGAGGGAGAGAGAAAGAGAGAGAGGATATGGTAGATGGAGAGAGAGAAAAGATGAATGAGTTGTTATATTATGACATGGACATACTGAACATATGTGCATTGCATTGTAGTGCACGGTGTAGGAGTAGTCATGGTTACATACCTGTTGCACTGCAGTATAGCGCACAGTGTAGGAGTAGTCATGGTTACATACCTGTTGCACTGCAGTGTAGGGCACAGTGTAGGAGTAGTCATGGTTACATACCTGTTGCACTGCAGTGTAGCGCACGGTGTAGGAGTAGTCATGGATACATACCTGTTGCACTGCAGTGTAGCGCACAGTGTAGGAGTAGCCATGGTTACATACCTGTTGCACTGCAGTGTAGCGCACGGTGTAGGAGTAGTCATGGATACATACCTGTTGCACTGCAGTGTAGCGCACGGTGTAGGAATAGTCATGGTTGTCAATGATCTCAAAGTCTCGGACGGCGTCCCCTTTGGCTGCTCCGGTGAAGTGCACTTCAGGCTTGGCCTTGCCCGCTCCCTTGGTGTAGATGGTGAAGTGGGTGGGCTTACCTACCTCCACACCTAGACGTTGTCACACAGAGAGACATTCATGATCAATACAACTGATCTATTAATCAGCTGCATTAACAGTCATTAGCATAGAACTAAATAAAACACCAGAATTGGACATTGATATCCATTGTTTTGTATCTCTAAAGTCATTATTAGCATCATAGTTGTATGTGATTTTGCTCTATTGGCCATGTCGGCGGCTTGTTGTCATGGTTACTAGAAGTCTCACCTGTCTTGTTGAGTCCGGGTCCCTCCGCCCTCACCTTGTTAGCGTCATGGGAGGGGTCCACCTTGATCCTGAAAGGGCTGATGGGTATTTCCTGTGTCAAGGGTCAAAGTGGGAAGGTCAATGTTATTGTTTGGTTTCATAATAATGAAGCTAAAAATGGCGGCGTAGTTTCTCTTTCTCTCACGTGGTCAGCGAACAGCACCATGATGGTGTAGCGTCCGGGGCCGGGGGGCATGTACTTCACTGTGAACGTGTCGTTGTCATTCTTGATGATGTCAAAGTCGATGTCAGCCTCTGCCGGACCGACCACGCCGGGTGCACACTTGATGCCGATACTGACATCCCCTGAGGAATGGGAATGGGAGTGAAGGGGTCCAGGATTAGGGAAGTCAGGAAGGGGGTACAAATTGGAGTGGAAAAAGGCAAGTAAGATTGTTTAACATTGAGAAGGCAGATGGCAAGAAAATACTCATCAGTGAACCCACTCAACAACACCCATTCAGGTTGCAAACTGTCGGCTACAACGTTGAGTAGTGAAGACCCTTCTATGTGTTGTATTTCTCTGTTGCATCTCACCTTGTCCTGCCTCGCTGCAGTCCACAGTGAAGTAGGTGGGCTCGTTGGCCTTCAGACCTGACTTCTCCACACCTGGACCATACACCTTCACATTCTCTGGGTGGCTGCCCTCTCCGATGGTCACCTGAGACACACACACACACGCACACACACACACAAACACACACAGCAATGAACATACATTACTAGTACTATAACATTGTACAAAGCTGTATACTATCTTTGCAAATGCACTGAATTTGCTATAGAATGCTGTAAGTGACGTACTGCATGTATGTACTGTATGTGTATCTAACACAGGGCTCTTCAACCCTGTTCCTGGAGAGTCACCGTCCTGTAGGATTTCGCTCCAACCCTAATCTAGCGCACCTGATTATAATAATTAGCTGGTTGATAAGCTGAATCAGGTTATTTACAACTGGGGTTGGAATGAAAACCTACAGGAGGGTAGCTCTCCAGGAACAGGGTTGGAGAGCCCTGATCTAACAGGTATTTGTCTACAGTCTGTTAGACGGGTGGCCAGTCTTACCCTGAAGGGACTGTTGGGGACGTTGACCTCTCCCCAGGTGATAATGATGGTGTGTTTGATGGGCTTGGTGGGAATGTAGACACAGAGGAAGGTGCTGTCTCCGTTCTCTGTGATCTGGATGTCGATGGGGAAGCCCTCTGCATCCTGGGCGTATATCTTCAGCTGGCCCCTGCCGGCTCCACTTGCATCAATGGTGAACTCTGCTGGTTTGTTGACAATGCAGCCAATCGGTTCCAGACCTGGGCCATAGCTCTTCACCTGCAAGGAGAAGGCATTCATAATGCTGTTATGTCATCCTTATGTAGCCTTTATGTCATTATTACGTCACTATTATAGTATGTTACCATTCTCTTACTGTTACGTCACTTTATTATTCTGGTTCTTCAGGCTGGCAAGCTGGTGGGGTAAATGTGAAGGGGTGGGGTCTAACCTTTTCAGGGAACACGTCATTGGCTGTGAGGAGGATGTGGGCCATAAAGGGGCTGTCCTTGATGTCCTCGTCGTCACAGATGACGTGAACAGCGTAGTCGCCAGGCTCCGTGGGCCAGTAACGTACGTCACATGACCCGTCGCCCTTATCATCACACTCTATCTTAGCCTGCGACGGGCCCTCGATGGAGAAACCTGGGGATGAACAGAGACAGGGAGAGAGATATAGGTACACATTATATAGAGGTGGGTAGAGATATAAGCTCACACACACACAGAAACGCACACAGATACACTGGCAACAAAGAGACAAACAGGCATAGATGGCAACAGACTAAGAAATATTGGAAGGTTGATTTTGTTGTCGCTTGTGATGGAGGTAGAAGACAGAGAAAGAAGAGGAAGTTCATCCTAATTCGTATTATAACTGTGATGAGGTGAATCATCAGGGGTCATGACCTTTTCCTCAGCTGGCAGGTCAGACTGATCATGTGACAGGAACAGGAAGCCCTCAGGTCTTGCGCTGGTTTCCGTGACAAGTGACCCCAAAATGTGGGCTTTAATCTCTCCAATTCTCCAACTAATAACAATTACAGACAGCCTCCAGTGTGTGTGTGTGTGTGTGTGTGTGTGTGTGTGTGTGTGTGTGTGTGTGTGTGTGTGTGTGTGTGTGTGTGTGTGTGTGTGTGTGTGTGTGTGTCTGCTTGGAAATGGAATCTGTGTAAATTGCCTGACAGTCATGCCAGAATTTCAATGGAAAACAGCCAATAGAATAATCCTATGTCTTTCTCTTCCAACGGTCGTCAGACTTACCCAGAGTTCCCACCTCTGTGCCGATGGCCTCCACCACAAAGTCAGCTGACTTTCCCACCATGCCTGTCTCCAGGCCCGGACCCCACGCCCTCACCTTCTGGGACCCCACGTCCTCACTCACCACCACCTCAAACGGGCTGCAGGAAACACACACACATGTTAATGCAGTACATAGACACACATACAGTCAGGGGTGGTCTAGTCAAACAGAAATCCTCTATAGCCCCATTGACTGTAATGTCAGTCAAATTCACGTAATTGATGTTGGGCAGCAGTGATATTTCCAGTTCCACGCCCCCTCCCCCCAGCCATTAAACCCATAAGGAATGCAGGAATTGTACGCTTCATAACATGACTCATTACAGGTCATTTCGGCTCCGTTACGTTATTTCAACATCTGTCCTTCCAGGACACCCCTGGAAAGCCCTTAATGGTTCAGACCACTGCCATTATAGCTTTCATGTGGTTGTGCCCACAGCAGAATAGGGGGGAGGATAGGGTTTCACCTGCGTGGGATGGTCTGTCCGCCCCAGGTGATGGTGATGGTGTATTTGCCAGTCATGATGGGGTAGTAGTCACACTCATACACCCCGTCTCCCACGTCACGCACCTTCACAGGCTCCTCTAGTCCCTCTGAGGGGGTCACAAACAGGTCACACAAGGGTCACACACAGCAGCTCAGAAGACAAAGGCTAGCCAGAGCATACAGTAGCATTCCTATCACAACTAGACCATTGAAAACCATTACATTTCATGAAGAGAATAAATGACCCTATGAAACCAGTAAATTAATGGGGTGGCAAGTCATAAACAATACGAAATACTACACTCATGTCCACACACTCACTTGGCCCCTTGACGGTGACCTTGAGCTCTCCGCTGCCGGCTCCCTTGGTGTACACCTTGAAGTCAGCCACCTCTTTCACCCTCACCCCTTTAGGTTGGAGACCTCTCCCTGAGGCCCGGCACATGTTGGGGTTGCTGGCTGTGGGACCACCGAGGAGTAACGCGGTTAGACAAGAAGATAACAGGATACACACTCACACACACAGGCTGAGGCAGAGGGTGGCTGTTAGTTAGTCGGTTGAATGGTGGTGCATTAAGCACAGTCTGCATGGGCTGCCAGGGAAGAAGCAACAGGAGAGATGGACAATGAACAGGAGTTATATACCTGCAGAACAGCTAGACAGAGAGCAAAGACGGGTTACTGTAAGACACTGGGCTTGAATGGATAAGATTGGCAGAATGAAAACAAAAAGACATGTTGAAATCATTTCTATGCGCTTGAATACAATGATGTTACACGGTGAACCACTAGTTAGATGGCAAAACATTCCAAAGACAAATAGCTAGCATGACTATGCTAACATCTTGTTATGATGCTGCAGGCTTTCAATTAGCTAATTACCATGACCGTGAAAATGCCTTGGCCAAAGAAAACATTACAGCAATGTTGTGTATTTAGGAAGAAATAACCAGCTAACTCTCCCAATTCATCATCATTTTAGACCACTTCAGTTTAGAAATGACCAAAAGAAAAATAAGGAAAATAACTTAAAATAACTGAATTAAAAGTGAAATAGTTGTATGGAAAACCTCTTGATAGAGAGGCTTATTATAATAGGTTATGAAGACAAACAATGTTATTGTTTTGTTATGTTATGAAAAAGCTTTAAATAATGTCAGGTTAAAATGAAGCTAAAAATGGAGGAGCATTTGCATGCTCAGTGTTAGTCAGAAAATGTAAAGTTGTGAATGGCTGACTGAACACAGAGCGATTGCTTTGGTCTGGGGGGGGGGGGATGAAGATGAGGATGACAAGTAGACAGTGTAATGAGGTATGTAAGACTCACACACGTCTGGACGGTCACGCTGACGTTCGCTCCCGTCAAATGAAACAAAGGTCAAAAGTTAAGACAATCGATTTTCGTTTGACTTGAACAGGATTGTTTGTTTCTGGGTTATCAAAAAGTGAATTGGGAAACTATCATAAAGAAACTGTGTTATGGTACGCTATGATGCTGTTGTTTAGTTCAAATCAATTTTGGTTAATTAGTGGGTGTTGTTACTCATTAGTTCTGTTCTAAATCGTCAAGTCAATTTAACGTCACACATGGAAGAAATCAAATCACGTATTACAGGATATTAAGCCAAAGTGAGCTACAAACTGGATAAAAATGAATGTGTGTGGGATTATTTTATAACTTTTTTGATATGCAGTATTCAAAGATTATTGCAATAAGACAATGTTGGAAGACCAATTGCAATGTACTTCTATTTTTGAAGCAGGTGATGTACTGTAAGTGTGTGACCTCTGTGTGTTGAAGACCTGCCGAGCGTCTGTAAAGGTGACCGTCCAAAACCAGCCAACCACATGGATGGATGGTGCTGCCTCTATTGTTAAAATGAGGAGGAACTGCATTTCTTACTCCCATTCACTCTCTTCCTTTTCTTTCATTCTTGCATTCTTTCTCTCTCATCCTTTCATTTCTTCTTTCAGTTACACACTCACTCATTCCCTCTCATTCTCTCTCTTTGGAAGCTGCCTGGGTTGAAGGGGGGATGAAGCCACAGAGGGCTAAGCGCCAGCACATGCCATCAAGCTGGGGACCCCTGGTGTGGTGCGTCAAAGGGGTTGGGGGTATAGTTTTGAGTTTAGGGGGGACCAGGCTGGCGCAGGCAGGCTCCGGTCTCTCCTCCACGGGCAGGCCTGTACTAACTTGGTCGCCTGGGTTTGGGCGGTGTTGGGGGGGGCACTCTCTTGGCCTTGTCTGTGGGTGGGGTGCGTATGGACTGGGGCACTATCTGCACCGGAGAGCCAGGGGGCAGGGCGCTCGGTGGAGCTGCATGGAGGAATAACAACAACATGACACACACGTAGGAACAGGACAGGGTCATTCTGGAGAACCACCAGAACCCACAGCTTAGAACCCTGCCTCCCCAACACTCAGAACCCATCCTCTCACAAACCAAGAGTTCACCAACCCTAACCCAACAATTTTCAGAAGGACCCAAAAGACTTCAGACCATGTCGGTGGCCTGTCTGTTATGGAGATCAAATGTTTAGTAGTGAGGTCAGTCTAGACATTAAAACTCAATGTTACTCAGATTAGAAAGAGAGAGAGGGAAAAAATCTGTATTTGTGTGTGTGTGTGTGTGTGTGTGTGTGTGTGTGTGTGTGTGTGTGTGTGTGTGTGTGTGTGTGTGTGTGTGTGTGTGTGTGTGTGTGTGTGTGTGTGTGTGTGTGTGTGTGTGTGTGTGTGTTACCCTCTGAGATGTGGACAGTGAAAGGGCTTCTGGGTATCTGCTGCCCAGCAAATGTCACGTAGATAACATGAGGCCCCTTCAGGATAGGGCAATAGGTGCAACGGAAAATACTGTCCCCCTTGTTTTCCAGAATGATCTCAACGGTGTCTCTTCTGCCCTGGGAGTCCACGATGATCACACCCACGTCTCCAGCACCGGCACCTGAGGACAAAAAGAGATGTGCTAACACCTTCTACTGTGTGTTCAGGGGACAGAAATGGACGTAACACTGGAGGACATTAGAGAGAACAAATACATACATGTACTTTGTCATCATGATTGAAGGAATAAATATCAGCTAATATTGCAAAGCTAATGATCATTCTGAAAGATCCTTAGATTTATTTACAACCCTATTGACGAAACTAGGGGATTTCAACAGGAAAGGTAGATAGATGATCTACTTCCATACCGTGAACATGGTCCTCCCCAGATGTGTATGTGTGTGTTACCTGCTGTGTAGATGTCGAAGTAGGTAGGCTTGTTAGCCACGTTGCCTACAGGCTCCAGTCCTGGTCCTCTGGCCTGCACCTTGTTGGGGTCTCCCATGGCCTTGGACACACTCACTACAAAGGGACTCCTGTCTATGTCCTGCCCAGCGAACAGCACCTTCACCTGGGAGAGGAACATGGATAGACCCCTGTTAGACCGCTGGAGGAAATCCCATACTACTGAAGTTTATAAACTAAGATTTAAAATATTTTCATATATATATATACGGGTACTGTAAGTGTGTTACCTTGTGAAGGCCCTCCACTTTGGGCAGATAGATGACAGAGTACGTCCTGTTCTTGTCATTGTTGGGGATCACTCTGGCCTGGAACAGAAAGAGAGGGGAAAGATGGGAGAAAGGAGAGAGATAGAAGCTGGATGTGAAGAACTGTGTGGGCAAATGAACAGCAAATGGGGCAAATGAACAGCAACTTTAGGATAGAGGAGTAAGGGATTGAGGAGTTAAGGGTTAATGTGAGTGCCCCACCTCCTCTGTGTGTCCCTCTGAGTCCTCCACGTAGACCAGCACCTCCCCTAGCCCTGCCTCCACTGTCTCCACTATGAACTCAGCCGGCTTCAGCACCATGTTACCTCTGGGATCAATACCTGATGGGGGAAAGGATGGAGATGTAAGAGCCCTCTGTCACTTATTCTGTGCTGACAGATGTAAACAGGATGAAACACCTTCCTTTTCAACAATAATTCTTGCACCTAATATACAGTATATCTATACAGAATAAACCAGAAGGCCTTTGGGCGATTGAGCCTTTAGAAGATGTAGATTGTAAAGGAAGTCAGTTTTTTTACCAATGTTTTATTTGTTTTGCTATTTTTTATTGCAGGGGTGCAAGCACACCATGACAGTCGTGAAGCAGGCGGGACAAAACCTATTCCCCCTCAGGAGACTGAAAAGATTTGGAATAGGTCTTCAGATCCTCAAAAGTTTCTACAGCTACTCCATCGAGAGCATCCTGACTGGTTGCATCCCTGCCTGGTATGGCAACTGCTCTGCCTCCAACCGCAAGGCACTACAGAGGGTAGTGCGTACGACCCAATACATCACTGGGGCCAAGCTTCCTGCCATCCAGGACCTCTTTACCAATCGGTGTCAGAGGAAGGCCCTAAAAATAGTCAAAAACTCCAGCCACCCAAGTCATAGACTGTTCTCGCTGCTACCACACGGCAAGCGGTACCGGAGCGCCAAGTCTAGGTCCAAGAGGCTTCTAAACAGCTTCTACCCCCAAGCAATAAGACCCCTGAATATCTAGTCAAATAGCTACCCAGACTATTCACATTGCCCCTCTCCTCCCCTCTCCACATCACTGCCACTCTCTGTTGTCATCTATGCATAGTCACTTTAATTAACTCAACCTACATGTACATACAGTTGAAGACGGAAGTTTACATACACTTAGGTTGGAGTCATTAAAACCCGTTTTTCAACCGCTCCACAAATTTATTGTTAACAAAGTATAGTAGGACATCTACTTTGTGTATGACACAAGTAATTTTTCCAACGATTGTTTACAGACAGATTATTTCACTTATAATTCACTGTATCACAATTCCAGTGGGTCAGAAGTTTACATACATTAAGTTGACTGTGCCTAGAAACAGCTTGGACAATTCCAGAAAATGATGTCATGGCTTTAGAAGCTTCTGATAGGCTAATTGACATAATTTGAGTCAATTCGAGGTGTACCTGTGGATGTGTTTCAAGGCCTACCTTCAAACTCAGTGCCTCTTTGCTTGACATCATGGGAAAATCAAAAGAAATCAGCCAAGACCTCAGAAAAAAATTGTAGACCTCCACAAGTCTGGTTCATCCTTGAGAGCAATTTCCAAATGCCTGAAGGTACCACGTTCATCTGTACTAACAATAGTACGCAAGTATAAACACCATGGGACCACTCAGCCGTCATACTGCTCAGGTAGGAGACGGTTTCAGTCTCGTAGAGATTAATGTGCTTTGGTGCGAAAAGTGCAAATCAATCCCAGAACAACAGCAAAGGACCTTGTGAAGATGCTGGAGGAAACAGGTTCAAAAGTATTTTTATCCACAGTAAAACAAGTCCTACATCGACATAACCTGAAAGGCCGCTCAGCAAGGAAGAAGCCACTGCTCCAAAACCGCCATAAAAAAAGCCAGACTATGGTTTGTAACCGCACATGGGG
Organism: Salmo salar; assembly: GCF_965601325.2. Lineage (NCBI taxonomy): Eukaryota > Metazoa > Chordata > Actinopteri > Salmoniformes > Salmonidae > Salmo > Salmo salar. The sequence continues at coordinate 55,555,460 of NC_138307.1, forward strand.
ACAAAGATGGTACTTTGGAGAAATGTCCTCTGGTCTGATGAAACAAAAATAGAACTGTTTGGCCATAATGACCATTGTTATGTTTGGAGGAAACAGGGGGAGGCTTGCAAGCCGAAGAACACCATCCCAACCGTGAAACACGGGGGTGGCAGCATCATGTTGTGGGGGTGCTTTGCTGCAGGAGGGACTGGTGCACTTCACAAAATAGATAACATCATGAGGAAAGAAAATGATGTGGATATATTGAAGCAACATCTCAAGACATCAGTCAGGAAGTTAAAGCTTGGTCGCAAATGGGTCTTCCAAATGGACAATGACCCCAAGCATACTTCCAAAATTGTGGCAAAATGGCTTAACGACAAGGTATTGGAGTGGCCATCACAAAGCCCTGACCTCAATCCTATAGAAAATCTGTGGGCAGAACTGAAAAAGCGTGTGCGAGCAAGGAGGCCTACAAACCTGACTCAGTTACACCAGCTCTGTCAGGAGGAATGGGCCAAAATTCACCCAACTTACTGTGGGAAGCTTGTGGAAGGCTACCTGAAACGTTTAACCCAAGATAAAGAATTTAAAGGCAATGCTACCAAATACTAATTGAGTGTATGTAAACTTCTGACCCACTGGAAATGTGATGAAAGAAATAAAAGCTGAAATAAATCATTCTCTCTACTATTATTCTGACATTTCACATTCTTAAAATAAAGTGGGGATCCTAACTGAGCTAAAACAGGGAATTTCTACTAGGATTAAATGTCAGGAATTGTGAAAAACTGAGTTTAAATGTATTTAGCTAAGGTGTATGTAAACTTCTGACTTCAACTGTACTATCTCAACTATTATTTTTTTTACTACTCCTCTTTAATTACTTGTTACTTTTATCTCTTATTCTTATCCATATTTTTTGAAACTTCTCTGTCAGTTAGGGACTCGTAAGTAAGCATTTCACAGTAAGGTCTACACCTGTTGTATTCAGCATTTCACTGTAAGGTCTACACCTGTTGTATTCGGCGCATGTGACTAATACAATTTGATTTTATTTTATTGACCATTTCAAATTATACGTTTATAAAACATATACCCGTAGGCTGCCACTCAAAAGAAGGGAAAAAAATGTAAGAAATACATACAGAGTTTAAGTAATAATACATTCCGTATCAACAGGGTAAGAAAATAAAAACAAGAGGGCTTCTACCCCCAACCTCCCATTCCATTCCCCCAACCCCACCCAGCCAACATGTCTCAATTCAACCCCGGGTCCTTAGTGTACAAGAGAAAGTAGTACACTATGTTTTCTGTCAATATACCTGGTAAAATAATTGTTAATAAACAAGTCTATCTGTGATTTTTCCCAAATTATGTTTTATATTTTTCCAGATTGTTTTCTCAGTTTAATTTTTCCTTGTTTCACTCTCAAAATTACAAATGTTCATAGAGAAATAACGAAATTGGATGTTCTGAGTCCATTTCTATGGTTAAATTACATTAGAAGACCATTTGTTTTGGTCTGGAAGAAAAGTAAAAGTGAGTGTAATTCCCCTTTATTTGTGCATCTGGCCCTTTAATTGTGCATTTAGCGAGTGAGGAATGTGCCGTTTTATGTGCCGGTCTAACGATGGTTCTGTACTGCTGCTGCTCATTTCGTGGCAAATTTATTGTTATTATTGTTTTTGTATTCTTTTGGAGGTGTATCAGCTTTAATATTGCAAATAGATTGTGGCTTCTATCAATGTAATTGTGTGCATCATTTACAATCCCCCATATAGAATTTTTACATTTTCATGGAAAAGTTTGAAAATAACAAATAATAGATACAAATTATATAGTTACTCATGATATACTTCTGCCAGGTAAGTGTGCACATTTAATTGAGAAGGCTTTGGGGAAAGTATTTCTGTCAACCCACAAGACGGTTATCACATCAACTGGCCACACACGGAGAGATAGACACGAACATGCTCACCACACAGACAGACAGGGTCAATATTGCTGGAAATTAATTGGCAGATAGTGGTAGGTTTGGCTTTTTAAGCCAATAGTGGCTAACCCGGGGTGGGATAATGTCAATGTTGAGCAATGTTGTTCCTTGACTAGCACCATTCATTCTCGCTGTCAATAATAACTGTATGCACTGGCGATTAGGAGAGAGTGAGGTGATTACCATCTAAGAGCTAACAGATTCTTTGTGTCAGTGCTGCCTGCCAGTAGTAATCATCTCTGATTGATTGAGAGATTCAAGGAGCTGTCATCGTTAAGTAACATAATAGACGCAAAGCATTGAATATTTACGTTCATGCACTTCTAAATTCATTTTGTAACTTTGCCCAGAAGCATTTACCTACAGGACGCTCCCACATCATATGGAGGAATGTGCCTACCTGATTAGAGGACACAGTGAACAGTTGGGAGTTGGGGCCAATTTCCTTGGTGTTAAATACAATCTGTGAATAAACTTAAAATGTGCAAATTGATGGTTTGGATTATGGGATGCCAAGGTCATATTTTTTCCATATTCTGTTCCAGTTAAAGGGTCTTTCAGATTCAATTAGATCTGTGGACCATATTTTTGAATGGCTAGCTCAGAATATGAGCTTTCCAATAGTTGTTTATATATTATAGAGGTCAGTCCTGTCGGGAGCACAGATAATTTACTGATAGATAAAAAAGTTAAAGAAGTCTTTGAAGGAAGTCAGTTGTTCCCAGTCTCTCTCTCTCACCTGGTCCGTAGGCCTTGGCCTTCTTGGGGTGCAGAGTCTTGGAGCGCAGCGGGGCGCCAGGCTTCAGCTTGGATTTGGGAAACTGGGACAGGTAGGTCATCACCGAGTGCTCGTCCACATTGGGATCCACTATTTCCTCAGGGGCTATCACCTACAGAGAGGGAGAAGACAATAGACGGTGCACAGGGTCAAAGGTTATCATCACATCCTGTTTCTCTATGGTTATACTCACAAGATACAAGATACACGTCTCTAACAATGGGAGTCGTTGTCCACAAAGCGACACGGAGGGCTGTCTAACTCCAGCCTATCCTTTTTTTGGATTGGTGGATACATCTCATTATTGTAATCCTTTTCTGAATATTCGATGAGGATTGTTGAGTTCAACAACCTGTATTCAATGGAGAAAGAGGCTATGCTACTAGCCTCATGCCATGAATATGCATAGCCATCTCGAGACAACCCCGATATCAAGTTGACGTGATGTCATGTTTCCTACTTATATTAGTACACTCAAAACAACTTAAGAATTACGAAACTTCTATTTGATCAAATAAACATCACGTAGCAAACAAGGCAGTTTTTTGTTGACAAAATGTAACACTCTCTCATTGACCTCCATACAAAAACTTCTTGATTGGTGGGCGAAACAATGAAAAAACACCTCCTGCTCGAGGGAGACAGATTTTCCACCAAGTTCGGCTTCTCTCTTCCTCTTCCTCTCTGTACACAATCAAAGCCTGATTTAATAAGAAGAGGGGGACAGGAAGAGACGCCGCACGCACAGGGGTCAAAGGTTATCACGTCACTTCCTGTTTCTCCTAACACATAATCAAAGCATGATTTAATAACGTTACAATAAATATTGTATTAATAACTACTAACCTGAGGATAAAGAACTTACTTCAATTGAAAGCACAACAAAGAAAGACATCCAATAGACATATAGCCTAATAAGTCTCTCTCTCTGCCTATAAAGTTGATGTAAAAGAACAGGCTGGTGAAAGGACTGAGAAAACCAGGGCAGTGGAATCAAAAGCAGCAGCTCTGATGGAATTAAAGGCTAATTGTATTGTCCAACATCACAATGTGTTTTCCTTATGATCGCAGTGGAAAGAGGATGAGGAGAGGGGGAATAGAAAAGCGAGAAATGCCACCAGGAAATCATGTTGGAGTGGTTTAATGTTTTATAGAGAAAGAAAGTTCCCCTACGTGGAGCTAGAGTGAGCGACAGGAGTGAGGTTTGAGTAGAGAGAAAGGGGGAAAGGAGAGAGGGAGAGGAGAAAAGAGAGAACAGAGGGAGAGGGGGGAGGAGAAAGCAGAGGGAGAAGGGGAAGGGGAAGGAGAGAGCAGGACAATGAGAGCAAGTGTGGAAAAGAGATGGAAGTGATATAGAGAAAGAAAGAGGGGGGAGATGTAAGGAAAAATATAAATATTAGAGAGAGAGAGAGAGAGAGAGAGAGAGAAAGAGAGAAAGAGAGAGAGAGAGAGAGAGAGAGAGAAAGAAAGAAAGAGAGAGCGATGTCAAGTTCTGCAGCAGCTGTTAGGCACACAAAATGTCTGTGTTTAAACAGCTCCCTGGATAATGGAGTCCACAATTATACACAACCACCACATGGGGACTTACAGGTTGAAACACACACATGTTCACATACTCTCACACACACATGCTAATTTACAACCTACATACCCATAGGGTGTGTGGCTCTGAGAGGAAACAGGCTGTACATGCTAAAGAGGTGCCACTGCTTCAGGCATACCTGTACGTACATACGTACATACATACGTACGTACATACATACATACATACATACATACATACATACATACATACATACATACATACATACATACATACATACATACATACATACATAGACTCTTACTATAGGTATTCTACTCCCAATGTATAATGCTGAAATCATACTGACATTTTCAAGAGCTCTTAAACCATGCCCCATGGTCAGAAGAAATAATGAGTTTGCCAAATGAAGCCAGTCAAAATGACTTCAGGACTTTCCCAACCTTGTTGAAGGGTCAATATGTTCTCTGTTTCCAGACTGGGAATGTCATCCCACATCCCATTGTGTCAAAATGGCCAATTTTCTCCCTTTTCCCTTTATAGTCATCCATTTGGATCTCTCTCTCTCTCTCTCTCTCTCTCTCTCTCTCTCTCTCTCTCTCTCTCTCTCTCTCTCTCTCTCTCTCTCTCTCTCTCTCTCTCTCTCTTTCTCTCTCTCTCTCTCTCTCTCTCTCTCTCTCTCTCTCTCTCTCTCTCTCTCTCTCTCTCTCTCTCTCTCTCTCTCTCTCTTCTCTCTCTCTCTCTCTCTCTCTCTCTCTCTCTCCTCTCTCTCTCTCTCTCTCTCTCTCTCTCTCTCTCTCTCTCTCTGAGGGGTGTCAGAGGGTGTTCTAGCTATATTTAACCCTTGGCTGTAGGGCCAGGGGGTGAGCCTGAAAATAGACCAGACATTATTTAGCATGGCCACACACTGGGTTAACCACTATGCTACTCTCTGTGTGTTCCTCGACTGATACAGGGTCAGTGGTGTGTTTTGGGGATCACAATGTTTAAGGTTAGACAGGGGTAATAAGAGCTGACCCTGGTGCAGTTGTTCAAGATGTAAACACATCCCACGACCTTATTACTCCCACCATGTGACCCGGGCTCTAAGCATGCTGGGATTGCCCCCATTCTACCATACAGGGATGGCCTGGACCCTCCCATATAAGCTCAAATGCAACGTACACACGTACACATGTACACACACACACACACACACACACACACACACACTCCCTCCACTATACACATGCATATAGTTATTAAGAACAGCCTGAGAAAATAGCAAGGCCCGTCATGGTCTCACCAATCCTTCTAATCCCTTATATTCATGTTGCCATATATCTCCTTTCTCTCTCCTCCCCTCATTTCTCTATGAAGAGTTGCAGGTTCCCTTGGTCTGCGTTAAAATCATTGACTAATGAGCAGAAGGTTGTTTCAGCTAATGGTAACAAATGTTTGGGCCAATTAATACACTGAAGTAAGTGCTTATTGACAAAATAAAACACAGGTTGCCCCTGGACAAGTGGGCAAAAACCACTAAACACATACACACACACCCACACACACGCACGCGCACGCACGCACACACACACACACACACACACACACACACACACACACACACACACACACACACACACACACACACACACACACACACACACACACACACACACACACACACACACACACACACACACACACACACACACAGGGAATATAGAGCTTCTGTTCATGTTTTCCATCTTGGAATCTAGAAGTGTTATAGACTAGTGTGGGACTGGGGAAACTGTTTGTGGTTTCATATGAACACGCTCCAGTGGTCCTGGTTGTGGCATTGGCTAACCCACCCTCGCCTCTTCAGAATCCAGCCTAACCTGATGCCAGCCTGGCCTCTCCTCTCTCCAAGACCCAGCCCAGTACAGCAGCCTGCCAATGTACCTCCACAACCACATACTGAAGAAATTAGCAGTCCCACATACACTTATCCACATTGGCCTATGTGGCTATGGATTGTCACCTGGGACACACCCACCAACTCCAACTCACTCACTCAAAGAACAGATTGTTCATACAGGCTTATGACAAGTCTTACAGTGCATTTATAAACACATCATAATACATTTGACCAATCTTTAAGCCATAAAGTGCTATCAAAGACTGCGTCTGAGTCTAAACCAAGTATGTGGATATGAGTTTAACTAGAAGAGTTTAACTAGTACAAATGAGTTCAGGTTATGTGAACTAAACCAGATGAGACCAGGAGTGAAGCTGAGTGTAGGTGGTGTGGTGATGTTACCTGGGGCACTCCGAGCCAGTCGTCAGCCTGCTGCATGGCCTCCCTGGCATTCTCCACAGGCTGGCTAGGATCCCACGTCTCCCAGTCAGGACACAGGCCTACATGACAGGGAGGGAGGGAGAGGGGGAGAGGGAGCATTTAGTCATGGGACAACAGTACACAGAGAATCAACATAGCTACATCCACTACGATTCACTATAACCATGACAACAACTGCCAAACCATGTTTACCCGCAATACTTTGCCTCTACAGTAGAGACACGTAGAGACAAGCAAGAGTGAGCTGGTCAATGCTTAGAGAGCGGTGAGTTACTTTTTTCCTGATGTCCGACTGTGGGTCACTTTGAACAAAGCTGACACACACACATACACACACACACACACAATGCAGCTTATAGGATTATCAGGGAGTGACGTGAGGATGAGAGATGTAGGAAGCCTCAGACGACATACAAACACAGAGTGTCATCACTACAGAGTTCTCTATCCACCAACCTGGTCTCAGCATTTTGTACCTTTTTGTACGTAAATCCGAGACACTACATTTAGTATGATATGTTACGTTTAATATGGCATGCATTCATTTGTGGATGTCCATCATCCATTTCGTATGATATGTTACAAATGACAATTGGTATGATATGTTACGAATTTGCAAAGCGTACAATATGTTACAAATTTCCAAAACATACAACATGTTATGAATTTGCAAAACGTAAGATATATTACGAATTCTAATTTGCTGTGGTTAACGGTAGCTAGGTGGTTATCACTAACATTAGCTAGCTGGCTAACGTTAGCAAGTTTAGGGGTTAGGATTAAGGTTAGGGTTAGGGGAAGGGTTAGCCAACATGCTAAGTAGTTGCAAAGTAGCTAAAAAGTAGTAAGAAGCTGAAAAGTTGCTAAAATGATGAAGTTGTTCGTGATGAGATTTGAACACGCAACCTTTGCGTTACTAGACATTCGCATTGTATGCCCACCCATCCATCAAGACCAAGCACCCTCCTTTCTTTTTTGTTTTAAGTAACCTTCTGTCTTATGTAACCATATCAAATGTAACATACAGTATAATACTAATTTGAGTGTCCAGGATGTACATGTACTATGTTATGTCTAGTCTATGAGACCGGGCTGTATCCACAGACTGTGGAACGGGAAAGAGGGCTCAGCACTACTCAATGTGACAGAGTGGTTTGTTGTTTTTTACTGTTGTTTCGCCCACCTCAGTATATGGCAATACATATTCCATAAGTTTCATTAGCTGTCATCTAGACTGTTCTCAGCTCAGTGTGGCTTCCTTGCGCAAACCCCACTACTGCCAGGAGCCGTATGAAAACAGAGGTGTGAGGCAAAAGGATACTAAACAAATACATGGCAGAGAGTGAGTGTGTGAGGGGTCTCTTGGCGATTTTGAAAAACTAACCGGAGAGGAACATAAACCCCCAAAGCATTCTCCCACACTGCCAAAGAGCTGTACCTGACCCTCATATTTGTTTGTGTTCCATAAACACACACACACACACACCATCATACACTCAATGCACACGCACAACTCAAAATGGGTCATTATGTTTAATGAGCCCTGTACAACTGGCCAGTAGTATAAACTAGTACCTTTTTCGACCAACTCATACCTGTTTAATGTGCCTCTTTTAGGCTGAGGTGTGATTTACTGGCCCTGGGGGGTCTGTGACCAGGTAGTGTGAGGGTGAGAGAGGGCCATTCAGAGGGGGTGGATAGAGGGGTGTGTCGGGTAAAATCTGATGGGCAACATTTCACTCTGAGGAGATGGTATCAACCTCAGGATAGGATGCTGTGTTAACGTTGCTGTGGAATCGTGTGTGTGTGTGTGTGTGTGTGTGTGTGTGTGTGTGTGTGTGTGTGTGTGTGTGTGTGTGTGTGTGTGTGTGTGTGTGTGTGTGTGTGTGTGTGTGTGTGTGTGTGTGTGTGTCCAAACCCTCTCCGTTCCCTGTTGCTTAATCCTGGCTTATTGTTGTATTCTAGTGTAAATATACCATTGGACAAGGCATGGACTCAAGCCACGAGCAAACCTTTCCTTAATTTACGGACAATACGCTTTACTTTCACTGTTTTACTGTCCGCCCTTACTTCTAACAGAGAGGCCTCTGCCTTGTTCCTGTTGCTCCTTAACAACATACATGAGTACACACACACACACACACACACACACACACACACACACACACACACACACGCACACACGCACACACGCACACACGCACACACGCACACACGCACACACACACACACACACACACACACACACACACAATAATGTGTTTGCCAGGAAATGCGGCATGCTACATGTGTTTTCACTTATTGAGTTCCTCGCTGCTGTGTTCTCTACTCTGACACTCTCCATGCTGTTACAACAGCCAGAAACCCACTGCCTCCACACTGCAGTCTGCAGCACACCCATCTCCAGCGCCTTGCTGGGAAGGGGTTTGGCTGAATCAGGGGAACTCGAGGTGTCGGGACCAATTAACTACGCTGTAGAGGATAGCAGGTCTGAGAGCAGTTTGAGTTTCACACAAAACAGTTATTAAATTTTACATTTACATTTTAGTCAGTTAGCAGACGCTCTTATCCACAGTGACGTACAGTTGGTGCATCCATCTTAAGATAGCTAGGTGAGGCAACCAACCACATATCACAATCGTAGTAAGTACATTTTCCCAAGTTATCAGCAAAGGCAATGGTAGTAGGAAAAGAAAAGTACAATGTTGTTTTTATGCTCTACTGTATGTGTCACATTTCTTGCTAATGGGTGAACGGTCCTGAATGTTACATTTTGTGCTGACAAGAGAAGAGGGCCGCGTTTTGGCTGCCCTAAGCGAGATTTGGTTGGGGGGCCCCTAGCGAGATTTGTTTTTTCCAGGGATGGAGAGAAAATGTTGCATTTTCAAAGATAATTCCCTGCAGTTCTACACATTTTGCCATGAATTACGAGTGGCTAACAAAATCAATGGGGTCCCACTGGAGGTCAGGGCCCCTGAGCACGGGCCTAGTGGCAGTTCGTAGTCTGCATATAGGCAGAGGTGTCACTGCGAGAGAACGTGAGAGAATTGAACTTTGCCCTAACGCTATGTGTACTGTGAGTGTATAGCTTGTTCTGGATCTATCAGTACGAATGCGAGTGAGTGCAGAGAGAAACAGAGCCCTGTACGGTCAAAGCCTAGAATAAAACCTGCTAGTTAGTCCTGCTCAGTGTCCGAGATTTGTGTAACCGCAGTGTAAACACTACTAATACAGACACCTAGACCATAAACACACACTCACCCTGAAAAGCTGAAATGTACACACACACACAAACACACACACACACACACACACACACACACACACACACACACACACACACACACACACACACACACACACACACACACACACACACACACACACACACACACACACACACACACACACACACACACACACACACACATGATTAGGCACGTACACCATAAACACACATGTAAAGCACAAACACACACACACACACACCCGCTCTGTGACCCCGCTGCTCTGGGTAAGTGAATTAGACAGGCTCAGCATGGGGGAGAATGGAGTCGTTGTTTGTTTATTGTTCCCCCACCTTAGCCTCTCTCCAACACACTTCTCAACTTCCTGCCTGAGCAAACACACTTTGCCATGCACACAAACACGCATAGACACACACTCAGAAGCATCCAAACACATGAAAACAAATAAAGCACACCTTCACACATTGGCTCTCTCTCACACGCACACGCACACTCACACTCACACACCTACAAAAGACAAACACCTATACACACATACAGACACTCAGCAAACAAAAAGACAGTGCACCTCAGTTCTTTGCTTCATTTCTCTGGAGTAACTAACTCTGTGAACTTATTAATGCCATTCCACTCATCTGGTCTCACACCATTTGTACAAACACAGGATTAGAGGCTCTGTTGAACAAGACATGTCTCCTGACCCGAGGTCAGTCTGAGTTCCCCTTGGAACCATGTCTTAGAAAGCCTTACTGCCTGCCAGGAGCCTAGTCCAAATTAGTAGAGGCCTTCACCGAGAGAGCCAAGCCTAGAGTTATGAAACCTTCCCCAGCGGGGATCACTCTATCTAGGGCAGTTGTCGGGCAAGTCCCCCTGGCTAGGCCCTGATGACCCTGATCTCTAATTACCGGCTATGTACTATCTATCTCTCTGTGGTTTGGGGATTCTAAATGTCTGCGTTTTTTGGTTACCCCCCTACACTCCTCCTCCTCATCCTCCTCCTCCTCTCTCTTTCCCTCATTCTTGTCTCATCAGATAGTTTTATAATGACGAAGCGGCTGGTTCTGATTAAGAGTTAGGGGTGGTAGCGGAGAGCATACGGAAGACACACCTCCCATTCTGGTTCCTCTAGGTCTCCCCTTCTCTGATGTGAAGTTGTGCAGTTCAGGAATATTGCTTATTGAATGCAGCTTGTATTCTTTTTGGCCTCATCCATTCCTACGTTGCGCCCACATCCCCACCTTGAATAGGATCTCCTCATTGATGTCGTGCTCTATGGTAGCCCCTGCACCATAACC
>NC_138307.1:55571618-55584118 GCF_965601325.2 Salmo salar
ACTTGATAATTGCCTAGAATTTCACAGCGGCATCCCCTTTGTGTGGCCATAATGCATCCCAAAAACATCCATGCCTTTTGCGGCCAGTAGCTGCTGTGCGCTTCTCCATCACGTGATCGGGTCTTTATCACAGGCTACAAGTGAAGACAGATACATCGGGGACGCAACTGCGCATTCTTATCCAATTCTGAAGTGCATATTGAAGATATTGGAGGAACTATCCACATTAACTTTTCATCAGCCAACAATATGAATAGGCTTAAAGAACAGCAAAAGCGCAAGCCTATGTCAATCTACTATCCCCCATAGTACAAAGGTAGACCAATTCTGTTCTGTGCGATAAATAAATATTCCAAACATAGTCTGGGAAAGTTGTGGGATGCTATAGATGTCACAGCTATCCTTGATAGCAGGAAAGGGTAGAGTCAAGTGCAGGAGACTGAGGTCCGTTTGAACAGATGTTTAATAATCCCCGATAAATAAAGTCGCCACAAGGCAGGCTGTACAGAATATCAGACAGGAGGACAGCTCCAAAATACAAAACACACGGGGCTGGCAACCCTAATGCCTAAATCCAAAAATACGCGGCGTGGCTGAAGCAGCGCAAAATACCGACTATCACAAAGAACATGACATGAAACAATCCCACACTAATTCCCAAACAAAAAGGACAAACTAAATACCCCCCCACTAATGACTAACAAGGAACAGGTGCGGACCTAGACAGACAAAACCAAAAGACACAGAAACGTAGATCGGTGGCAGCTAGTAGGCCGGCGACAACGACCGCCGAGCACCACCCGACCGGGGAGGGGCGCCACCTTCTGTGGACGCTGTGACAATAGATCCAAAATTAATACAACCACTAGCATCCTGAAAACTTTTTTACTCCATGTGGCTGACGCAACAGATCAAAATGTTGCTAAACTAAGGTTATTTCTTCACATTATAAGGGCAGCAATGCGCACATGGTAGTAGGCTATAAGAGTGAATGTTCCATTAGCGGAAAACACCATTATCAAAAGTGCAATTATGCATGTAATGCTTTTATTATAAAGGTGCATTTTTATGGTGAAAATTATCTTCCCCAAACTTGAAACTGCTTATGTATGCCAGTTAAGCTCTACACCCCTTGTAAAGCGGATTAATGTGCTTAATTTTAAGTTATTTGTCCACTTTAGTTGTTCTACAAACCTTATTAAAACATATTGGCCTACGGGCTAGGCTACAAGAGATGTGCGACTATGATTAAAAAAAGTTGCAAAAAAAGGCTTTGTTTCTTAAGTTGGGCATCATTCACAAGTGATAATATATAATTCACACGTGATCAAATCAAATCAAAGTTTATTTGTCATGTGTGCCGAATACAACAGTTGTAGACCTTACAGTGAAATGCTTACTTACAGGCTCTAACCAATAGTACAAAGAAAAAAAACGTATGTGTGTGTGTGTGTGTGTGTGTGTGTGTGTGTGTAGGTAAGTAAAGAAATAAAACAACAGTAAAAAGACATTTGAAAATAAGAGTTGCAAGGCTATATACAGACACCGGTTAGTCAGGCTTTTATGAGGTTGTATGTACATGTGGGTATGGTAAAAGTGACTATGCATGTATGATGAACAGAGAGTAGCAGTAGCGTAAAAAGAGGGGTTGGCGGGTGGTGGGACATTGCATGGGTGGTGGGACATTGGATGTTGCAGCTCCTTTTGTGGATCTCAGGACCCATGCCAAATCTTTTTAGTTTCCTGAGGGGAAATAGGCTTTGTCGTGCCCTCTTCACGACTGTCTTGGTGTGTTTGGACCATTCTAATTTGTTGTTGATGTGGACACCAAGGAATTTGAAGCTCTCAACCTGCTCCACTACAGCCCCGTCAATGAGAATGGGGATGTGCTCGGTGCTCCGTTTCCTGTAGTCCACAATCATCTCCTTAGTCTTGGTTACGTTGAGAGATAGGTTGTTATTCTGGCACCACCCGGCCAGGTCTCTGACCTCCTCCCTATAGGCTGTCTCGTCGTTGTCGGTGATCAGGCCTACCACTGTTGTGTCGTCAGCAAACTTAATGATGGTGTTGGAGTCGTGCCTGGCCATGCAGTCATGGGTGAACAGGGAGTACAGGAGGGGACTGAGCACGCACCCCTGGGGAGCTCCAGTGTTCAGGATCAGCGTGGTAGATGTGTTGCTACCTACTCTCACAACCTGGGGGCAGCCCGTCAGGAAGTCCAGGATCCAGTTGCAGAGGGAGGTGTTTAGTCCCAGGATCCTTAGCTTAGTGATGAGCTTTGAGGGTACTATGGTGTTGAACGCTGAGCTGTAGTAAATGAATAGCATTCTCACATAGATGTTCCTTTTGTCCAGGTGGGAAAGGGCAGTGTGGAGTGCAATAGAGATTGCATCATCTGTGGATCTGTTTGGGCGGTATGCAAATTGGAGTGGGTCAAGGGTTTCTGGGATAATGGTGTTGATGTGAGCCATTACCAGCCTTTCAAAGCACTTCATGGCTACGGACGTGAGTGCTACGGGTCTGTAGTCATTTAGGCAGGTTGCCTTTGTGTTCTTGGGCACAGGGACTATGGTGGTCTGCTTGAAGCATGTTGGTATTACAGACTCAATCAGGGACATGTTGAAAATGTCAGTGAAGACACCTGCCAGTTGGTCAGCACATGCCCGGAGCACATGTCCTGGTAATCCATCTGGCCCCGCAGCCTTGTGAATGTTGACCTGTTTAAAGGTCTTACTCACGTCGGCTACGGAGAGCGTGATCACACAGTCGTCCAGAACAGCTGATGCTCTCATGCATGCCTCAGTGTTGCTTGCCTCGAAGCGAGCATAGAAGTGATTTAGCTTGTCTGATAGGCTCGTGTCACTGGGCAGCTCGCGGCTGTGCTTCCCTTTGTAGTCTGTAATAGGTTGCAAGCCCTGCCATATCCGACGAGCGTCGGAGCCGTTGTGGTATGATTCAATCTTAGCCCTGTATTGACGCTTTGCCTGTTTGATGGTTCGTCGCAGGGCATAGCGGGATTTCTTGTAAGCTTCCGGGTTAGAGTCCCGCACCTTAAAAGCGGCAGCTCTACCCTTTAGCTCAGTGCGAATATTGCCTGTAATCCATGGCTTCTGGTTGGGGTATGTACGTACAGTCACTGTGGGGACGACGTCCTCAATGCACTTATTGATAAAGACAGTGACTGATGTGGTGTATTCCTCAATGTCATCGGAAGAATCCTGGAACATGTTCCAGTCTGTGATAGCAAAACAGTCCTGTAGGTTAGCATCTGCTTCATCTGACCATTTTTTATAGACCGAGTCACTGGTGCTTCCTGCTTTAATTTTTGCTTGTAAGCAGGAATCAAGAGGATAGAGTTGCGGTCGGATTTACCAAATGGAGGGCAAGGGAGAGCTTTGTGCGCGTCTCTGTGTGTGGAGTACAGGTGATCTAGAATTTTTTTCCCTCTGGTTGCACATTTAACATGGTGATAGAGATTTGGTAGAACTGATTTAAGTTTCCCTGCATTAAAGTCTCCGGCCAGTAGGAGCGCCGCCTCTGGGTGAGTGGTTTCCTGTTTGCTTATTTCCTTATACAGCTGGCTGAGTGCGGTCTTAGTGCCGGCATCTGTCTGTGGTGGTAAATAAATAGCCACGAAAAGTATAGCTGAGAACTCTCTAGGCAAGTAGTGTGGCCTGCAATTTATCACATTTACTCTACTTCAGGCGAGCAAAATCTAGAGACTTCTTTAGATTCCGTGCACCATCTGTTGTTTACAAATATGCACAGACCGTCCCCCCTCGCCCCCTCGTCTTCTTAGGAGTGTGCTGTTCTATCCTGCCGGTGCAGCGTGTATCCCGCTAGCTGAATATCCATGTCGTCATTCAGCCACGATGCCGTGAAACATAGGATATTACAGTTTTTGATGTCCCGTAGGTAGGATATTCGTGATCGTACCTCGTCTAGTTTATTGTCCAATGATTGCACATTGGCGAGTAATATTGACGGTAACGGCAGCTTTCCTAGTTGCCTTCTTCGTGTCCGGATGAGGCATCCCGCTCTTCTTCCTCTGCGTCGCTTCCTTTTGTGAATAATTGGGATGTCTGCCCTGTGGGGTGTTTGGAGAATATCGTGTGAGTCCTGCTTGTTGTTGTTGTTGTTGCTGAAAAAATCTTTGTCTAATCTGAGGTGAGTGATCGCTGTCCTGATATCTAGAAGCTCTTTTCTGCCGTGATAGGCTAATATTGTCACCCATCAGACTATTCTTGATTTAATCTTGTCTTTACATATACTAAATATTATATGTGTGAAATCTGTTTTATTTAGAATGGACCTTTATCATGCACCTGTATCGAAACAGGGGCCGTGGGGAAAAATACATGTCATTTATGCACTTAAATTGCAAACGCTTTTCCACATGGTTTATTTTCATGGCAGCCAGGTAGGCTATACTCCTGTTGTAAATATAAGCAATGTGCTTAATATTAGGAAAGTTGAGAAATAAATATAGCAGGTCTCTACTAAAAAGAGGAGTATCAGCTTTCTATTCCTATTTTTAGTAGAGGCCATCACTCTGTTTTTTTGTGCAAAATGTTGCGCAACATGAGCTCATGGGCCCTCATGAAGTGTTTGATTAGATTTTCAAATACATTTGCATTGACGTCAGAGTAATTAGAGGAACAATAGAGTGCTGAGTACCAGGCAGTTAACAAGTTTGGCAGGCTACTAATGACCATCAGCAGCATCAGAGCTTGGAGAAGCCTAATTACCGTGACTAAACGGTCGTGTGGAATTTGACTGCCTTCATGACTCGTGACCACCAGTGTGGCGGTAGTATGGTCATCGCAACAGCCCTATCTTTGAGTTGGTCCAGTCAAGTAAGTGCAGGGGGTATAAGGTTGGGAGTTGGTGGGGAGGTGAGGGGGGGAGAGGGGGGGTTGTAGGTAGGGATGGCTAGTAATTTGGGCTTGGACCATAGGGGAAAAGGGGAAAGAGGTTTTGAATTGGAGGACAGAGTAGAAGGACTGTTGGGAGGAGGTGTGGGGCAGAGGAGGTTGGGGTGAGAAGCTATAGGAGGACAGGCTCATTATAATGTCTGGAATGGAATAAATGGAACGGTATCAAACATATGGAAATCAAATGTTTGTCTCTGTTCCATACATTCCATACCATCTATTACAATGAGCCTGTCCTCCTAGAGCTCCTCCCGCCAGCCTCCTCTGGTGTGGGGATAGGAGTTTCAGTAGTTGGGGTAGTTTGAGGTTAGTGGAAGTGGTAGGCTAGGGGGGAGTGTTATTGAGAGCTAGGACAGATGTAGAAAGATTGATATCATTGGCTGATGGTCTCCATTTTAGCTCAGCGAGGGGGCAGTTTCATGTTTCATTCAGTCTGCAAGGTGCTGAGAGCAGATCAGCACTAACAAACCCTGCAGAGCTGTGCTACTGCACCAGCAACACACCAGAAAGAGAGGACCCCTCAGGTATACTGTGCCCGTTTAAAAAAGGCAGGACTTTACATTGACACTCTCCCAGTCTGACACTTCTGTTTCAGCACTCCTGAGAGAGTACTAAACACACATACGCACGCACACACACACACACACATATATCACACATGCAATAAGAGAGAGCGATGTTGATTTAATCACTTCAGAGGTTTGATCCTGGTCCAACATTTCAAAGCCTGATATTTCCGGCACTGGGGTGTGTAGGATCTAACACACACTGGAGTCTATGGTGAGAGCCTCCTGGCTTGAACAGGGACACTCCTATAGGACTGCGTCAGAATGGTCAGCGCGTGCGTTCATGTGTGTCCTACTGTATTGGGAGGGGACATTACCCAGGCTCCCCGGCTCAGTAGTCTCACCTGTCAACAAGACTGTCACCCTGTCAACACTTGCAATGTTGACAAATTGCAATGTTTTTTTTTACATTACTGGACAGTTAATAACGACCCTTCGCATTGGACCGCTACACCTCCACTACTTTGAATTGATCTTGGAAAACTGCCTCGTCTAATCTTACTCGACAAAACAAAATGTTTCCTCGTAACTTGAAGTTGAACTCCGCAAACAAACAGCTTGCAAACAACAGCCGGTGTTGATGACATGGTCCTGGAATCCAGCAGGATCAAACGCAACATGCAGGGAAGAACAAACAGCGGGAAAGAACAACAAACACATGACTTAAAGGCTTGGGGAAAAGGAAAGGGCATTTGGAGGGAGAGGGAGGGGGACAGAATTCCGAACTGGAGCTGGGATGGGGAATGAGAATGTTTTCTGAAAATTTCCAGAGGGGTCAGACAGAGGTTGAAGTTGGGGGGTATTGACGGGAAAGATGAATTTGGCCCTGTCGACAAGTGTGTGTCCGTGTGTGAGGCATCAGTGTCTCTGGAGTCAAGGCATTAGTGTGTGATTAAACGCCTCCCTCTCTCAGCCTCATGGCACCTGGCCTGGGCCTGCCTTTACAATATCTACTCTCTGTACAGGAGATAAGCGGTGTGTCTCCCACACTCATTCAAACCATCCTGTGCCATTCACCAACCACACTGCCACATGGAGTGAAGAGAGATATATAGAGCAGAGGGTGAGAATAGAGGGCATCCAATAGCTCACACTAACCCACTTCAGTTCCTCCACTGGAGCAGTAAAGCACAAAAGTACTAAGTTGCTAAAATGATTTGCTGTCTCTGTCTCTCTCTCTCTCTCTCTCTCTCTCTCTCTCTCTCCCTCTCTCTCTCTCTCCCTCTCTCTCTCTCCCTCTCTCTCTTTCTCCCCCTCTCTCCCTGTTGTAAGTTATTGCTCAGAGACACAAAGCCCTGATGTCAGAACTTCATGCATAACACATTTTCTCCAGTTGGACTGGGGGTGTCGGGGGGGGGACAATGTGGCCTTTCCGCCCAGTACCAATTGTTTCGCCTCCATCTCGGAGCAAAGTGACCTTTAAGGCTTCGATTGGCTCTGGTGTCGGGACTCACTGTTTGTCTGGTTACCCCGGGCAACGCCAAACTGTAACCCACTCTAACTGACGCTGACTATAGCACTCTAACGGGCGTACAGCCTTCGCAGGAGAGGTTGTGCTAAAACAAGCCCCTTGTTGTTACTGTGAAGGTGTCTGGCTCTAGTCCAGGTCTCATTCTTTCCTTTCCTCCGCTCTCTCTGTTTCCCTCTGTTTCTCTCTCTCCCTCTGTCTCTCTCTCTCTCTCTCTCTCAAGAAACAGACGTGAAGGGTCACCAGTGAGTAGGGTGGACAGAGCTGGCGTTTGGGCAGTGGCCCTTCAGGACCCAGCTCTCTGACTGGCAGATTGCTAACAGATCCCCACTGCTCCACTCTTTACTTCAGTCTATTATGGCTCTATAGTTGCTATGAAACACACTTGCACACATACATACTGACATATAACCATGCTCACTGCACACTCACAATGCTCCACCAAATCACTGTGTATTTATTCCTTGTGACATTCATTCTATTTTTTAACTCTGCGTTGGAAGTAAGCATTTCACTGTTCCTCTACACCTGTTGTTTACGAAGCATGTGTCAAATAACATTGGATTGGATGTGATCTCAAGGGTAATGAAGACATGGGTCTTTATCAGACTGTGTGTTCTGATCTGTCAGCTATGTCTCTAACATATAGAGAGCTAACACAGAGAAACTAATGCAGCTCAGACACCTGGCCTGTATGAGCCAGAACAGAACTACAGAAGGCCCGGTGAAAAGACGGATTTTCCACCAGTTTTGCTCACTGGGGGATAATGTAATATCAGCTGGAAGATACATTGAAATATGGGCTAGATCAGACTTGTGGTGTGCATGTGTGTGTGAGTGTGTGTGTGCGTGCGTGCGTGCGCGTGCGTGCGTGCGTGCGTGTGTGTGTGTGTGTGTGTGTCTGTGTGTGTGTGTGTGTGTATGGTGTGTGTAGGAATGATGGCACCACAGGGTGGGGGGGGGGGGGATTCCATGAGGAAACAACACAGAACGGCTCCTGTTTCCTGTTAATGGGTTAACTTTCTCCTGGGGAACCATTTGACTGAAGCACAGCTTCAGACACTTCCTGTGTGCATAGTGCTGAGGTATCTAATCACTCTGCAGTGTTTTTTCCTGCAGATAACATCCAAGTGTGTGTCAACCCCTGTCCTGATGTCCCAGTGATAAAGTGAGTGGATAGGGTTCAGTGAGTGAGTGAGTGAGTGAGTGAGTGAGTGAGTGAGTGAGTGAGTGAGTGAGTGAGTGAGTGAGTGAGTGAGTGAGTGAGTGAGTGAGTGAGTGAGTGAGTGAGTGAGTGAGTGAGTGAGTGAGTAAGGGGATGGAGAGTGAGTGAGGGGAAGAGTTAGTGGATAGAGTGAGTGAGTGGATAGAGTGTGTGAGGGGATAGAGAATGAGTGAGGGGATAGAGTGAGTGAGGAGATAGAGAATGAGTGAGGGGATAGAGTGAGTGAGGAGATAGAGTGAGTGAGTGTGGATAGAGTGAGTGAGTGAGTGGATAGAGTGAGTGAGGGGATAGAGTTAGTGGGAGTTGAGTGAGTGAGTGAGTGAGTGAGTGAGTGAGTGAGTGAGTGAGTGAGTGAGTGAGTGAGTGAGTGAGTGAGTGAGTGAGTGAGTGAGTGAGTGAGTGAGTGAGTGAGTGAGTGAATAGAGTGAGTGAGTGGATAGAATGAGTGAGGGGATAGAGTGAGTGGATAGAGTGAGTGAGTGAGTGAGTGAGTGAGTGAGTGAGTGAGTGAGTGAGTGAGTGAGTGAGTGAGTGAGTGAGTGAGTGAGTGAGTGAGTGAGTGAGTGAGTGAGTGAGTGAGTGAGTGAGTGAGTGAGTGGATAAAGTGAGTGAGTGAGTGAGTGAATAGAGTGAGTGGATAGAGTGAGTGGATAGAGTGAGTGAATAGAGTGAGTGAGTGAGTGAATGAGTGAGTGAGTGAGTGAGTGAGTGAGTGAGTGAGTGAGTGAGTGAGTGAGTGAGTGAGTGAGTGAGTGAGTGAGTGAGTGAGTGAGTGAGTGAGTGAGTGAATGGAGTGGGTGGATAGAGTGAGTGAGTGAATAGAGTGAGTGAGTGAATAGAGTGAGTGAGTGGAGAGTGAGTGACTGGATAGAGTGAGTGAGTGAGTGAATAGAGTGAGTGGATAGAGTGAGTGAGTGGATAGCGTGAGTGGATAGAGTGAGTGAGGGGATAGAGTGAGTGAGCGGATAAAGTGAGTGAGTGAGTGAGTGAGTGAGTGAGTGAGTGAGTGAGTGAGTGAGTGAGTGAGTGAGTGAGTGAGTGAGTGAGAGTGAGTGAGTGAGTGAGTGAGTGAGTGAGTGAGTGAGTGAGTGAGTGAGTGGATAGAGTGAGTGAGTGAGTGAGTGAGTGAGTGAGTGAGTGAGTGAGTGAGTGAGTGAGTGAGTGAGTGAGTGAGTGAGTGGATAGAGTGAGTGGATAGAGTGAGTGGATAGAGTGAGTGGATAGAGTGAGTGAGTGGATAGAGTGAGTGAGGGGATAGAGTGAGTGAGTGAGTGAGTGAGTGAGTGAGTGAGTGAGTGAGTGAGTGAGTGAGTGAGTGAGTGAGTGAGTGAGTGAGTGAGTGAGTGAGTGAGTGAGTGAGTGAGTGAGTGAGTGAGTGAGTGAGTGAGTGAGTGAGTGAGTGAGTGAATGAGTGAGTGAGTGAGTGAGTGAGTGAATAGAGTGAGTGGATAGAGTGAGTGAGGGGATAGAGTGAGTGAGGGGATAGAGTGAGGGAGTGGATAGAGTGAGTGAGTGGATAGAGTGAGTGAGTGGATAGAGTGAGTGGATAGAGTGAGTGAGTGGATAGAGTGAGTGGATAGAGTGAGTGAGGGGATAGAGTGAGTGAGCGGATAAGTGAGTGAGTGAGTGAGTGAGTGAGTGAGTGAGTGAGTGAGTGAGTGAGTGAGTGAGTGAGTGAGTGAGTGAGTGAGTGAGTGAGTGAGTGAGTGGATAGAGTGAGTGAGGGGATAGAGTGAGGGAGGGGATAGAGTGAGTGAGTGGACAGAGTGAGGGAGTGGATAGAGTGAGTGGATAGAGTGAGTGAGTGAATAGAGTGAGTGGATAGAGTGAGTGAGTGAGTGAGTGAGTGAGTGAGTGAGTGAGTGAGTGAGTGAGTGAGTGAGTGAGTGAGTGAGTGAGTGAGTGAGTGAGTGAGTGAGTGAGTGAGTGAGTGAGTGAGTGGATAGAGTCAGTGAGGGGATAGAGTTAGTGGATAGAGTGAAGGAATGGACAGAGTGAGGGAGTGGATAGAGTGAGTGGGTGAGTGAGTGAGTGAGTGAGTGAGTGAGTGAGTGAGTGAGTGAGTGAGTGAGTGAGTGAGTGAGTGAGTGAGTGAGTGAGTGAGTGGATAGAGTCAGTGAGGGGATAGAGTTAGTGGATAGAGTGAAGGAATGGACAGAGTGAGGGAGTGGATAGAGTGAGTGGGTGAGTGAGTGAGTGAGTGAGTGAGTGAGTGAGTGAGTGAGTGAGTGAGTGAGTGAGTGAGTGAGTGAGTGAGTGAGTGAGTGAGTGAGTGGATAGAGTGAGTGAGTGGACAGAGTGAGGGAGTGGATAGAGTGAGTGGATAGAGTGAGTGAGTGAATAGAGTGAGTGGATAGAGTGAGTGAGTGAGTGAGTGAGTGAGTGAGTGAGTGAGTGAGTGAGTGAGTGAGTGAGTGAGTGAGTGAGTGAGTGAGTGAGTGAGTGAGTGAGTGAGTGAGTGAGTGAGTGAGTGAGTGAGTGAGTGAGTGAGTGAGTGGATAGAGTCAGTGAGGGGATAGAGTTAGTGGATAGAGTGAAGGAATGGACAGAGTGAGGGAGTGGATAGAGTGAGTGGGTGAGTGAGTGAGTGAGTGAGTGAGTGAGTGAGTGAGTGAGTGAGTGAGTGAGTGAGTGAGTGAGTGAGTGAGTGAGTGAGTGAGTGAGTGAGTGAGTGGATAGAGTGAGTGAGTGGATAGAGTGAGTGGATAGAGTGAGTGGATAGAGTGAGTGAGGGGATAGAGTGAGTGAGTGGATAGAGTGAGTGAGTGAGTGGATAGACTGAGTGTTCGACAGTTGAGCGGAGAGAGGGAAAAAGTGACCGTATCTCTCCAACAGGAGAAAGAAAGACAGAAAAAACAAATGACAGTATGGAAGCGAGCCACTTAGACTCACATTTTCCACAGGATTTCCCAAAGACAATGTCCAAGGAAGAAAACACGCACAAACACACCAGCTGGAGCCAATGTCAAATAGTTGTTGGAGAGGGATTCCCAGGCGCAGTTTATAACAGACTCACACACACATACACACACACACACACACACACACACACACACACACACACACACACACACACACACACACACACACACACACACACACACACACACACACACACACACACACACACACAGATAAATCCCTTTCCTTGGCATGAATTGCATATCTGCTTCTCTGAACAACGAAGGCTTGAAAGCCAGAGAAATGTACACAACGGTCAAGGGTCATGCTTATAAGACACACACTGAAGTAATGTGATTGAGCACTTCAATCCCTGAGAAGCAACCAAAGTCCCTTAGTGCACCAACACAGAATATTCAACAAGCTCTCACAGTCTCACGTCAGAATTTGACGTTCATCTATGTTTCTCAAACGTAAACTTTCCTTAGTTGTTCCGAAACGTCAAATTTCAAAGTGTTTAAGGTTAAGTTTAGGAATTAACTCTGAATGGTTAAGGTAAGGGTTACGTTTTGGGATAGGCTTAAAATAACAATCTCAATAACAACTTCCTATTGAACACTCACTCTATCCACTCACTCTATCACTGGGACATCAGGACAGGCGAACACAAATACAGAATCAAAGGCAGATCCTTACGCCCATCCGCCATCCCTGTCCACAACACCCTAACAAAACCCAAACCTACTTGAAGGTAACAGCGCTCACTGTTGCCCCTAGTAGCCGGTTTCCGCATCATCTCCCAATGTCCTTAGACATGGATGGACGTCAAATACTGACTTGTCTCACGGGTGACCTGGCTGGAGTTTTACCCCTGCAGGCATAGGGTCCCCCACGTATCTCTGCCAGGCCTGAATAAACTGTTATTACTACAACCTTATGAATCAAAGCAGAGCTGAACTGTGACTGAGAGCCTCAGCTGACCAAACTCTGACCTCTCTCACCACCTCATCAATTAAAGCCCTGTTAAATGCCATTATTCTCTCTCACCACCTCATCAATTAAAGCCCTGTTAAATGCTATTATTCTCTCTCACCACCTCATCAATTAAAGCCCTGTTAAATGCCATTATTCTCTCTCACCACCTCATCAATTAAAGCCCTGTTAAATGCTATTATTCTCTCTCACCACCTCATCAATTAAAGCCCTGTTAAATGCTATTATTCTCTCTCACCACCTCATCAATTAAAGCCCTGTTAAATGCCATTATTCTCTCTCACCACCTCATCAATTAAAGCCCTGTTAAATGCCATTATAGGAGGAGTACTGTATACAAACGCAGGGTTCAATCTACGAACAGATACATAGGCTACACCATGGATAGGACCACACAAATACACACACACACA
>NC_138307.1:56329118-56374118 GCF_965601325.2 Salmo salar
CCACTATCTCTCTTTCTACTCTCTTTGCTCTCTCTCCCTGCTTCACCACTATCTCTCTTTCTACTCTCTTCCCTCTGTCTCTTCCTGCTTCACCACTATCTCGCTTTCTACTCTCTTCCCTCTGTCTCTCTCTGCTCCACCACTATCTATATTTCTACTCTCTCCCCCCTCTCTCTCTATCTCTCTCTGCTCCACCACTATCTCTCTTTCTACTCTCTCTCCTCTCTCTCTTTCTCTCTCTGTTCCACCACTACCTCTCTTTCTACTCTCCCCTCTCTCTCTGCTCCACCACCATATCTCTCTACTCTCTCTCCTCTTGCTCTCACTCTCTCTCTTTCTCTCCATCACCTCTCTCTGTCTCCCTCACTTTCTCTTTCTCTTTCCCTTTCTCAATCCTGTTTCTCCCCCTGCTCCCCTCTCTCCTTCCCTCCATCTCTCTGTCTCCCAGTACCCAGGGCTGATTATTAGAGCTCAGGCAGGCAGGGGGGCCTAAGGGGGGAGGAAGGGGCAGGCAGGGGGAGGAAAGCAGACCGTATCTCAGGCAATTAATCAGAGACACTCATATTGCGGGACAATTATTCAAAGCTCAGTCCTGTATAACTCGCAGCCCAAGGTTCCACAGTGCTCCTGCTCTTTCCATCCCCCCCGGACTGGAAGGTCAGGCAAGTGAGAGGAAGGTGGAGCTGAGAAGGAAAGGGTCTACTGTGTTTGTGTGTGTGTGTGTGTGTGTGTGTGTGTGTGTGTGTGTGTGTGTGTGTGTGTGTGTGTGTGTGTGTGTGTGTGTGTGTGTGTGTGTGTGTGTGTGTGTGTGTGTGTGTGTGTGTGTGTGTGTGTGTGTGTGTACGTGTGTGTTTGTTTAAGTGTGTTTGAGTAGAATAAAGCCAACAAGGTCAAAGTCATTCAAAGTCTTTTCCAGAGGGTTATGTCTTTGAAGACGTCTATTCCTGTTATGTTTACATGTTGTTATAGTTTCTGCCTGTTGGTGGAATGGGTGTGGATATGTGTCTGTGTGTATATGTGTGTATGGTGTGTGTGTGTGTGTGTGTGTGTGTGTTAAATGGCTCTGTGCTCTGTTCTTGGTGCCTAGGGCCAACAACGTTATCCACATTCCTCAGTGACAGCAGGGTAGCTTGCCTGGCACCAGCCCAACAGGAAGAGGAAATAGCTACACTACAAAACCTTTATCTCCCAGAGAGACCTACAGGGCCTTCAGAAAGTATTCACACTCATTTATTTTTTTCACACTTTGTTGTGTTACAGCCTGAATTTAAAATTGATTACATTGAGATTTTGTGTCACTGGCCTATACCACAATACCCCGAAATGTCAAAGGGAAATTTTGTTTTGAGAAATTAAAAAGGAAATTAAAAAGGAAAAGCTGAAATGCCTTGAGTCAATAGGTATTCAACCCCTTTGTTATGGCAAGCCTAAATAAGTTCTAGAGTAAAACCTGGCTTAACAAGTCACATAGTAAGTTGCATGAACTCTGTGTGCAATAATAGTGTTTAACATGATTTTTGACCTCATCTCTGTACCTGTCACGATTTCTGCCGAAGTCGATGCCCCTCCTTGTTCGGGTGGTGCTCGGCGGTCGACGTCACCGTCGTTGATCTAGCCGTCGTTGATCCATTTTTCATTTTCCATTGGTTTTGTCTTGTCTTCCTACACACCTGGTTCCAATCCCATTCATTACATGTTGTGTATTTAACCCTCTGTTTCCCCTCATGTCCTTGTCAGAGATTGTTTGTGTTATGTGCTCGTGTTTTGTATTGGTGCGTGACGGGTTATTTTACCCATGTTTATTTATTTATGTACGTTGTTTTTTTTGGAGTTTGTTTTATATTTATTAAACTACTCCATTTACCCCAAGTTGGTTTCTCCTGCGCCTGACTTCCCTACCACCTACACACACGAATATGACAGAATCTCTGACCAAAATTATGAAGTCAGCAGGAGAAGATACCCCGGACATGGAGGTGGAGGAGCGCGTCCAGGAGCATGCGAAGAAGCTTCAAAATCTGTGCGCCGCCATGGATCGCGTTGTCCAGAATATGGACCGCTGGGAGAGACAGGGAGTTCTTCCAGCGCCTCCACCAGCCCAACCGGGGTCTATACTGAGCGCCCCGTTTCAACCTGAACCCGGTGGAATCCGTTTAGCCATGCCTCAGGGATACGACGGAAGTACTGCCAGCTGCCAGGGTTTCCTCCTCCAATTAGACCTTTATCTGGCCACGGTCCACCCAGTTCCATCAGACCGTGAGAAGAGTTTCGCACTCGTCTCGTGCCTCACCGGGAGAGTCCTGGAATGGGCCAGCACCGTGTTTGGAGGAGGAGATGCGGCGTTGGACCGTTATGAGGAGTTCATCCGCCGTTTTCGGGCAGTCTTCGACCACCCACCCGAGGGCAGAGCGGTGGGTGAGCGCCTCTACCAGCTGAGGCAGGAGACGAGGAGCGCCCAGTAGTTTGCCCTGGAGTTTAGGACCCTGGCTGCCGGTTCGGGATGGAATCACAGGGCCCTGATCGACCATTAACGCTGCAGTCTGTGTGAGGACGTCCGTCGGGAGCTAGCCTGCAGAGACACCACCCTCACCTTCGACCAGCTGGTGGATCTGTCCATCCGGCTGGACAACTTGCTGGCTGCTCGCGGACGTCCAGATCGGGGTCTGGTGGTTCCATCCTCCCGCACCCCCTCTCCTATACCCAGGGAGCCGGGAGTGAGGGTGCACAGGGAGACCAGAGGGGGTTCCCGCTCGTGCACCATCTGTGACCGCAGAGGTCACACTGCTGGTCGGTGCCGGGTAGGTTCCTCTGGGAATCGAGGTAGCAGGCAGGGCGCTCTGGCGCCACCCCAGGTGAGTAGGCACCATTCTCATCCAGAGCCCTCTGTGGCACATATATTTGTGTCTGTCACTTTTCCAGATTTTTCCCCGCGTTTTTTCCCCAGCATAAGGTGCTAGTAGATTCAGGCGCGGCTGGGAATTTTATTGATCAAGCGTTTGCTCATAGTTTAGGGATCCCCATTGTACCAGTGGATGTGCCTTTTCCCGTTCACACCTTAGATAGTCGACCATTAGGGTCAGGGTTTATCAGGGAGGCCACAGCTCCTTTGAGTATGGTGACGCAGGGGCGTCACAAGGATTTTTTATTTATTTTCCTTATTGACACTCCTGCATATCCCGTGGTGCTGGGTCTACCTTGGTTAATTTGTCATAACCCCACTTTTTCTTGGCCACAGAGGGCTCTCACGGGGTGGTCGCAAGAGTGCTCAGGTCGGTGTGTAGGAGTTTCCATTGGTGCTACTACGGTGGAAAGTCCAGACCAGGTCTCCACCGTGCGCATTCCCCCTGAATATGCCGATTTGGCTCTCGCCTTCTGTATAAAGAAGGAGACTCAATTACCACCCCATCGACAGGGGGATTGTGCGATAAATCTCATGGTAGACGCTGCACTTCCCAGGAGTCACGTGTATCGCCTGTCGCAAGCGGAGACGGTGGCTATGGAGACATATGTCTCCGAATCTCTGCGTCAGGGGTACATTCGGTCCTCTATTTCACCCGTCTCCTCGAGTTTCATTTTTTGTGAAGAAGAAGGATGGAGGTCTGCGCCCGTGCATTGATTATCGAGGTCTCAATAAAATCACGGTGGGGTACAGTTATCCGCTACCTCTAATCGCCACGGCAATTGAGTTAATGCACGGGGCGTGCTTCTTCACTAAACTGGATCTCAGGAGTGCGTACAACCTGGTGCGTATCCGAGAGAGAGACGAGTGGAAGACAGCATTTAGTACCACCTCAGGGCATTATGAGTACCTCGTCATGCCGTACGGGTTGAAGAATGCTCCATCAGTCTTCCAATCCTTTGTAGACAAGATTTTCAGGGACCTGCACGGGCAGGGTGTAGTGGTGTATATCGATGACATTCTGATATACTCCGCTACACGCGCCGAGCATGTGTCCCTAGTGCGCAGAGTGCTTGGTCGCCTGTTGGAGCATGACCTGTATGTCAAGGCTGAGAAATGCCTGTTCTTTCAACAGTCCGTCTCCCTCTTAGGGTATCGCCTATCCACGTCAGGAGTGGAGATGGAGAGTGACCGCATTGCAGCCGTGCGTAATTGGCCGACTCCCACCACAGTTAACCTGTTGGGTCTAGGGGGCAGCATTTGCACGTCTGGATAAAAAAATGTACCCGATTTAATCTGGTTACTAATCCTACCCAGTAACTAGAATATGCATATACTTATTATATATGGATAGAAAACACTCTAAAGTTTCTAAAACTGTTTGAATGGTGTCTGTGAGTATAACAGAACTCATTTGGCAGGCAAAACCCTGAGACATTTTCTGACAGGAAGTGGATACCTGATGTGTTGTATTGACTTTAAACCTATCCCATTGAAAAACACAGGGGCTTAGGAATATTTTGGCACTTCCTATTGCTTCCACTAGATGTCACCAGCATTTACAAAGTGTTTTGAGTCTTC
Source organism: Salmo salar (assembly GCF_965601325.2). Classification (NCBI taxonomy): domain Eukaryota; kingdom Metazoa; phylum Chordata; class Actinopteri; order Salmoniformes; family Salmonidae; genus Salmo; species Salmo salar. The sequence goes on from NC_138307.1 coordinate 56,333,599, forward strand.
TGGAGGGAGATCTGACCGAACAAGAGCCATGGAACGATGATGTCCCATTAGACACCTGGCGCGCGAGTTCATGTTGGGTACCCTCGTTCCAATACGTTATAAAAGAGTATGCATTCGTCCACCTTGAATATTATTCATGTTCTGGTTAAAAAAGGCCCTAATGATTTATGCTATACAACGTTTGACATGTTTGAACGAACGGAAATATATTTTTTCCCCTCGTTCATGACGAGAAGTCCGGCTGGCTTACATCATGTGCTAACGAGACGGAGATTTTTGGACATAAATGATGAGCTTTTTTGAACAAAACTACATTCATTATGGACCTGTGATACCTGGAAGTGACATCTGATGAAGAGAATCAAAGGTAATGGATTATTTACATAGTATTTTCGATTTTAGATCTCCCCAACATGACGTCTAGTCTGTATCGCAACGCGTATTTTTCTGGGCGCAGTGCTCAGATTATTGCAAAGTGTGATTTCCCAGTAAGGTTATTTTTAAATCTGGCAAGTTGATTGCGTTCAAGAGATGTAAATCTATAATTCTTTAAATGACAATATAATATTTTACCAATGTTTTCTAATTTAAATTATTTAATTTGTGACGCTGACTTGACTGCCGGTTATTGGAGGGAAACGATTTCCTCAACATCAATGCCATAGTAAAACGCTGTTTTTGGATATAAATATGAACTTGATAGAACTAAAAATGCATGCATTGTCTAACATAATGTCCTAGGAGTGTCATCTGATGGAGATTGTAAAAGGTTAGTGCATCATTTTAGCTGGTTTTATGGTTTTGGTGACCCTGTCTTTGACTTGACAAAACATTACACACAACTCTTGTAAATGTACTGTCCTAACATACTCTAAATTTATGCTTTCGCCGTAAAACCTTTTTGAAATCGTAAAACGTGGTTAGATTAAGGAGATGTTTATCTTTCAAATGGTGTAAAATAGTTGTATTTTTGAAAAATTTGAATTTTGACATTTATTTGGATTCAAATTTGCCGCTCTTGAAATGCACCTGCTGTTGATGGAGTGCACCACGGGTGGCACGCTAGCGTCCCACCTAGCCCCAAGAGGTTAAGGAGGTGCATCGATTTTTAGGGTTTGCCAATTACTACCGGAGCTTTATCCGGGGTTTTGGTCAGGTAGCTGCTCCCATTACCTCACTGCTGAAGGGGGGTCCGGTGCGCTTGCAGTGGTCGGCTGGGGCGGACAGGGCTTTTAGGAAACTGAAGGTTCTGTTTACCTCGGTTCCTGTGTTGGCTCATCCGGATCCGTCTTTGCAATTCATAGTGGAGGTGGACTCGTCTGAGGCTGGGATAGGAGCTGTGCTCTCTCAGCGCTCAGGTACGTCACCTAAGCTCCGCCCCTGTGCCTTCTTCTCTAAGAACCTCAGCCTGGCGGAGCGAAACTATGATGTGTGGGACCGGGAGCTGTTGGCTGTCGTCAAGGCTTTGAATGTTTGGAGACATTGGCTTGAGGGGGCTAAACATCCTTTTCTCATCTGGACTGACCACCGCAATCTGGAGTACATCTGGGAGGCGAGGAGACTGAATCCTCGCCAGGCAAGGTGGGCCATGTTTTTCACCCGTTTTGTATTTACCCTCCCTTACAGACCAGGCTCCCAGAACGTTAAGGCAGATGCACTATCCCGGCTGTATGACACAGAGGAGCGGTCCATAGATCCTACTCCCATAACCCCAGCCTCTTGTTTGGTGGCACCGGTAGTGTGGGAGCTGGATGCGGACATTGAGCGGGCATCATGTGCAGAGCCCGTTCCCCCCCAGTGTCCAGCTGGGCGTATGTACGTTCCGTCTGCTGTCCGCGACCGACTGATCTACTGGGCTCACACATCACCCTCCTCTGGTCATCCTGGGATCGGTCGGACAATGCGCTGTCTTAGTGGGAGGTACTGGTGGCCCACTTTAGCTAAGGACATGAGGGTTTATGTTTCCTCCTGCTCAGTGTGCGCCCAGTGCAAGGCTCCTACACACCTACCCAGAGGTAAGATACAACCCTTACCCATTCCACAACGGCCGTGGTCGCACTTGTCGGTGGATTTCATAACCGATCTTTCACTTTCACAAGGTAACACCACGATCCTGGTCGTTGTGGATCGTTTTTTGAAGTCCTGTCATCTCCTCCCTTTGCCCGGTCTCCCTTCGGCCCTACAGACTGCAGAGGCTCTGTTTACACACGTCTTCCAGCACTACGGGGTGCCTGAGGATATAATGTCTGATCGGGGCCCCCAGTTCATGTCAAGGGTCTGGAAGGCGTTCATGGAACGTCTGGGGTCTCGGTCAGCCTTACCTCAGGTTTTCACCCTGAGAGTAACGGGCAGGTGGAGAGAGTAAATCAGGATGTGGGTAGGTTTCTGAGGTCTTATTTCCAGGACCGGCCAGGGGAGTGGTCGGCGTTCGTGCCCTGGGCAGATATGGCTCAGAACTCGCTCCGCCACTCCTCCACTAACCTCTCTCCCTTTCAGTGTGTGTTGGGGTATCACCCGGTTCTGGCCCCTTGGCATCAGAGTCAGACCGAGGCTCCTACGGTGGACGACTGGTTCCGACGCGTGGAGGAAACCTGGGACGCTGCTCACGTCCACCTTCAGCGCGCCGTACGGCGCCAGAAAGTTGGCGCAGACCGTCACCGCAGTGAGGCCCCGGTGCGAACAGGGTCTGGCTCTCAATCCGAAACCTGCCCCTCCGCCTGTCCTGCCGGAAGCTGAGTCTGTGGTTTGTGGGGCCGTTTAAAGTCCTGAGGAGAGTGAACGAGGTATGTTATAGGTTAAAGCTTCCCCCCCATTACTGCATTAACCCCTCGTTCCATGTGTCTCTCCTCAGGCCGGTGGTGGCTGGCCTGCTCCAGGAGGCAGAGGTGCGGGAGGTTCCTCCGCCCCCTCTGGACATCGAGGGGGCCCCGGCATACTCCGTTCGATCCATCCTGGATTCGAGATGTCGGGCGAGGGGCCTTCAGTACCTCGTGGACTGGGAGGGGTACGGTCCGGAGGAGAGATGCTGGGTTCCGGTGGAGGATGTGTTAGATCCTTCCCTGCTGCGAGAGTTCCATCGTCTCCATCCGGATCGCCCTGCACCTCGTCCTTCGGGTCGTCCCCGAGGCCGGTGTCGACGCGCTGCTGGAGCCGCGTGTCGGGGGGGGGGGGGGGGTACTGTCACAACTTCTGCCGAAATCGATGCCCCTCCTTATTCGGGTGGTGCTCGGCAGTCGACGTCACCGGTCTTCTAGCCATCATTGATCCATTTTTGATTTTCCATTGGTTTTGTCTTGTCTTCCTACACACCTGGTTCCAATCCCATTCATTACATGTTGTGTATTTAACCCTCTGTTTCCCCTCATGTCCTTGTCAGAGATTGTTTGTGTTATGTGCTCGTGTTTTGTATTGGTGCGCGACGGGTTATTTTACCCATGTTTATTTATTTATGTACGTTGTTTTTTTTGGAGTTTGTTTTATATTTATTAAACTACTCCATTTACCCCAAGTTGGTTTCTCTTGCGCCTGACTTCCCTGCCACCTACACACACGAATATGACAGTACCCAACAGATACAATTATCTGTAAGGTCCCTTAGTCGAGCAGTGCATTTCAAACACAGATTCAACCACAAAGACCAGGGAGGTTTCCAATGCCTCGCAAAGAAGGGCACCTATTGTTAGATAGGTAAAAAATAAATAAAAAGCAGACATTGAATATCCCTTTGAGCATGGTGAAGTTATTAATTATACTTTGGATGGTGTATCAATACACCCAGTCACTACAAATATACAGGTGTCCTTCCTAACTCAGTTTCCGGAAAGGAACCAAACCACTCAGGGATTTCACCATGAGGCCAATGGGGACTTAAAACAGTTACAGAGTTTAATGGCTGTGATAGGAGAAAACTGAGGATGGATCAACAACATTGTTGTTACTCCACAATACTAACCTAAATGACAGAGTGAAAAGAAGGAAGCATAGAAATGTACAGCATAAAAATATTCCAAAACATGCATCCTGATTGCAAGAAGACACTAAAGTAAAACTGCAAAAAAATTGCTAATAAATTTACTTGATGTCCAAAATAGCGTTATGTTTGGGGCAAATCCAACACAACACATCTCTGAGTAACTCTTCATATTTTCATGCATGGTGGCTGCATCATGTTATGGGTCTGCTTGTCATCGGCAAGGACTAGGGAGTTTTTTTAGGATAAAAAGAAATGGAATAGGGATAAGCACAGGCAAAATCCTTGCGGAAAACCTGTTTCAGTCTGCCTTCCAACAGACACTCGGAGACAAATTCACCTTTCAGCAGGATAATAACCTAAAACACGAGGCCAAATCTACACTGGAATTGCTTACCAAGACAACATGGAATATTCCTGAGTGGCCTCATTACAGTTTTGACTTAAATTGGTTTAAAGATCTATGGCAAGACTTGAAAATGGCTGTCTAGCAATGATCAACAATCAACTAGACAGAGCTTGAAACAAAACAAAAAAAAAGGTTATGGTTTGACCTACCACGGCCAAACCCTCACCCGGACAACGCTGGGCCAATTGTGCGCCGCCCTATGGGACTGCCAATCATTTGTGATCAACGGCCGGTTGTGATCTGGAATCAAACCAGGGTCTGTAGAGACGCCTCTAGCACTGAGATGCAGTGCCTTAGACCGCTGCGCCACTAGGGAGCCCAGACAACAGCCATCGCCTCTGTTCCCCTCCTATATGTCCCTGCTTCCCTTCCCAATACACAAATGTCACCTACACCGCATGGATAAAAGAGAGAGGGGGAGATAGAAGGAGGGAGAGGGAGAGTGGAGAAGAGAAAGAGCGAGTGAGTAAAGAGAGAGAGAGAGAAGAGAGGGAGTCATAAAATGCAAATACAGCCTGTGTCCCCTTTAACAAATGAAATGTCAGGACATAAAATATTGTGGATGACAAATCCATATTCTTCCTTAAATAAAACTCTTATTGCGGCGGAGGGGTAATCATAGCGGAACAAAGAACAGGTGATTAACGATAGCAATTTATTGTATCTGGCTGCCGGAGAGGCAGAGGACAAGAGACACCATGGTTATCATAATTCATATCATAAATAACAGACCAGAGCCCATCACAACACAGCCACGATGTCATCCAGAATAACCTTTGATAACAATTACCATAGAAGGCAGTCCGAACCCTGAAGTCACAATGTTATCTTATCCCTATTCTGTGCTTGTAGAATACAACAGTATTACCATATAGATTAGGCTATTTATAATAGAGCGTGTCACTCCGGGTGTGGCCCCTGCTTTAAAGCACCCATCTCACTAGGAGTATGTGTGTGTATGTAGGTGTGTATATCGTGGTGGGGACGTGCCGTGGCGTGTGTGCGCGCCGTGCATGTGTGTGTGTGTAGGTGTTTGTGTGTGTGTGTGTGTGTGTGTGTGCACATCTATATGTGTGTGTGTGTGTTTGCCACAGTGGGTGGGGTAGGTGGACCTGTCAATGGGAGGAGATTATGGGCAGGTCTTTATGTGGGGCTCAACTGCCCTCTCTCAGTATCACCCTGCTGCACATTACTGGGGGGTGGCCCTAACAATGGGAGGGGGGAGAGGGGGTGAGGAGGGACGTAGTGAGGGGGTAATGGAGAAGCTGGGGGAGATATTAGGAAGGATACTTTGATAACTGTTGTAGATTACTCCTCTGGCTGAAATGTATGGGCCTATCTTGTCCAAGTTTTCCGATCCCGGGTAGTGCTACCTAGCTGCCTACCCTCTCCTCCTCCACTCCTAGGCTGCTAATCCTGACCTGACAAATCAACACTGTGTTCCTGTATCAGTACTTCATTTTGTGTGTGTCTCCATGCGTGTGTGCCTGTGTAGCGCATGCGTTTATATACTGTATAAATGTAAGGCCTTCTTGTTAGGCCCAACACCAAGTCCCCCAAGGTTGGTAGGTCTCACCTGACTCTCCCACACACCACCCCAGGGCCTTCCACAGAGAGGGGAAGTCCTCTGGAGGCTCAGGAAGTAGCAGAAGGGGAAAATGAAAGTTGGGTTGGGTGATGGCGAAAGAAAGGATGGAGGAGCGTAGGTAGGACAAGCATGAGGACAAGAAAAGAGATAAAGAGAGGAGAGAGAGCAGACGGGGTGAAGAGAGGAGAGAGAGCAGGCGGGGTGAATAGAGGAGAGGAGGGAAGAGACAAGGACAGGGTGAAGAGAGGAGAGGAGGGAAGAAACAAGGACAGGGTGAAGAGAGGAGAGGAGAGGAGAGGAGAGCAGGCGGTGTGAAGAGAGGAGAGGAGGGAAGAGACAAGGACAGGGTGAAGAGAGGAGAGGAGGGAAGAGACAAGGACAGGGTGAAGGAGGAGAGGAGGGAAGAGACAAGGACAGGGTGAAGGAGGAGAGGAGGGAAGAGACAAGGACAGGGTGAAGAGAGGAGAGGAGGGAAGAGACAAGGACAGGGTGAAGGAGGAGAGGAGGGAAGAGACAAGGACAGGGTGAAGGAGGAGAGGAGGGAAGAAACAAGGACAGGGTGAAGGAGGAGAGGAGGGAAGAGACAAGGACAGGGTGAAGAGAGGAGAGGAGGGAAGAGACAAGGACAGGGTGAAGAGAGGAGAGGAGGGAAGAGACAAGGACAGGGTGAAGGAGGAGAGGAGGGAAGAGACAAGGACAGGGTGAAGGAGGAGAGGAGGGAAGAGACAAGGACAGGGTGATGGAGGAGAGGAGGGAAAAGACAAGGACAGGGTGAAGAGAGGAGAGGAGAGCAGGCGGGGTGAAGAGAGGAGAGGAGGGAAGAGACAAGGACAGGGTGACGAGAGGAGAGGAGGGGAGAGACAAGGACAGGGTGATGGAGGAGAGGAGGGAAGAGACAAGGACAGGGTGATGGAGGAGAGGAGGGAAGAGACAAGGACAGGGTGATGGAGGAGAGGAGGGAAGAGACAAGGACAGGGTGAAGGAGAGGAGGGAAGAGACAAGGACAGGGTGATGGAGGAGAGGAGGGAAGAGACAAGGACAGGGTGAAGTGAGGAGAGGAGGGAAGAGACAAGGACAGGGTGATGGAGGAGAGGAGGGAAGAGACAAGGACAGGGTGAAGAGAGGAGAGGAGGGAAGAGACAAGCACAGGGTGATGGAGGAGAGGAGGGAAGAGACAAGGACAGGGTGAAGAGAGGAGAGGAGGGAAGACACAAGGACAGGGTGAAGGAGGAGAGGAGGGAAGAGACAAGGACAGGGTGAAGAGAGGAGAGGAGGGAAGAGACAAGGACAGGGTGATGGAGGAGAGGAGGGAAGAGACAAGGACAGGGTGAAGGAGGAGAGGAGGGAAGAGACAAGGACAGGGTGAAGAGAGGAGAGGAGGGAAGAGACAAGGACAGGGTGAAGGAGGAGAGGAGGGAAGAGACAAGGACAGGGTGATGGAGGAGAGGAGGGAAGAGACAAGGACAGGGTGAAGGAGGAGAGGAGGGAAGAGACAAGGACAGGGTGAAGAGAGGAGAGGAGGGAAGACACAAGGACAGGGTGAAGGAGGAGAGGAGGGAAGAGACAAGGACAGGGTGAAGTGAGGAGAGGAAGGAAGAGACAAGGACAGGGTGAAGAGAGGAGAGGAGGGAAGAGACAAGGACAGGGTGAAGGAGGAGAGGAGGGAAGAGACAAGGACAGAGTGATGGAGGAGAGGAGGGAAGAGACAAGGACAGGGTGAAGGAGGAGAGGAGGGAAGAGACAAGGACAGGGTGATGGAGGAGAGGAGGGAAGAGACAAGGACAGGGTGAATAGAGGAGAGGAGGGAAGAGACAAGGACAGGGTGAAGGAGGAGAGGAGGGAAGAGACAAGGACAGGGTGGAGGAGGGGAGGAGGGAAGAGACAAGGACAGGGTGATGGAGGAGAGGAGGGAAGAGACAAGGACAGGGTGAAGGAGGAGAGGAGGGAAGAGACAAGGACAGGGTGAAGAGAGGAGAGGAGGGAAGAGACAAGGACAGGGTGATGGAGGAGAGGAGGGAAGAGACAAGGACAGGGTGAAGGAGGAGAGGAGGGAAGAGTCAAGGACAGGGTGAAGAGAAGAGAGGAGGGAAAGACAAGGACAGGGTGAAGGAGGAGAGGAGGGAAGAGTCAAGGACAGGGTGAAGAGAGGAGAGGAGGGAAGAGACAAGGACAGGGTGAAGAGAAGAGAGGAGGGAAAGACAAGGACAGGGTGAAGGAGGAGAGGAGGGAAGAGACAAGGACAGGGTGAAGGAGGAGAGGAGGGAAGAGACAAGGACAGGGTGATGGAGGAGAGGAGGGAAGAGACAAGGACAGGGTGAAGGAGGAGATGAGGGAAGAGACAAGGACAGGGTGATGGAGGAGAGGAGAGGAGAGCAGGTGGGGTGAAGAGAGGAGAGGAGGGAAGAGACAAGGACAGGATGAAGAGAGGAGAAGAGAGGAGGGAAGAGACAAGGACAGGGTGAAGGAGGAGAGGAGGGAAGAGACAAGGACACGGTGAAGAGAGGAGAGGAGGGAAGAGACAAGGACAGGGTGAAGAGAGGAAAGGAGGGAAGAGACAAGGACAGGGTGAAGAGAGGAGAGGAAGGGAGAGCAGGCGGGGTGAAGAGAGGAGAGGAGGGAAGAGACAAGGACAGGGTGAAGGAGGAGAGGAGGGAAGAGACAAGGACAGGGTGAAGAGAGGAGAGGAGGGGAGGGAAGAGACAAGGACAGGGTGAAGAGAGGAGAGGAGGGAAGAGACAAGGACAGGGTGAAGAGAGGAGAGGAGGGGAGGGAAGAGACAAAGACAGGGTGAAGGAGGAGAGGAGGGAAGAGATAAGGACAGGGTGAAGAGAGGAGAGGAGGGGAGGGAAGAGACAAGGACAGGGTGAAGGAGGAGAGGAGGGAAGAGACAAGGACAGGGTGAAGGAGGAGAGGAGGGAAGAGACAAGGACAGGGTGATGGAGGAGAGGAGGGAAGAGACAAGGACAGGGTGAAGGAGGAGAGGAGGGAAAAGACAAGGACAGGGTGAAGGAGGAGAGGAGGGAAGAGACAAGGACAGGGTGAAGAGAGGAGAGGAGGGAAGAGACAAAGACAGGGTGAAGAGAGGAGAGGAGGGAGAGACAAGGACAGGGTGAAGGAGGAGAGGAGGGAAGAGACAAGGACAGGGTGAAGGAGGAGAGGAGGGAAGAGACAAGGACAGGGTGAAGGAGGAGAGGAGGGAAGAAACAAGGACAGGGTGAAGAGAGGAGAGGAGGGAAGAGACAAGGACAGGGTGATGGAGGAGAGGAGGGAAGAGACAAGGACAGGGTGATGGAGGAGAGGAGGGAAGAGACAAGGACAGGGTGATGGAGGAGAGGAGGGAAGAGACAAGGACAGGGTGAAGAGAGGAGAGGAGGGAAGAGACAAGGACAGGGTGAAGAGAGGAGAGGAGGGACGAGACAAGGACAGGGTGAAGAGAGGAGAGGAGGGAAGAGACAAGGACAGGGTGAAGGAGGAGAGGAGGGAAGAGACAAGGACAGGGTGAAGGAGGAGAGGAGGGAAGAGACAAGGACAGGGTGAAGAGAGGAGAGGAGGGAAGAGACAAGGACAGGGTGAAGGAGGAGAGGAGGGAAGAGACAAGGACAGGGTGAAGAGAGGAGAGGAGGGAAGACACAAGGACAGGGTGAAGAGAGGAGAGGAGGGAAGAGACAAGGACAGGGTGAAGAGAGGAGAGGAGGGGAGGGAAGAGACAAGGACAGGGTGAAGGAGGAAAGGAGGGAAGAGACAAGGACAGGGTGAAGGAGGAGAGGAGGGAAGAGACAAGGACAGGGTGAAGGAGGAGAGGAGGGAAGAGACAAGGACAGGGTGAAGAGAGGAGAGGAGGGAAGACACAAGGACAGGGTGAAGAGAGGAGAGGAGGGAAGAGACAAGGACAGGGTGAAGAGAGGAGAGGAGGGGAGGGAAGAGATAAGGACAGGGTGAAGGAGGAGAGGAGGGAAGAGACAAGGACAGGGTGAAGGAGGAGAGGAGGGAAGAGACAAGGACAGGGTGAAGGTGGAGAGGAGGGAAGAGACAAGGACAGGGTGATGGAGGAGAGGAGGGAAGAGACAAGGACAGGGTGAAGGAGGAGAGGAGGGAAAAGACAAGGACAGGGTGAAGGAGGAGAGGAGGGAAGAGACAAGGACAGGGTGAAGAGAGGAGAGGAGGGAAGAGACAAGGACAGGGTGAAGAGAGGAGAGGAGGGGAGAGACAAGGACAGGGTGAAGGAGGAGAGGAGGGAAGAGACAAGGACAGGGTGAAGGAGGGGAGGAGGGAAGAGACAAGGACAGGGTGAAGGAGGAGAGGAGGGACGAGACAAGGACAGGGTGAAGGAGGAGAGGAGGGAAGAAACAAGGACAGGGTGAAGAGAGAGAGGAGGGAAGAGACAAGGACAGGGTGAAGAGAGGAGAGGAGGGAAGAGACAAGGACAGGGTGATGGAGGAGAGGAGGGAAGAGACAAGGACAGGGTGAAGAGAGGAGAGGAGGGAAGAGACAAGGACAGGGTGAAGGAAGAGAGGAGGGAAGAGACAAGGACAGGGTGAAGGAGGAGAGGAGGGAAGAGACAAGGACAGGGTGAAGAGAGGAGAGGAGGGAAGACACAAGGACAGGGTGAAGAGAGGAGAGGAGGGAAGAGACAAGGACAGGGTGAAGGAGGAGAGGAGGGAAGAGACAAGGACAGGGTGAAGGAGGAGAGGAGGGAAGAGACAAGGACAGGGTGAAGAGAGGAGAGGAGGGAAGAGACAAGGACAGGGTGAAGAGAGGAGAGGAGGGAAGAGACAAGGACAGGGTGAAGAGAGGAGAGGAGGGAAGAGACAAGGACAGGGTGAAGAGAGGAGAGGAGGTAAGAGACAAGGACAGGGTAAAGACAGGAGAGGAGGGAAGAGACAAGGACAGGGTGAAGGAGGAGAGGAGGGAAGAGACAAGGACAGGGTGATGGAGGAGAGGAGGGAAGAGACAAGGACAGGGTGAAGGAGGAGAGGAGGGAAGAGACAAGGACAGGGTGATGGAGGAGAGGAGGGAAGAGACAAGGACAGGGTGAAGAGAGGAGAGGAGGGAAGAGACAAGGACAGGGTGAAGGAGGAGAGGAGGGAAGAGACAAGGACAGGGTGAAGAGAGGAGAGGAGGGACGAGACAAGGACAGGGATAAGAGAGGAGAGGAGGGAAGAGACAAGGACAGGGTGATGGAGGAGAGGAGGGAAGAGACAAGGACAGGGTGAAGGAGGAGAGGAGGGAAGAGACAAGGACAGGGTGAAGAGAGGAGAGGAGGGAAGAGACAAGGACAGGGTGAAGGAGGAGAGGAGGGAAGAGACAAGGAAAGGGTGAAGGAGGAGAGGAGGGAAGAGACAAGGACAGGGTGAAGGAGGAGAGGAGGGAAGAGACAAGGTCATGGTGAAGAGAGGAGAGGAGGGAAAGACAAGGACAGGGTGAAGGAGGAGAGGAGGGAAGAGACAAGGACAGGGTGATGGAGGAGAGGAGGGAAGAGACAAGGACAGGGTGAAGGAGGAGAGTAGGGAAGAGACAAGGACAGGGTGAAGAGAGGAGAGGAGGGAAGAGACAAGGACAGGGTGAAGGAGGAGAGGAGGGAAGAGACAAGGACAGAGTGAAGGAGGAGAGGAGGGAAGAGACAAGGACAGGGTGAAGGAGGAGAGGAGGGAAGAGACAAGGACAGGGTGATGGAGGAGAGGAGGGAAGAGACAAGGACAGGGTGATGGAGGAGAGGAGGTAAGAGACAAGGACAGGGTGAAGAGAGGAGAGGAGGGAAGAGACAAGGACAGGGTGAAGGAGGAGAGGAGGGAAGAGACAAGGACAGGGTGAAGTGAGGAGAGGAGGGAAGAGACAAGGACAGGGTGAAGTGGGGAGAGGAGGGAAGAGACAAGGACAGGGTGAAGGAGGAGAGGAGGGAAGAGACAAGGACAGGGTGAAGAGAGGAGAGGAGGGAAGAGACAAGGACAGGGTGAAGGAGGAGAGGAGGGAAGAGACAAGGACAGAGTGAAGGAGGAGAGGAGGGAAGAGACAAGGACAGGGTGAAGGAGGAGAGGAGGGAAGAGACAAGGACAGGGTGATGGAGGAGAGGAGGGAAGAGACAAGGACAGGGTGATGGAGGAGAGGAGGTAAGAGACAAGGACAGGGTGAAGAGAGGAGAGGAGGGAAGAGACAAGGACAGGGTGAAGGAGGAGAGGAGGGAAGAGACAAGGACAGGGTGAAGTGAGGAGAGGAGGGAAGAGACAAGGACAGGGTGAAGTGGGGAGAGGAGGGAAGAGACAAGGACAGGGTGAAGGAGGAGAGGAGGGAAGAGACAAGGACAGGGTGAAGAGAGGAGAGGAGGGAAGAGACAAGGACAGGGTGAAGGAGGAGAGGAGGGAAGAGACAAGGACAGGGTGAAGAGAGGAGAGGAGGGAAGAGACAAGGACAGGGTGAAGGAGGAGAGGAGGGAAGAGACAAGGACAGGGTGAAGGAGGAGAGGAGGGAAGAGACAAGGACATGGTGAAGAGAGGAGAGGAGGGAAAGACAAGGACAGGGTGAAGGAGGAGAGGAGGGAAGAGACAAGGACAGGGTGATGGAGGAGAGGAGGGAAGAGACAAGGACAGGGTGAAGGAGGAGAGGAGGGAAGAGACAAGGACAGGGTGAAGAGAGGAGAGGAGGGAAGAGACAAGGACAGGGTGAAGGAGGAGAGGAGGGAAGAGACAAGGACAGGGTGAAGGAGGAGAGGAGGGAAGAGACAAGGACAGGGTGATGGAGGAGAGGAGGGAAGAGACAAGGACAGGGTGATGGAGGAGAGGAGGGAAGAGACAAGGACAGGGTGATGGAGGAGAGGAGGGAAGAGACAAGGACAGGGTGAAGAGAGGAGAGGAGGGAAAAGACAAGGACAGGGTGAAGGAGGAGAGGAGGGAAGAGACAAGGACAGGGTGAAGGAGGAGAGGAGGGAAGAGACAAGGACAGGGTGATGGAGGAGAGGAGGGAAGAGACAAGGACAGGGTGAAGAGAGGAGAGGAGGGAAGAGACAAGGACAGGGTGAAGGAGGAGAGGAGGGAAGAGACAAGGACAGGGTGATGGAGGAGAGGAGGGAAGAGTCAAGGACAGGGTGAAGGAGGAGAGGAGGGAATAGACAAGGACAGGGTGAAGAGAGGAGAGGAGGGAAGAGACAAGGACAGGGTGAAGGAGGAGAGGAGGGAAGAGACAAGGACAGGGTGAAGAGAGGAGAGGAGAGAAGAGACAAGGACAGGGTGAAGAGAGGAGAGGAGGGAAGAGACAAGGACAGGGTGATGGAGGAGAGGAGGGAAGAGACAAGGACAGGGTGAAGAGAGGAGAGGAGGGAAGAGACAAGGACAGGGTGATGGAGGAGAGGAGGCAAGAGACAAGGACAGGGTGAAGGAGGAGAGGAGGGAAGAGACAAGGACAGGGTGATGGAGGAGAGGAGGGAAGAGACAAGGACAGGGTGAAGAGAGGAGAGGAAGGAAGAGCCAAGGACAGGGTGAAGGAGGAGAGGAGGGAAGAGACAAGGACAGGGTGAAGAGAGGAGAGGAGGGAAGAGACAAGGACAGGGTGAAGAGAGGAGAGGAGGGAAGAGACAAGGAAAGGGTGAAGGAGGAGAGGAGGGAAGAGACAAGGACAGGGTGAAGGAGGAGAGGAGGGAAGAGACAAGGTCATGGTGAAGAGAGGAGAGGAGGGAAAGACAAGGACAGGGTGAAGGAGGAGAGGAGGGAAGAGACAAGGACAGGGTGATGGAGGAGAGGAGGGAAGAGACAAGGACAGGGTGAAGGAGGAGAGTAGGGAAGAGACAAGGACAGGGTGAAGAGAGGAGAGGAGGGAAGAGACAAGGACAGGGTGAAGGAGGAGAGGAGGGAAGAGACAAGGACAGAGTGAAGGAGGAGAGGAGGGAAGAGACAAGGACAGGGTGAAGGAGGAGAGGAGGGAAGAGACAAGGACAGGGTGATGGAGGAGAGGAGGGAAGAGACAAGGACAGGGTGATGGAGGAGAGGAGGTAAGAGACAAGGACAGGGTGAAGAGAGGAGAGGAGGGAAGAGACAAGGACAGGGTGAAGGAGGAGAGGAGGGAAGAGACAAGGACAGGGTGAAGTGAGGAGAGGAGGGAAGAGACAAGGACAGGGTGAAGTGGGGAGAGGAGGGAAGAGACAAGGACAGGGTGAAGGAGGAGAGGAGGGAAGAGACAAGGACAGGGTGAAGAGAGGAGAGGAGGGAAGAGACAAGGACAGGGTGAAGGAGGAGAGGAGGGAAGAGACAAGGACAGGGTGAAGAGAGGAGAGGAGGGAAGAGACAAGGACAGGGTGAAGGAGGAGAGGAGGGAAGAGACAAGGACAGGGTGAAGGAGGAGAGGAGGGAAGAGACAAGGACATGGTGAAGAGAGGAGAGGAGGGAAAGACAAGGACAGGGTGAAGGAGGAGAGGAGGGAAGAGACAAGGACAGGGTGATGGAGGAGAGGAGGGAAGAGACAAGGACAGGGTGAAGGAGGAGAGGAGGGAAGAGACAAGGACAGGGTGAAGGAGGAGAGGAGGGAAGAGACAAGGACAGGGTGATGGAGGAGAGGAGGGAAGAGACAAGGACAGGGTGATGGAGGAGAGGAGGGAAGAGACAAGGACAGGGTGATGGAGGAGAGGAGGGAAGAGACAAGGACAGGGTGAAGGAGGAGAGGAGGGAAGAGACAAGGACAGGGTGAAGGAGGAGAGGAGGGAAGAGACAAGGACAGGGTGATGGAGGAGAGGAGGGAAGAGACAAGGACAGGGTGAAGAGAGGAGAGGAGGGAAGAGACAAGGACAGGGTGAAGGAGGAGAGGAGGGAAGAGACAAGGACAGGGTGATGGAGGAGAGGAGGGAAGAGTCAAGGACAGGGTGAAGGAGGAGAGGAGGGAATAGACAAGGACAGGGTGAAGAGAGGAGAGGAGGGAAGAGACAAGGACAGGGTGAAGGAGGAGAGGAGGGAAGAGACAAGGACAGGGTGAAGAGAGGAGAGGAGAGAAGAGACAAGGACAGGGTGAAGAGAGGAGAGGAGGGAAGAGACAAGGACAGGGTGATGGAGGAGAGGAGGGAAGAGACAAGGACAGGGTGAAGAGAGGAGAGGAGGGAAGAGACAAGGACAGGGTGATGGAGGAGAGGAGGCAAGAGACAAGGACAGGGTGAAGGAGGAGAGGAGGGAAGAGACAAGGACAGGGTGATGGAGGAGAGGAGGGAAGAGACAAGGACAGGGTGAAGAGAGGAGAGGAAGGAAGAGACAAGGACAGGGTGAAGGAGGAGAGGAGGGAAGAGACAAGGACATGGTGAAGAGAGGAGAGGAGGGAAGAGACAAGGACAGGGTGAAGGAGGAGAGGAGGGAAGAGACAAGGACAGGGTGAAGAGAGGAGAGGAGGGAAGAGACAAGGACAGGGTGAAGGAGGAGAGGAGGGAAGAGACAAGGACAGGGTGAAGAGAGGAGAGGAGGGAAGAGACAAGGACAGGGTGAAGGAGGAGAGGAGGGAAGAGACAAGGACAGGGTGAAGAGAGGAGAGGAGGGAAGAGACAAGGACAGGGTGAAGGAGGAGAGGAGGGAAGAGACAAGGACAGGGTGAAGGAGGAGACGAGGGAAGAGACAAGGACAGGGTGAAGGAGGAGAGGAGGGAAGAGACAAGGACAGGGTGAAGAGAGGAGAGGAGGGAAGAGACAAGGACAGGGTGAAGGAGGAGAGGAGGGAAGAGACAAGGACAGGGTGAAGGAGGAGAGGAGGGAAGAGACAAGGACAGGGTGAAGGAGGAGAGGGGGGAAGAGACAAGGACAGGGTGATGGAGGAGAGGAGGGAAGAGACAAGGACAGGGTGATGGAGGAGAGGAGGGAAGAGACAAGGACAGGGTGATGGAGGAGAGGAGGGAAGAGACAAGGACAGGGTGAAGAGAGGAGAGGAGGGAAGAGACAAGGACAGGGTGAAGGAGAAGAGGAGGGAAGAGACAAGGACAGGGTGAAGGAGGAGAGGATGGAAGAGACAAGGACAGGGTGATGGAGGAGAGGAGGGAAGAGACAAGGACAGGGTGAAGAGAGGAGAGGAGGGAAGAGACAAGGACAGGGTGAAGGAGGCGAGGAGGGAAGAGACAAGGACAGGGTGATGGAGGAGAGGAGGGAAGAGTCAAGGACAGGGTGAAGGAGGAGAGGAGGGAATAGACAAGGACAGGGTGAAGAGAGGAGAGGAGGGAAGAGACAAGGACAGGATGAAGGAGGAGAGGAGGGAAGAGACAAGGACAGGGTGAAGAGAGGAGAGGAGAGAAGAGACAAGGACAGGGTGAAGAGAGGAGAGGAGGGAAGAGACAAGGACAGGGTGATGGAGGAGAGGAGGGAAGAGACAAGGACAGGGTGAAGAGAGGAGAGGAGGGAAGAGACAAGGACAGGGTGATGGAGGAGAGGAGGGAAGAGACAAGGACAGGGTGAAGGAGGAGAGGAGGGAAGAGACAAGGACAGGGTGAAGGAGGAGAGGAGGGAAGAGACAAGGACAGGGTGAAGAGAGGAGAGGAGAGAAGAGACAAGGACAGGGTGATTAGAGGAGAGGAGGGAAGAGACAAGGACAGGGTGATGGAGGAGAGGAGGGAAGAGACAAGGACAGGGTGAAGGAGGAGAGGAGGGAAGAGACAAGGACAGGGTGATGGAGGAGAGGAGGGAAGAGACAAGGACAGGGTGAAGAGAGGAGAGGAGGGAAGAGACAAGGACAGGGTGAAGGAGGAGAGGAGGGAAGAGACAAGGACAGGGTGAAGAGAGGAGAGGAGGGAAGAGACAAGGACAGGGTGAAGAGAGGAGAGGAGGGACGAGACAAGGACAGGGTGAAGAGAGGAGAGGAGGGAAGAGACAAGGACAGGGTGAAGGAGGAGAGGAGGGAAGAGACAAGGACAGGGTGAAGGAGGAGAGGAGGGAAGAGACAAGGACAGGGTGAAGAGAGGAGAGGAGGGAAGAGACAAGGACAGGGTGAAGGAGGAGAGGAGGGAAGAGACAAGGACAGGGTGAAGGAGGAGAGGAGGGAAGAGACAAGGACAGGGTGAAGGAGGAGAGGAGGGAAGAGACAAGGACAGGGTGAAGAGAGGAGAGGAGGGAAGAGACAAGGACAGGGTGAAGGAGGAGAGGAGGGAAGAGACAAGGACAGGGTGATGGAGGAGAGGAGGGAAGAGACAAGGACAGGGTGAAGGAGGAGAGGAGGGAAGAGACAAGGACAGGGTGAAGAGAGGAGAGGAGGGAAGAGACAAGGACAGGGTGAAGGAGGAGAGGAGGGAAGAGACAAGGACAGGGTGAAGGAGGAGAGGAGGGAAGAGACAAGGACAGGGTGATGGAGGAGAGGAGGGAAGAGACAAGGACAGGGTGATGGAGGAGAGGAGGGAAGAGACAAGGACAGGGTGATGGAGGAGAGGAGGGAAGAGACAAGGACAGGGTGAAGAGAGGAGAGGAGGGAAGAGACAAGGACAGGGTGAAGGAGGAGAGGAGGGAAGAGACAAGGACAGGGTGAAGAGAGGAGAGGAGGGAAGAGACAAGGACAGGGTGAAGGAGGAGAGGAGGGAAGAGACAAGGACAGGGTGAAGAGAGGAGAGGAGGGAAGAGACAAGGACAGGGTGAAGAGAGGAGAGGAGGGAAGAGACAAGGACAGGGTGATGGAGGAGAGGAGGGAAGAGACAAGGACAGGGTGAAGGGAGAGGAGGGAAGAGACAAGGACAGGGTGAAGGAGGAGAGGAGGGAAGAGACAAGGACAGGGTGAAGGAGGAGAGGAGGGAAGAGACAAGGACAGGGTGATGGAGGAGAGGAGGGAAGAGACAAGGACAGGGTGATGGAGGAGAGGAGGTAAGAGACAAGGACAGGGTGACAGGGTGAAGGAGGAGAGGAGGGAAGAGACAAGGACAGGGTGAAGGAGGAGAGGAGGGAAGAGACAAGGACAGGGTGATGGAGGAGAGGAGGGAAGAGACAAGGACAGGGTGAAGAGAGGAGAGGAGGGAAGAGACAAGGACAGGGTGAAGGAGGAGAGGAGGGAAGAGACAAGGACAGGGTGAAGAGAGGAGAGGAGGGAAGAGACAAGGACAGGGTGAAGAGAGGAGAGGAGGGACGAGACAAGGACAGGGTGAAGAGAGGAGAGGAGGGAAGAGACAAGGACAGGGTGAAGGAGGAGAGGAGGGAAGAGACAAGGACAGGGTGAAGGAGGAGAGGAGGGAAGAGACAAGGACATGGTGAAGAGAGGAGAGGAGGGAAAGACAAGGACAGGGTGAAGGAGGAGAGGAGGGAAGAGACAAGGACAGGGTGATGGAGGAGAGGAGGGAAGAGACAAGGACAGGGTGAAGGAGGAGAGGAGGGAAGAGACAAGGACAGGGTGAAGAGAGGAGAGGAGGGAAGAGACAAGGACAGGGTGAAGGAGGAGAGGAGGGAAGAGACAAGGACAGGGTGAAGGAGGAGAGGAGGGAAGAGACAAGGACAGGGTGAAGAGAGGAGAGGAGGGAAGAGACAAGGACAGGGTGAAGGAGGAGAGGAGGGAAGAGACAAGGACAGGGTGAAGGAGGAGAGGAGGGAAGAGACAAGGACAGGGTGATGGAGGAGAGGAGGGAAGAGACAAGGACAGGGTGAAGGAGGAGAGGAGGGAAGAGACAAGGACAGGGTGAAGAGAGGAGAGGAGGGAAGAGACAAGGACAGGGTGAAGGAGGAGAGGAGGGAAGAGACAAGGACAGGGTGAAGGAGGAGAGGAGGGAAGAGACAAGGACAGGGTGAAGAGAGGAGAGGAGGGAAGAGACAAGGACAGGGTGATGGAGGAGAGGAGGGAAGAGACAAGGACAGGGTGAAGGAGGAGAGGAGGGAAGAGACAAGGACAGGGTGAAGGAGGAGAGGAGGGAAGAGACAAGGACAGGGTGAAGAGAGGAGAGGAGGGAAGAGACAAGGACAGGGTGAAGGAGGAGAGGAGGGAAGAGACAAGGACAGGGTGAAGGAGGAGAGGAGGGAAGAGACAAGGACAGGGTGAAGAGAGGAGAGGAGGGAAGAGACAAGGACAGGGTGAAGGAGGAGAGGAGGGAAGAGACAAGGACAGGGTGAAGGAGGAGAGGAGGGAAGAGACAAGGACAGGGTGAAGGAGGAGAGGAGGGAAGAGACAAGGACAGGGTGAAGAGAGGAGAGGAGGGAAGAGACAAGGACAGGGTGAAGGAGGAGAGGAGGGAAGAGACAAGGACAGGGTGATGGAGGAGAGGAGGGAAGAGACAAGGACAGGGTGAAGAGAGGAGAGGAGGGAAGAGACAAGGACAGGGTGAAGGAGGAGAGGAGGGAAGAGACAAGGACAGGGTGAAGGAGGAGAGGAGGGAAGAGACAAGGACAGGGTGATGGAGGAGAGGAGGGAAGAGACAAGGACAGGGTGAAGAGGGGAGAGGAGGGAAGAGACAAGGACAGGGTGAAGGAGGAGAGGAGGGAAGAGACAAGGACAGGGTGAAGAGAGGAGAGGAGGGAAGAGACAAGGACAGGGTGAAGGAGGAGAGGAGGGACGAGACAAGGACAGGGTGAAGAGAGGAGAGGAGGGAAGAGACAAGGACAGGGTGAAGGAGGAGAGGAGGGAAGAGACAAGGACAGGGTGAAGGAGGAGAGGAGGGAAGAGACAAGGACAGGGTGGGAAGAGACAAGGAAAGGGTGAAGGAGGAGAGGAGGGAAGAGACAAGGACAGGGTGAAGGAGGAGAGGAGGGAAGAGACAAGGTCATGGTGAAGAGAGGAGAGGAGGGAAAGACAAGGACAGGGTGAAGGAGGAGAGGAGGGAAGAGAGACAAGGACAGGGTGATGGAGGAGAGGAGGGAAGAGACAAGGACAGGGTGAAGGAGGAGAGTAGGGAAGAGACAAGGACAGGGTGAAGAGAGGAGAGGAGGGAAGAGACAAGGACAGGGTGAAGGAGGAGAGGAGGGAAGAGACAAGGACAGAGTGAAGGAGGAGAGGAGGGAAGAGACAAGGACAGGGTGAAGAGAGGAGAGGAGGGAAGAGACAAGGACAGGGTGATGGAGGAGAGGAGGGAAGAGACAAGGACAGGGTGAAGAGAGGAGAGGAGGGAAGAGACAAGGACAGGGTGATGGAGGAGAGGAGGGAAGAGACAAGGACAGGGTGAAGGAGGAGAGGAGGGAAGAGACAAGGACAGGGTGATGGAGGAGAGGAGGGAAGAGACAAGGACAGGGTGAAGAGAGGAGAGGAGGGAAGAGACAAGGACAGGGTGAAGGAGGAGAGGAGGGAAGAGACAAGGACAGGGTGAAGAGAGGAGAGGAGGGAAGAGACAAGGACAGGGTGAAGAGAGGAGAGGAGGGACGAGACAAGGACAGGGTGAAGAGAGGAGAGGAGGGAAGAGACAAGGACAGGGTGAAGAGAGGAGAGGAGGGACGAGACAAGGACAGGGTGAAGAGAGGAGAGGAGGGAAGAGACAAGGACAGGGTGAAGGAGGAGAGGAGGGAAGAGACAAGGACAGGGTGAAGGAGGAGAGGAGGGAAGAGACAAGGACATGGTGAAGAGAGGAGAGGAGGGAAAGACAAGGACAGGGTGAAGGAGGAGAGGAGGGAAGAGACAAGGACAGGGTGATGGAGGAGAGGAGGGAAGAGACAAGGACAGGGTGAAGGAGGAGAGGAGGGAAGAGACAAGGACAGGGTGAAGAGAGGAGAGGAGGGAAGAGACAAGGACAGGGTGAAGGAGGAGAGGAGGGAAGAGACAAGGACAGGGTGAAGGAGGAGAGGAGGGAAGAGACAAGGACAGGGTGATGGAGGAGAGGAGGGAAGAGACAAGGACAGGGTGATGGAGGAGAGGAGGGAAGAGACAAGGACAGGGTGATGGAGGAGAGGAGGGAAGAGACAAGGACAGGGTGAAGAGAGGAGAGGAGGGAAAAGACAAGGACAGGGTGAAGGAGGAGAGGAGGGAAGAGACAAGGACAGGGTGAAGGAGGAGAGGAGGGAAGAGACAAGGACAGGGTGATGGAGGAGAGGAGGGAAGAGACAAGGACAGGGTGAAGAGAGGAGAGGAGGGAAGAGACAAGGACAGGGTGAAGGAGGAGAGGAGGGAAGAGACAAGGACAGGGTGATGGAGGAGAGGAGGGAAGAGTCAAGGACAGGGTGAAGGAGGAGAGGAGGGAATAGACAAGGACAGGGTGAAGAGAGGAGAGGAGGGAAGAGACAAGGACAGGGTGAAGGAGGAGAGGAGGGAAGAGACAAGGACAGGGTGAAGAGAGGAGAGGAGAGAAGAGACAAGGACAGGGTGAAGAGAGGAGAGGAGGGAAGAGACAAGGACAGGGTGATGGAGGAGAGGAGGGAAGAGACAAGGACAGGGTGAAGAGAGGAGAGGAGGGAAGAGACAAGGACAGGGTGATGGAGGAGAGGAGGCAAGAGACAAGGACAGGGTGAAGGAGGAGAGGAGGGAAGAGACAAGGACAGGGTGATGGAGGAGAGGAGGGAAGAGACAAGGACAGGGTGAAGAGAGGAGAGGAAGGAAGAGCCAAGGACAGGGTGAAGGAGGAGAGGAGGGAAGAGACAAGGACAGGGTGAAGAGAGGAGAGGAGGGAAGAGACAAGGACAGGGTGAAGAGAGGAGAGGAGGGAAGAGACAAGGAAAGGGTGAAGGAGGAGAGGAGGGAAGAGACAAGGACAGGGTGAAGGAGGAGAGGAGGGAAGAGACAAGGTCATGGTGAAGAGAGGAGAGGAGGGAAAGACAAGGACAGGGTGAAGGAGGAGAGGAGGGAAGAGACAAGGACAGGGTGATGGAGGAGAGGAGGGAAGAGACAAGGACAGGGTGAAGGAGGAGAGTAGGGAAGAGACAAGGACAGGGTGAAGAGAGGAGAGGAGGGAAGAGACAAGGACAGGGTGAAGGAGGAGAGGAGGGAAGAGACAAGGACAGAGTGAAGGAGGAGAGGAGGGAAGAGACAAGGACAGGGTGAAGGAGGAGAGGAGGGAAGAGACAAGGACAGGGTGATGGAGGAGAGGAGGGAAGAGACAAGGACAGGGTGATGGAGGAGAGGAGGTAAGAGACAAGGACAGGGTGAAGAGAGGAGAGGAGGGAAGAGACAAGGACAGGGTGAAGGAGGAGAGGAGGGAAGAGACAAGGACAGGGTGAAGTGAGGAGAGGAGGGAAGAGACAAGGACAGGGTGAAGTGGGGAGAGGAGGGAAGAGACAAGGACAGGGTGAAGGAGGAGAGGAGGGAAGAGACAAGGACAGGGTGAAGAGAGGAGAGGAGGGAAGAGACAAGGACAGGGTGAAGGAGGAGAGGAGGGAAGAGACAAGGACAGGGTGAAGAGAGGAGAGGAGGGAAGAGACAAGGACAGGGTGAAGGAGGAGAGGAGGGAAGAGACAAGGACAGGGTGAAGGAGGAGAGGAGGGAAGAGACAAGGACATGGTGAAGAGAGGAGAGGAGGGAAGAGACAAGGACAGGGTGAAGGAGGAGAGGAGGGAAGAGACAAGGACAGGGTGATGGAGGAGAGGAGGGAAGAGACAAGGACAGGGTGAAGGAGGAGAGGAGGGAAGAGACAAGGACAGGGTGAAGAGAGGAGAGGAGGGAAGAGACAAGGACAGGGTGAAGGAGGAGAGGAGGGAAGAGACAAGGACAGGGTGAAGGAGGAGAGGAGGGAAGAGACAAGGACAGGGTGATGGAGGAGAGGAGGGAAGAGACAAGGACAGGGTGAAGGAGGAGAGGAGGGAAGAGACAAGGACAGGGTGATGGAGGAGAGGAGGGAAGAGACAAGGACAGGGTGAAGAGAGGAGAGGAGGGAAGAGACAAGGACAGGGTGAAGGAGGAGAGGAGGGAAGAGACAAGGACAGGGTGAAGGAGGAGAGGAGGGAAGAGACAAGGACAGGGTGATGGAGGAGAGGAGGGAAGAGACAAGGACAGGGTGAAGAGAGGAGAGGAGGGAAGAGACAAGGACAGGGTGAAGGAGGAGAGGAGGGAAGAGACAAGGACAGGGTGATGGAGGAGAGGAGGGAAGAGTCAAGGACAGGGTGAAGGAGGAGAGGAGGGAAGAGACAAGGACAGGGTGAAGAGAGGAGAGGAGGGAAGAGACAAGGACAGGGTGAAGGAGGAGAGGAGGGAAGAGACAAGGACAGGGTGAAGAGAGGAGAGGAGAGAAGAGACAAGGACAGGGTGAAGAGAGGAGAGGAGGGAAGAGACAAGGACAGGGTGATGGAGGAGAGGAGGGAAGAGACAAGGACAGGGTGAAGAGAGGAGAGGAGGGAAGAGACAAGGACAGGGTGATGGAGGAGAGGAGGCAAGAGACAAGGACAGGGTGAAGGAGGAGAGGAGGGAAGAGACAAGGACAGGGTGATGGAGGAGAGGAGGGAAGAGACAAGGACAGGGTGATGGAGGAGAGGAGGTAAGAGACAAGGACAGGGTGAAGAGAGGAGAGGAGGGAAGAGACAAGGACAGGGTGAAGGAGGAGAGGAGGGAAGAGACAAGGACAGGGTGAAGTGAGGAGAGGAGGGAAGAGACAAGGACAGGGTGAAGTGGGGAGAGGAGGGAAGAGACAAGGACAGGGTGAAGGAGGAGAGGAGGGAAGAGACAAGGACAGGGTGAAGAGAGGAGAGGAGGGAAGAGACAAGGACAGGGTGAAGAGAGGAGAGGAGGGACGAGACAAGGACAGGGTGAAGAGAGGAGAGGAGGGAAGAGACAAGGACAGGGTGAAGAGAGGAGAGGAGGGACGAGACAAGGACAGGGTGAAGAGAGGAGAGGAGGGAAGAGACAAGGACAGGGTGAAGGAGGAGAGGAGGGAAGAGACAAGGACAGGGTGAAGGAGGAGAGGAGGGAAGAGACAAGGACATGGTGAAGAGAGGAGAGGAGGGAAAGACAAGGACAGGGTGAAGGAGGAGAGGAGGGAAGAGACAAGGACAGGGTGATGGAGGAGAGGAGGGAAGAGACAAGGACAGGGTGAAGGAGGAGAGGAGGGAAGAGACAAGGACAGGGTGAAGAGAGGAGAGGAGGGAAGAGACAAGGACAGGGTGAAGGAGGAGAGGAGGGAAGAGACAAGGACAGGGTGAAGGAGGAGAGGAGGGAAGAGACAAGGACAGGGTGATGGAGGAGAGGAGGGAAGAGACAAGGACAGGGTGATGGAGGAGAGGAGGGAAGAGACAAGGACAGGGTGATGGAGGAGAGGAGGGAAGAGACAAGGACAGGGTGAAGAGAGGAGAGGAGGGAAAAGACAAGGACAGGGTGAAGGAGGAGAGGAGGGAAGAGACAAGGACAGGGTGAAGGAGGAGAGGAGGGAAGAGACAAGGACAGGGTGATGGAGGAGAGGAGGGAAGAGACAAGGACAGGGTGAAGAGAGGAGAGGAGGGAAGAGACAAGGACAGGGTGAAGGAGGAGAGGAGGGAAGAGACAAGGACAGGGTGATGGAGGAGAGGAGGGAAGAGTCAAGGACAGGGTGAAGGAGGAGAGGAGGGAATAGACAAGGACAGGGTGAAGAGAGGAGAGGAGGGAAGAGACAAGGACAGGGTGAAGGAGGAGAGGAGGGAAGAGACAAGGACAGGGTGAAGAGAGGAGAGGAGAGAAGAGACAAGGACAGGGTGAAGAGAGGAGAGGAGGGAAGAGACAAGGACAGGGTGATGGAGGAGAGGAGGGAAGAGACAAGGACAGGGTGAAGAGAGGAGAGGAGGGAAGAGACAAGGACAGGGTGATGGAGGAGAGGAGGCAAGAGACAAGGACAGGGTGAAGGAGGAGAGGAGGGAAGAGACAAGGACAGGGTGATGGAGGAGAGGAGGGAAGAGACAAGGACAGGGTGAAGAGAGGAGAGGAAGGAAGAGCCAACGACAGGGTGAAGGAGGAGAGGAGGGAAGAGACAAGGACAGGGTGAAGAGAGGAGAGGAGGGAAGAGACAAGGACAGGGTGAAGAGAGGAGAGGAGGGACGAGACAAGGACAGGGTGAAGAGAGGAGAGGAGGGAAGAGACAAGGACAGGGTGAAGGAGTAGAGGATGGAAGAGACAAGGACAGGGTGAAGAGAGGAGAGGAGGGAAGAGACAAGGACAGGGTGAAGGAGGAGAGGAGAGCAGGCGGGGTGAAGAGAGGAGAGGAGAGAAGAGACAAGGACAGGGTGAAGAGAGGAGAGGAGGGAAGAGACAAGGACAGGGTGAAGGAGGAGAGGAGGGAAGAGACAAGGACAGGGTGAAGAGAGGAGAGGAGGGAAGAGACAAGGACAGGGTGAAGGAGGAGAGGAGGGAAGAGACAAGGACATGGTGAAGAGAGGAGAGGAGGGAAGAGACAAGGACAGGGTGAAGGAGGAGAGGAGGGAAGAGACAAGGACAGGGTGATGGAGGAGAGGAGGGAAGAGACAAGGACAGGGTGAAGGAGGAGAGGAGGGAAGAGACAAGGACAGGGTGAAGAGAGGAGAGGAGGGAAGAGACAAGGACAGGGTAAAGGAGGAGAGGAGGGAAGAGACAAGGACAGGGTGAAGGAGGAGAGGAGGGAAGAGACAAGGACAGGGTGATGGAGGAGAGGAGGGAAGAGACAAGGACAGGGTGATGGAGGAGAGGAGGGAAGAGACAAGGACAGGGTGATGGAGGAGAGGAGGGAAGAGACAAGGACAGGGTGAAGAGAGGAGAGGAGGGAAGAGACAAGGACAGGGTGAAGGAGGAGAGGAGGGAAGAGACAAGGACAGGGTGAAGGAGGAGAGGAGGGAAGAGACAAGGACAGGGTGATGGAGGAGAGGAGGGAAGAGACAAGGACAGGGTGAAGAGAGGAGAGGAGGGAAGAGACAAGGACAGGGTGAAGGAGGAGAGGAGGGAAGAGACAAGGACAGCGTGATGGAGGAGAGGAGGGAAGAGTCAAGGACAGGGTGAAGGAGGAGAGGAGGGAATAGACAAGGACAGGGTGAAGAGAGGAGAGGAGGGAAGAGACAAGGACAGGGTGAAGGAGGAGAGGAGGGAAGAGACAAGGACAGGGTGAAGAGAGGAGAGGAGAGAAAAGACAAGGACAGGGTGAAGAGAGGAGAGGAGGGAAGAGACAAGGACAGGGTGATGGAGGAGATGAGGGAAGAGACAAGGACAGGGTGAAGAGAGGAGAGGAGGGAAGAGACAAGGACAGGGTGATGGAGGAGAGGAGGGAAGAGACAAGGACAGGGTGAAGAGAGGAGAGGAGGGAAGAGACAAGGACAGGGTGATGGAGGAGAGGAGGGAAGAGACAAGGACAGGGTGAAGGAGGAGAGGAGGGAAGAGACAAGGACAGAGTGAAGGAGGAGAGGAGGGAAGAGACAAGGACAGGGTGAAGGAGGAGAGGAGGGAAGAGACAAGGACAGGGTGATGGAGGAGAGGAGGGAAGAGACAAGGACAGGGTGATGGAGGAGAGGAGGGAAGACACAAGGACAGGGTGAAGAGAGGAGAGGAGGGAAGAGACAAGGACAGGGTGAAGGAGGAGAGGAGGGAAGAGACAAGGACAGGGTGAAGTGAGGAGAGGAGGGAAGAGACAAGGACAGGGTGAAGAGAGGAGAGGAGGGAAGAGACAAGGACAGGGTGAAGGTGGGGGGGGGAAGAGACAAGGACAGGGTGAAGAGAGGAGAGGAGGGAAGAGACAAGGACAGGGTGAAGGAGGAGAGGAGGGAAGAGACAAGGACAGGGTGAAGAGAGGAGAGGAGGGAAGAGACAAGGACAGGGTGAAGGAGGAGAGGAGGGAAGAGACAAGGACAGGGTGAAGGAGGAGAGGAGGGAAGAGACAAGGACATGGTGAAGAGAGGAGAGGAGGGAAAGACAAGGACAGGGTGAAGAGGAGAGGAGGGAAGAGACAAGGACAGGGTGAGGGGAGAGAGACAAGGACAGGGTGAAGGAGGAGAGGAGGGAAGAGACAAGGACAGGGTGAAGATTGGAGAGGAGGGAAGAGACAAGGACAGGGTGAAGGAGGAGAGGAGGGAAGAGACAAGGACAGGGTGAAGGAGGAGAGGAGGGAAGAGACAAGGACAGGGTGATGGAGGAGAGGAGGGAAGAGACAAGGACAGGGTGATGGAGGAGAGGAGGGAAGAGACAAGGACAGGGTGATGGAGGAGAGGAGGGAAGAGACAAGGACAGGGTGAAGAGAGGAGAGGAGGGAAGAGACAAGGACAGGGTGAAGGAGGAGAGGAGGGAAGAGACAAGGACAGGGTGAAGGAGGAGAGGAGGGAAGAGACAAGGACAGGGTGATGGAGGAGAGGAGGGAAGAGACAAGGACAGGGTGAAGAGAGGAGAGGAGGGAAGAGACAAGGACAGGGTGAAGGAGGAGAGGAGGGAAGAGACAAGGACAGGGTGAAGAGAGGAGAGGAGGGAAGAGACAAGGACAGGGTGAAGAGAGGAGAGGAGGGACGAGACAAGGACAGGGTGAAGAGAGGAGAGGAGGGAAGAGACAAGGACAGGGTGAAGGAGGAGAGGAGGGAAGAGACAAGGACAGGGTGAAGGAGGAGAGGAGGGAAGAGACAAGGACAGGGTGAAGAGAGGAGAGGAGGGAAGAGACAAGGACAGGGTGAAGGAGGAGAGGAGAGCAGGCGGGGTGAAGAGAGGAGAGGAGAGAAGAGACAAGGACAGGGTGAAGAGAGGAGAGGAGGGAAGAGACAAGGACAGGGTGAAGGAGGAGAGGAGGGAAGAGACAAGGACAGGGTGAAGGAGGAGAGGAGGGAAGAGACAAGGAGAGGGTGAAGGAGGAGAGGAGGGAAGAGACAAGGACAGGGTGAAGGAGGAGAGGAGGGAAGACACAAGGACATGGTGAAGAGAGGAGAGGAGGGAAAGACAAGGACAGGGTGAAGGAGGAGAGGAGGGAAGAGACAAGGACAGGGTGATGGAGGAGAGGAGGGAAGAGACAAGGACAGGGTGAAGGAGGAGAGGAGGGAAGAGACAAGGACAGGGTGAAGAGAGGAGAGGAGGGAAGAGACAAGGACAGGGTGAAGGAGGAGAGGAGGGAAGAGACAAGGACAGGGTGAAGGAGGAGAGGAGGGAAGAGACAAGGACAGGGTGAAGAGAGGAGAGGAGGGAAGAGACAAGGACAGGGTGATGGAGGAGAGGAGGGAAGAGACAAGGACAGGGTGAAGAGAGGAGAGGAGGGAAGAGACAAGGACAGGGTGATGGAGGAGAGGAGGGAAGAGACAAGGACAGGGTGAAGGAGGAGAGGAGGGAAGAGACAAGGACAGGGTGATGGAGGAGAGGAGGGAAGAGACAAGGACAGGGTGAAGAGAGGAGAGGAGGGAAGAGACAAGGACAGGGTGAAGGAGGAGAGGAGGGAAGAGACAAGGACAGGGTGAAGAGAGGAGAGGAGGGAAGAGACAAGGACAGGGTGAAGAGAGGAGAGGAGGGACGAGACAAGGACAGGGTGAAGAGAGGAGAGGAGGGAAGAGACAAGGACAGGGTGAAGAGAGGAGAGGAGGGAAGAGACAAGGACAGGGTGAAGAGAGGAGAGGAGGGAAGAGACAAGGACAGGGTGAAGAGAGGAGAGGAGGGAAGAGACAAGGACAGGGTGAAGGAGGAGAGGAGGGAAGAGACAAGGACAGGGTGAAGAGAGGAGAGGAGGGAAGAGACAAGGACAGGGTGAAGGAGGAGAGGAGAGCAGGCGGGGTGAAGAGAGGAGAGGAGAGAAGAGACAAGGACAGGGTGAAGAGAGGAGAGGAGGGAAGAGACAAGGACAGGGTGAAGAGAGGAGAGGAGGGAAGAGACAAGGACAGGGTGAAGGAGGAGAGGAGGGAAGAGACAAGGACGGGGTGAAGAGAGGAGAGGAGGGAAGAGACAAGGACAGGGTGAAGAGAGGAGAGGAGGGAAGAGACAAGGACAGGGTGAAGGAGGAGAGGAGGGAAGAGACAAGGACAGGGTGAAGGAGGAGAGGAGGGAAGAGACAAGGACAGGGTGAAGGAGGAGAGGAGGGAAGAGACAAGGACAGGGTGAAGGAGGAGAGGAGGGAAGAGACAAGGACAGGGTGAAGAGAGGAGAGGAGGGAAGAGACAAGGACAGGGTGAAGGAGGAGAGGAGGGAAGAGACAAGGACAGGGTGAAGGAGGAGAGGAGGGAAGAGACAAGGACAGGGTGATGGAGGAGAGGAGGGAAGAGACAAGGACAGGGTGAA
This sequence comes from Salmo salar, assembly GCF_965601325.2. NCBI lineage: Eukaryota > Metazoa > Chordata > Actinopteri > Salmoniformes > Salmonidae > Salmo > Salmo salar. The sequence continues at coordinate 56,362,545 of NC_138307.1, forward strand.
GAGAGGAGAGGAGGGAAGAGACAAGGACAGGGTGAAGGAGGAGAGGAGGGAAGAGACAAGGATAAGGGTGATGGAGGAGAGGAGGGAAGAGTCAAGGACAGGGTGAAGGAGGAGAGGAGGGAATAGACAAGGACAGGGTGAAGAGAGGAGAGGAGGGAAGAGACAAGGACAGGATGAAGGAGGAGAGGAGGGAAGAGACAAGGACAGGGTGAAGAGAGGAGAGAAGAGAAGAGACAAGGACAGGGTGAAGAGAGGAGAGGAGGGAAGAGACAAGGACAGGGTGATGGAGGAGAGGAGGGAAGAGACAAGGACAGGGTGAAGAGAGGAGAGGAGGGAAGAGACAAGGACAGGGTGATGGAGGAGAGGAGGGAAGAGACAAGGACAGGGTGAAGGAGGAGAGGAGGGAAGAGACAAGGACAGGGTGATGGAGGAGAGGAGGGAAGAGACAAGGACAGGGTGAAGAGAGGAGAGGAGGGAAGAGACAAGGACAGGGTGAAGGAGGAGAGGAGGGAAGAGACAAGGACAGGGTGAAGAGAGGAGAGGAGGGAAGAGACAAGGACAGGGTGAAGAGAGGAGAGGAGGGACGAGACAAGGACAGGGTGAAGAGAGGAGAGGAGGGAAGAGACAAGGACAGGGTGAAGGAGGAGAGGAGGGAAGAGACAAGGACAGGGTGAAGGAGGAGAGGAGGGAAGAGACAAGGACAGGGTGAAGAGAGGAGAGGAGGGAAGAGACAAGGACAGGGTGAAGGAGATAGGAGGGAAGAGACAAGGACAGGGTGAAGGAGGAGAGGAGGGAAGAGACAAGGACAGGGTGATGGAGGAGAGGAGGGAAGAGACAAGGACAGGGTGAAGAGAGGAGAGGAGGGAAGAGACAAGGACAGGGTGAAGGAGGAGAGGAGGGAAGAGACAAGGACAGGGTGAAGAGAGGAGAGGAGGGACGAGACAAGGACAGGGTGATGGAGGAGAGGAGGGAAGAGACAAGGACAGGGTGATGGAGGAGAGGAGGGAAGAGACAAGGACAGGGTGATGGAGGAGAGGAGGGAAGAGACAAGGACAGGGTGAAGGAGGAGAGGAGGGAAGAGACAAGGACAGGGTGATGGAGGAGAGGAGGGAAGAGACAAGGACAGGGTGATGGAGGAGAGGAGGGAAGAGACAAGGACAGGGTGATGGAGGAGAGGAGGGAAGAGACAAGGACAGGGTGAAGGAGGAGAGGAGGGAAGAGACAAGGACAGGGTGAAGGAGGAGAGGAGGGAAGAGACAAGGACAGGGTGAAGAGAGGAGAGGAGGGAAGAGACAAGGACAGGGTGAGGAGGAGAGCGAGCAGGCGGGGAAGAGGAGAGGAGAGAAGAGACAAGGACAGGGTGAAGAGAGGAGAGGAGGGAAGAGACAAGGACAGGGTGAAGGAGGAGAGGAGGGAAGAGAAAAGGACAGGGTGAAGAGAGGAGAGGAGGGAAGAGACAAGGACAGGGTGAAGGAGGAGAGGAGGGAAAAGACAAGGACAGGGTGAAGGAGGAGAGGAGGGAAGAGACAAGGACAGGGTGAAGAGAGGAGAGGAGGGAAAGACAAGGACAGGGTGAAGGAGGAGAGGAGGGAAGAGACAAGGACAGGGTGATGGAGGAGAGGAGGGAAGAGACAAGGACAGGGTGAAGGAGGAGAGGAGGGAAGAGACAAGGACAGGGTGAAGAGAGGAGAGGAGGGAAGAGACAAGGACAGGGTGAAGGAGGAGAGGAGGGAAGAGACAAGGACAGGGTGAAGGAGGAGAGGAGGGAAGAGACAAGGACAGGGTGAAGGAGGAGAGGGGGGAAGAGACAAGGACAGGGTGATGGAGGAGAGGAGGGAAGAGACAAGGACAGGGTGATGGAGGAGAGGAGGGAAGAGACAAGGACAGGGTGAAGAGAGGAGAGGAGGGAAGAGACAAGGACAGGGTGAAGGAGGAGAGGAGGGAAGAGACAAGGACAGGGTGAAGGAGGAGAGGAGGGAAGAGACAAGGACAGGGTGATGGAGGAGAGGAGGGAAGAGACAAGGACAGGGTAAAGAGAGGAGAGGAGGGAAGAGACAAGGACAGGGTGAAGGAGGAGAGGAGGGAAGAGACAAGGACAGGGTGATGGAGGAGAGGAGGGAAGAGTCAAGGACAGGGTGAAGGAGGAGAGGAGGGAATAGACAAGGACAGGGTGAAGAGAGGAGAGGAGGGAAGAGACAAGGACAGGATGAAGGAGGAGAGGAGGGAAGAGACAAGGACAGGGTGAAGAGAGGAGAGGAGAGAAGAGACAAGGACAGGGTGAAGAGAGGAGAGGAGGGAAGAGACAAGGACAGGGTGATGGAGGAGAGGAGGGAAGAGACAAGGACAGGGTGAAGAGAGGAGAGGAGGGAAGAGACAAGGACAGGGTGATGGAGGAGAGGAGGGAAGAGACAAGGACAGGGTGAAGGAGGAGAGGAGGGAAGAGACAAGGACAGGGTGATGGAGGAGAGGAGGGAAGAGACAAGGACAGGGTGAAGAGAGGAGAGGAGGGAAGAGACAAGGACAGGGTGAAGGAGGAGAGGAGGGAAGAGACAAGGACAGGGTGAAGAGAGGAGAGGAGGGAAGAGACAAGGACAGGGTGAAGAGAGGAGAGGAGGGACGAGACAAGGACAGGGTGAAGAGAGGAGAGGAGGGAAGAGACAAGGACAGGGTGAAGGAGGAGAGGAGGGAAGAGACAAGGACAGGGTGAAGGAGGAGAGGAGGGAAGAGACAAGGACAGGGTGAAGAGAGGAGAGGAGGGAAGAGACAAGGACAGGGTGAAGGAAGAGAGGAGGGAAGAGACAAGGACAGGGTGAAGGAGGAGAGGAGGGAAGAGACAAGGACAGGGTGATGGAGGAGAGGAGGGAAGAGACAAGGACAGGGTGAAGAGAGGAGAGGAGGGAAGAGACAAGGACAGGGTGAAGGAGGAGAGGAGGGAAGAGACAAGGACAGGGTGATGGAGGAGAGGAGGGAAGAGACAAGGACAGGGTGAAGGAGGAGAGGAGGGAAGAGACAAGGACAGGGTGATGGAGGAGAGGAGGGAAGAGACAAGGACAGGGTGATGGAGGAGAGGAGGGAAGAGACAAGGACAGGGTGAAGGAGGAGAGGAGGGAAGAGACAAGGAAAGGGTGATGGAGGAGAGGAGGGAAGAGACAAGGACAGGGTGATGGAGGAGAGGAGGGAAGAGACAAGGACAGGGTGATGGAGGAGAGGAGGGAAGAGACAAGGACAGGGTGAAGAGAGGAGAGGAGGGAAGAGACAAGGACAGGGTGAAGGAGGAGAGGAGGGAAGAGACAAGGACAGGGTGAAGGAGGAGAGGAGGGAAGAGACAAGGACAGGGTGATGGAGGAGAGGAGGGAAGAGACAAGGACAGGGTGAAGAGAGGAGAGGAGGGAAGAGACAAGGACAGGGTGAAGGAGGAGAGGAGGGAAGAGACAAGGCCAGGGTGATGGAGGAGAGGAGGGAAGAGTCAAGGACAGGGTGAAGGAGGAGAGGAGGGAATAGACAAGGACAGGGTGAAGAGAGGAGAGGAGGGAAGAGACAAGGACAGGATGAAGGAGGAGAGGAGGGAAGAGACAAGGACAGGGTGAAGAGAGGAGAGGAGGAAAGAGACAAGGACAGGGTGAAGGAGGAGAGGAGGGAAGAGACAAGGACAGGGTGATGGAGGAGAGGAGGGAAGAGTCAAGGACAGGGTGAAGGAGGAGAGGAGGGAATAGACAAGGACAGGGTGAAGAGAGGAGAGGAGGGAAGAGACAAGGACAGGATGAAGGAGGAGAGGAGGGAAGAGACAAGGACAGGGTGAAGAGAGGAGAGGAGAGAAGAGACAAGGACAGGGTGAAGAGAGGAGAGGAGGGAAGAGACAAGGACAGGGTGATGGAGGAGAGGAGGGAAGAGACAAGGACAGGGTGAAGAGAGGAGAGGAGGGAAGAGACAAGGACAGGGTGAAGAGAGGAGAGGAGGGAAGAGACAAGGACAGGGTGAAGGAGGAGAGGAGGGAAGAGACAAGGACAGGGTGATGGAGGAGAGGAGGGAAGAGACAAGGACAGGGTGAAGAGAGGAGAGGAGGGAAGAGACAAGGACAGGGTGAAGGAGGAGAGGAGGGAAGAGACAAGGACAGGGTGAAGAGAGGAGAGGAGGGAAGAGACAAGGACAGGGTGAAGAGAGGAGAGGAGGGACGAGACAAGGACAGGGTGAAGAGAGTAGAGGAGGGAAGAGACAAGGACAGGGTGAAGGAGGAGAGGAGGGAAGAGACAAGGACAGGGTGAAGGAGGAGAGGAGGGAAGAGACAAGGACAGGGTGAAGAGAGGAGAGGAGGGAAGAGACAAGGACAGGGTGAAGGAAGAGAGGAGGGAAGAGACAAGGACAGGGTGAAGGAGGAGAGGAGGGAAGAGACAAGGACAGGGTGATGGAGGAGAGGAGGGAGGAGACAAGGACAGGGTGAAGAGAGGAGAGGAGGGACGAGACAAGGACAGGGTGAAGAGAGGAGAGGAGGGAAGAGACAAGGACAGGGTGAAGGAGGAGAGGAGGGAAGAGACAAGGACAGGGTGAAGGAGGAGAGGAGGGAAGAGACAAGGACAGGGTGAAGAGAGGAGAGGAGGGAAGAGACAAGGACAGGGTGAAGGAGGAGAGGAGAGCAGGCGGGGTGAAGAGAGGAGAGGAGAGAAGAGACAAGGACAGGGTGAAGAGAGGAGAGGAGGGAAGAGACAAGGACAGGGTGAAGGAGGAGAGGAGGGAAGAGACAAGGACAGGGTGAAGGAGAAGAGGAGGGAAGAGACAAGGAGAGGGTGAAGGAGGAGAGGAGGGAAGAGACAAGGACAGGGTGAAGGAGGAGAGGAGGGAAGACACAAGGACATGGTGAAGAGAGGAGAGGAGGGAAAGACAAGGACAGGGTGAAGGAGGAGAGGAGGGAAGAGACAAGGACAGGGTGATGGAGGAGAGGAGGGAAGAGACAAGGACAGGGTGAAGGAGGAGAGGAGGGAAGAGACAAGGACAGGGTGAAGAGAGGAGAGGAGGGAAGAGACAAGGACAGGATGAAGGAGGAGAGGAGGGAAGAGACAAGGACAGGGTGAAGAGAGGAGAGGAGAGAAGAGACAAGGACAGGGTGAAGAGAGGAGAGGAGGGAAGAGACAAGGACAGGGTGATGGAGGAGAGGAGGGAAGAGACAAGGACAGGGTGAAGGAGGAGAGGAGGGAAGAGACAAGGACAGGGTGAAGAGAGGAGAGGAGGGAAGAGACAAGGACAGGGTGAAGGAGGAGAGGAGGGAAGAGACAAGGACAGGGTGAAGAGAGGAGAGGAGGGAAGAGACAAGGACAGGGTGAAGGAGGAGAGGAGGGACGAGACAAGGACAGGGTGAAGAGAGGAGAGGAGGGAAGAGACAAGGACAGGGTGAAGGAGGAGAGGAGGGAAGAGACAAGGACAGGGTGAAGGAGGAGAGGAGGGAAGAGACAAGGACAGGGTGAAGAGAGGAGAGGAGGGAAGAGACAAGGACAGGGTGAAGGAAGAGAGGAGGGAAGAGACAAGGACAGGGTGAAGGAGGAGAGGAGGGAAGAGACAAGGACAGGGTGATGGAGGAGAGGAGGGAAGAGACAAGGACAGGATGAAGAGAGGAGAGGAGGGAAGAGACAAGGACAGGGTGAAGGAGGAGAGGAGGGAAGAGACAAGGACAGGGTGATGGAGGAGAGGAGGGAAGAGACAAGGACAGGGTGAAGGAGGAGAGGAGGGAAGAGACAAGGACAGGGTGATGGAGGAGAGGAGGGAAGAGACAAGGACAGGGTGATGGAGGAGAGGAGGGAAGAGACAAGGACAGGGTGAAGGAGGAGAGGAGGGAAGAGACAAGGACAGGGTGATGGAGGAGAGGAGGGAAGAGACAAGGACAGGGTGATGGAGGAGAGGAGGGAAGAGACAAGGACAGGGTGATGGAGGAGAGGAGGGAAGAGACAAGGACAGGGTGAAGAGAGGAGAGGAGGGAAGAGACAAGGACAGGGTGAAGGAGGAGAGGAGGGAAGAGACAAGGACAGGGTGAAGGAGGAGAGGAGGGAAGAGACAAGGACAGGGTGAAGAGAGGAGAGGAGGGAAGAGACAAGGACAGGGTGAAGGAGGAGAGGAGGGAAGAGACAAGGACAGGGTGAAGGAGGAGAGGAGGGAAGAGACAAGGACAGGGTGAAGAGAGGAGAGGAGGGAAGAGACAAGGACAGGGTGATGGAGGAGAGGAGGGAAGAGACAAGGACAGGGTGAAGGAGGAGAGGAGGGAAGAGACAAGGACAGGGTGATGGAGGAGAGGAGGGAAGAGACAAGGACAGGGTGAAGAGAGGAGAGGAGGGAAGAGACAAGGACAGGGTGAAGGAGGAGAGGAGGGAAGAGACAAGGACAGGGTGAAGAGAGGAGAGGAGGGAAGAGACAAGGACAGGGTGAAGAGAGGAGAGGAGGGACGAGACAAGGACAGGGTGAAGAGAGGAGAGGAGGGAAGAGACAAGGACAGGGTGAAGGAGGAGAGGAGGGAAGAGACAAGGACAGGGTGAAGGAGGAGAGGAGGGAAGAGACAAGGACAGGGTGAAGAGAGGAGAGGAGGGAAGAGACAAGGACAGGGTGAAGGAAGAGAGGAGGGAAGAGACAAGGACAGGGTGAAGGAGGAGAGGAGGGAAGAGACAAGGACAGGGTGATGGAGGAGAGGAGGGAAGAGACAAGGACAGGGTGAAGAGAGGAGAGGAGGGAAGAGACAAGGACAGGGTGAAGGAGGAGAGGAGGGAAGAGACAAGGACAGGGTGATGGAGGAGAGGAGGGAAGAGACAAGGACAGGGTGAAGGAGGAGAGGAGGGAAGAGACAAGGACAGGGTGATGGAGGAGAGGAGGGAAGAGACAAGGACAGGGTGATGGAGGAGAGGAGGGAAGAGACAAGGACAGGGTGAAGGAGGAGAGGAGGGAAGAGACAAGGACAGGGTGATGGAGGAGAGGAGGGAAGAGACAAGGACAGGGTGATGGAGGAGAGGAGGGAAGAGACAAGGACAGGGTGATGGAGGAGAGGAGGGAAGAGACAAGGACAGGGTGAAGAGAGGAGAGGAGGGAAGAGACAAGGACAGGGTGAAGGAGGAGAGGAGGGAAGAGACAAGGACAGGGTGAAGGAGGAGAGGAGGGAAGAGACAAGGACAGGGTGATGGAGGAGAGGAGGGAAGAGACAAGGACAGGGTGAAGAGAGGAGAGGAGGGAAGAGACAAGGACAGGGTGAAGGAGAGGAGGGAAGAGACAAGGCCAGGGTGATGGAGGAGAGGAGGGAAGAGTCAAGGACAGGGTGAAGGAGCAGAGGAGGGAAGAGACAAGGACAGGGTGAAGAGAGGAGAGGAGAGAAGAGACAAGGACAGGGTGAAGAGAGGAGAGGAGGGAAGAGACAAGGACAGGGTGAAGGAGGAGAGGAGGGAAGAGACAAGGACAGGGTGAAGAGAGGAGAGGAGAGAAGAGACAAGGACAGGGTGAAGAGAGGAGAGGAGAGAAGAGACAAGGACAGGGTGAAGAGAGGAGAGGAGGGAAGAGACAAGGACAGGGTGATGGAGGAGAGGAGGGAAGAGACAAGGACAGGGTGAAGAGAGGAGAGGAGGGACGAGACAAGGACAGGGTGAAGGAGGAGAGGAGGGAAGAGACAAGGACAGGGTGAAGAGAGGAGAGGAGGGACGAGACAAGGACAGGGTGAAGGAGGAGAGGAGGGAAGAGACAAGGACAGGGTGAAGAGAGGAGAGGAGGGAAGAGACAAGGACAGGGTGAAGAGAGGAGAGGAGGGACGAGACAAGGACAGGGTGAAGAGAGGAGAGGAGGGAAGAGACAAGGACAGGGTGAAGGAGGAGAGGAGGGAAGAGACAAGGACAGGGTGAAGGAGGAGAGGAGGGAAGAGACAAGGACAGGGTGAAGAGAGGAGAGGAGGGAAGAGACAAGGACAGGGTGAAGAGAGGAGAGGAGGGAAGAGACAAGGACAGGGTGAAGGAGGAGAGGAGAGCAGGCGGGGTGAAGAGAGGAGAGGAGAGAAGAGACAAGGACAGGGTGAAGAGAGGAGAGGAGGGGAGGGAAGACACAAGGACAGGGTGAAGGAGGAGAGGAGGGAAGAGACAAGGACAGGGTGAAGGAGGAGAGGAGGGAAGAGACAAGGACAGGGTGAAGGAGGAGAGGAGGGAAGAGACAAGGACATGGTGAAGAGAGGAGAGGAGGGAAAGACAAGGACAGGGTGAAGGAGGAGAGGAGGGAAGAGACAAGGACAGGGTGATGGAGGAGAGGAGGGAAGAGACAAGGACAGGGTGAAGAGAGGAGAGGAGGGAAGAGACAAGGACAGGGTGAAGGAGGAGAGGAGGGAAGAGACAAGGACAGAGTGAAGGAGGAGAGGAGGGAAGAGACAAGGACAGGGTGAAGAGAGGAGAGGAGGGAAGAGACAAGGACAGGGTGATGGAGGAGAGGAGGGAAGAGACAAGGACAGGGTGAAGAGAGGAGAGGAGGGAAGAGACAAGGACAGGGTGAAGAGAGGAGAGGAGGGAAGAGACAAGGACAGGGTGAAGGAGGAGAGGAGGGAAGAGACAAGGACAGGGTGAAGGAGGAGAGGAGGGAAGAGACATGGACAGGGTGATGGAGGAGAGGAGGGAAGAGACAAGGACAGGGTGAAGAGAGGAGAGGAGGGAAGAGACAAGGACAGGGTGAAGGAGGAGAGGAGGGAAGAGACAAGGACAGGGTGATGGAGGAGAGGAGGGAAGAGTCAAGGACAGGGTGAAGGAGGAGAGGAGGGAATAGACAAGGACAGGGTGAAGAGAGGAGAGGAGGGAAGAGACAAGGACAGGATGAAGGAGGAGAGGAGGGAAGAGACAAGGACAGGGTGAAGAGAGGAGAGGAGAGAAGAGACAAGGACAGGGTGAAGAGAGGAGAGGAGGGAAGAGACAAGGACAGGGTGATGGAGGAGAGGAGGGAAGAGACAAGGACAGGGTGAAGAGAGGAGAGGAGGGAAGAGACAAGGACAGGGTGATGGAGGAGAGGAGGGAAGAGACAAGGACAGGGTGAAGGAGGAGAGGAGGGAAGAGACAAGGACAGGGTGATGGAGGAGAGGAGGGAAGAGACAAGGACAGGGTGAAGAGAGGAGAGGAGGGAAGATACAAGGACAGGGTGAAGGAGGAGAGGAGGGAAGAGACAAGGACAGGGTGAAGAGAGGAGAGGAGGGACGAGACAAGGACAGGGTGAAGAGAGGAGAGGAGGGAAGAGACAAGGACAGGGTGAAGGAGGAGAGGAGGGAAGAGACAAGGACAGGGTGAAGGAGGAGAGGAGGGAAGAGACAAGGACAGGGTGAAGAGAGGAGAGGAGGGAAGAGACAAGGACAGGGTGAAGGAGGAGAGGAGAGCAGGCGGGGTGAAGAGAGGAGAGGAGAGAAGAGACAAGGACAGGGTGAAGAGAGGAGAGGAGGGGAGGGAAGACACAAGGACAGGGTGAAGGAGGAGAGGAGGGAAGAGACAAGGACAGGGTGAAGGAGGAGAGGAGGGAAGAGACAAGGACAGGGTGAAGGAGGAGAGGAGGGAAGAGACAAGGACATGGTGAAGAGAGGATTGGAGGGAAAGACAAGGACAGGGTGAAGGAGGAGAGGAGGGAAGAGACAAGGACAGGGTGATGGAGGAGAGGAGGGAAGAGACAAGGACAGGGTGAAGAGAGGAGAGGAGGGAAGAGACAAGGACAGGGTGAAGGAGGAGAGGAGGGAAGAGACAAGGACAGAGTGAAGGAGGAGAGGAGGGAAGAGACAAGGACAGGGTGAAGAGAGGAGAGGAGGGAAGAGACAAGGACAGGGTGAAGGAGGAGAGGAGGGAAGAGACAAGGACAGGGTGAAGGAGGAGAGGAGGGAAGAGACAAGGACAGGGTGATGGAGGAGAGGAGGGAAGAGACAAGGACAGGGTGATGGAGGAGAGGAGGGAAGAGACAAGGACAGGGTGAAGAGAGGAGAGGAGGGAAGAGACAAGGACAGGGTGAAGGAGGAGAGGAGGGAAGAGACAAGGACAGGGTGAAGTGAGGAGAGGAGGGAAGAGACAAGGACAGGGTGAAGAGAGGAGAGGAGGGAAGAGACAAGGACAGGGTGAAGGAGGAGAGGAGGGAAGAGACAAGGACAGGGTGAAGAGAGGAGAGGAGGGAAGAGACAAGGACAGGGTGAAGGAGGAGAGGAGGGAAGAGACAAGGACAGGGTGATGGAGGAGAGGAGGGAAGAGACAAGGACAGGGTGAAGGAGGAGAGGAGAGCAGGCGGGGTGAAGAGAGGAGAGGAGAGAAGAGACAAGGACAGGGTGAAGGAGGAGAGAAGGGAAGAGACAAGGACAGGGTGAATGAGGAGAGGAGGGAAAGACAAGGACAGGGTGAAGGAGGAGAGGAGGGAAGAAACAAGGACAGGGTGAAGGAGGAGAGGAGGGAAAGACAAGGACAGGGTGAAGGAGGAGAGGAGGGAAGAGACAAGGACAGGGTGATGGAGGAGAGGAGGGAAGAGACAAGGACAGGGTGAAGGAGGAGAGGAGGGAAGAGACAAGGACAGGGTGAAGAGAGGAGAGGAGGGAAGAGACAAGGACAGGGTGAAGGAGGAGAGGAGGGAAGAGACAAGGACAGGGTGAAGGAGTAGAGGAGGGAAGAGACAAGGACAGGGTGATGGAGGAGAGGAGGGAAATGACAAGGACAGGGTGATGGAGGAGAGGAGGGAAGAGACAAGGACAGGGTGATGGAGGAGAGGAGGGAAGAGACAAGGACAGGGTGATGGAGGAGAGGAGGGAAGAGACAAGGACAGGGTGAAGAGAGGAGAGGAGGGAAGAGACAAGGACAGGGTGAAGGAGGAGAGGAGGGAAGAGACAAGGACAGGGTGAAGGAGGAGAGGAGGGAAGAGACAAGGACAGGGTGAAGGAGGAGAGGAGGGAAGAGACAAGGACAGGGTGAAGAGAGGAGAGGATGGAAGAGACAAGGACAGGGTGAAGGAGGAGAGGAGGGAAGAGACAAGGACAGGGTGATGGAGGAGAGGAGGGAAGAGACAAGGACAGGGTGAAGAGAGGAGAGGAGGGAAGAGACAAGGACAGGGTGAAGGAGGAGAGGAGGGAAGAGACAAGGACAGGGTGATGGAGGAGAGGAGGGAAGAGACAAGGACAGGGTGATGGAGGAGAGGAGGGAAGAGACAAGGACAGGGTGATGGAGGAGAGGAGGGAAGAGACAAGGACAGGGTGAAGAGAGGAGAGGAGGGAAGAGACAAGGACAGGGTGAAGGAGGAGAGGAGGGAAGAGACAAGGACAGGGTGATGGAGGAGAGGAGGGAAGAGACAAGGACAGGGTGAAGTGAGGAGAGGAGGGAAGAGACAAGGACAGGGTGAAGAGAGGAGAGGAGGGAAGAGACAAGGACAGGGTGAAGAGAGGAGAGGAGGGAAGAGACAAGGACAGGGTGAAGGAGGAGAGGAGGGAAGAGACAAGGACAGGGTGATGGAGGAGAGGAGGGAAGAGACAAGGACAGGGTGAAGGAGGAGAGGAGAGCAGGCGGGGTGAAGAGAGGAGAGGAGAGAAGAGACAAGGACAGGGTGAAGAGAGGAGAGGAGGGGAGGGAAGACACAAGG